>NC_088378.1:46302177-46609919 GCF_037993035.2 Macaca fascicularis
ATGTAGAAGTATACTATTATAAGATTCTTGTAATATAGGTAAAGTATGTTATCATTTGAAGTTTGCTGTAATAACTTAAAGTTGTATATTATAAAATATAAAACAACCAGTTTAAAAAAGCAACACAATTTTGGTTTAACAAGCAAACGAACAAAATTAACTGGAATCATAAGACATTCAATTAATACAAAAGGTAGCAGGAAAGGAAAAAAGAGAACAAAAACAGATGAAACAAATAGAAACAATAACAAGGTAGTGGAACCAAACCCAAACATATCAATAGTTAACAATAAATACAAGAGATCTTGCCACTCCAAAAACATAAGAGATTGTCTAAATGTGTTTTTTAAAAGCCAGACCAAATTATTAACAAGAACCCCACTTTAAACATTTTTAAATATTTAAAGGTTTAATATTTTAAAATCTTAAATGTTTTATAGAAAATAAATGGGAAAAGATGTATCATGCAAACCCTAAGCATCAGAGAGCTCAATTGACTATATTAATATGAGAAAACTCATGTCAATTTTACAGCAAGGAATGATGACAGAGATTAAAGAGACATTTCATAATGTTTAAAGTATAATTTCATCATGAAGCATAATAGTTGTAATATGTATGCCACCAGTTAATAGAGATTCAGAATGCATGAAGCAAAACCTGGTAGATTGAAAAAAGAAATACATCCTATTATAGCTAAAGATTTCAACACTTCTCTCTCAGTAATAGCATCTAAACTGACAAAGTAAATAGAAAATCAGAAAGGATACCAGAAGATTATAAATTATTAATCCATAACTTGAACTAATTGATATTTATAGAATACTCCACCCAGCAACAACGGAACAGACATTCTTTTCAAGTGCGTGTGTAACATTCACCAAAAGAGATCGTTGTAACATTCACCAAAAGAGGTCCATAAGAAAGTCTCAAGGATTGAAATCATACAGACTATAGTCTCTGGTCACAATGGAATTAAACTAGAAATTAATAAAATTAAGATAGCAGGGATACATCCAAATGTTTGAAAAATTAACAACATACTTTTATTAACCCATGGATCAAAGAAAAAAAATACCTGGGAAATTAAAAACTGCTTTAAACAAAATTGCGATTACAACTTATCAAAATAAGTGGAAAGCAGTTAAAACAGTGTTTGGCGGAATATTGGAAGTTATAAATATTATGTTAGAAAAGACATTATATAGTAATTTTAACTGTTCATTTTCTGAAGTTGTTGGGTTTTTTTGTTTGTTTGTTTGTTTGTTTGTTTTTGAGAAGGAGTCTCACTCTATCATCAGGGCTGGAGTGCAGTGGCGCGATCACGACTCACTGCAACTTCTGCCTCCTGGGTTCAAGCGATTCTCCTGCCTCAGCCTCCTGAATAGCTGGGATTACAGGCACCCGCCACTACACCCAGCTAATTTTTTATATTTTTAATAGAGATGGGTTTTCACCATGTTGGCCAGGCTGCTCTCGAACTCCTGATCATGCAATTCACCCGCCTCGGCCTTCTAAAGTGCTGAGATTACAGGCATGAGCCACCATGCCCAGCCTGAAGTTTTTAAAAGATACGTTAAATACAAATTAAATAGAAAGATGCAAATAAAAATACGAATATAAAACACAGTGATATAAAACCCAAAGACAATAGAGAAAATCAATTAAACCAAAATCTCGTTCTTTGAAAAGATTAATAAAACTTATAAATTTCTGGTTTGATAATATGAGATAATAAGGGAGAAAATGAAAATCATAAGATAAATTAGAAAAGGGAAATTATAGTAAAACCTTGAAACAATTATAAGGAAACATCCAGAACAATGTTAGGTCAGTAAGTTTTTGATACTTAGATGAAAAAATTTCTAAATTCCAAACTACTAAAAATTGACAGACACAAACAAAAAATATAACTATCCATATATGGATTTTTAAAATTTTAAATCCAAAACCTTCCCATAAAGAAATGTCAGGCCCTGACGAATTCAGCGGTGAATTCCATTAAATCTTTAAGGAAGAAATAATACTCCAAAATCTTTTTTAAGAATTAGAAGAGAATATTTGCCATTTCATGTAAGGAGGCCAGCATAATGTTGATATTAAAAATTCTTAGCAAAAATATATTTACAAATAGAATTCAGCAATATATATAAAAATAATACATCATGTTAGGTGGGATTTATCCCTGAAATGAAAAGTTATATTATAAACACCCATTTATAATGAAACAAACCAAAACCCCTAAACCTCTCACTTTAAACGAGATCTACCTAAGCTTGATAAATAGCATCTAAAGAAACCTACAGGAATTAACAATTTCCCCTGTAGTCTCAAAACAGGCAAGGCTCTCTACTTTTCCCACTTGTGTTTAACGTTGAACTAAAATTCAATAAGACAAAAACAAAATAAACATATACATACTAAATATATATTTATTCAATAAGTACAATAACACAAACAATATATAAATTGCAAAATAATAAATATCTTTATTCACAGACGTGATCAGGTACATAGAAAATTCTAAAGAATGTTCCAGAAAATTAAATTTATAAGCCAAGCACTGTGATTCATGCCTGTAATCCCAGAACTTTTGGAGGTGGAGCCAGGAGGATCGCTTGAGTCTAGGAGTTTGAGATTAGCCTGGACAATACAGCAAGACACCCCCCTGCAAAAAATAAGGAAATTAGCTAGGCATGGTGGTGCCTGCCTGTAGTCCCAGCTACTCCAGAGGCTGAGGTGAGAGGATGATTTGAGCCCAAGAGATTGGGGCGGCAGTGAGCTATGATTGTGCCACTGCCCGCTAGCCTGGCTGGCGGAGCAAGACTCTGTCTCTTAAATAAATAAATAAATAAACTTATGAAGAATAATTTTTCTGTAGAGTAATAAAAAATAAAATGTAAATGTAAAAAAAAATCATTTACAATAGAATCAAAAATATGAAGTGCATAGCGATAAATTTTTCAAAATATGTGCTAGACCTGCACAATGAAAACTACAAAACAGTGATGAAAATAATTAAAGATTTTTTATTTTAATTTTTATTTAATTTTTATTTTTTATTTTTTGAGATGGAGTCTCGTTCTGTCGCCCAGGCTGGAGTGCAGTGGCACAATCTTGGCTCACTGCCACCTCCGCCTCCCAGGTTCAAATGATTCTCCTGCCGCAGCCTCCCAAGTAGCTGGGATTACAGGCATGTGCCACCACACCCTGCTAATTTTATGTTTTTAGTAGAGACGGAGTTTCACCATATTGGCCAGGCTGATCACAAACTCCTGACCTCAGGTGATCCACCCACCTTGGCTTCCCAAAGTGCTGAAATTACAGGCGTGAGCCACTGTACCATTTTAAGTGGAAAAATTAACCATGTCACATCCACGGCTTGGAAGTCTTACGTATTTGTAACTTTGGTCATTATAAACCGATCTGTAAATTCAATATAATTCCAGTCAAAATCCTAGGAAACTTATATAAAAATTGACGTGATGTTTCTAAAATTTATATGTAAATACAGGAGATCTAGAATAGCCAACACAATTTTCAAAAATCAAAGGAAAACAAAAATAAAAACAAAAACAGACAGAGGACTTACATTACATATTCTGAAGACTTCTTTAAAGGTACAATAGATCGCACCACTGCAGTCCAGTCTGGGTGACACAGCAAGACTCCTTCTCAAAAAAAAAAAAGACAGGGGCGGAGTAAGATGGCCGAATAGGAACAGCTCCAGTCTCCAACTCCCAGCGCGAGCGACACAGAAGACCAGTGATTTCTGCATTTTCAACTGAGGTACTGGGTTCATCTCACTAGGGAGTGCTGGACAATCTGTGCTGGTCAGCTGCTGCAGCCCGACCAGCGAGAGCTGAAGCAGGGCGAGGCATCGCCTCACCTGGGAAGCTCAAGGGGGAAGGGAATCCCTTTTCCTAGCCAGGGGAACTGAGACACACAACACCTGGAAAATCAGGTAACTCCCACCCCAATACTGCACTTAAAGCAAACGGGCACACCAGGAGATTATATCCCACACCTGGCCAGGAGGGTCCCACGCCCATGGAGCCTCCCTCATTACTAGCACAGCAGTCTGCAATCTAACCGCAAGGCAGCTGCGAGGCTGGGGGAGGGGCGCCTGCCATTGCTGAGGCTTAAGTAGGTAAACAAAGCCACTGGGAAGCTCAAACTGGGTGGAGCTCACAGCAGCTCAAGGAAACCTGCCTGTCTCTGTAGACTCCACCTCTGGGGACAGGGCACAGCTAAACAACAACAAAAGCAGCAGAAACCTCTGCAGATGCAAACGACTCTGTCTGACAGCTTTGAAGAGAGCAGTGGATCTCCCAACATGGAGGTTGAGATCTGAGAAGGGATAAACTGCCTGCTCAAGTGGGTCCCTGACCCCTGAGTAGCCTAACTGGGAGACATCCCCCACTAGGGGCAGTCTGACACCCCACACCTCACAGGGTGGAGTACACCCCTGAGAGGAAGCTTCCAAAGCAAGAATCAGACAGGTACACTCGCTGTTCAGCAATATTCTATCTTCTGCAGCCTCTGCTGCTGATACCCAGGCAAACAGGGTCTGGAGTGGACCTCAAGCAATCTCCAACAGACCTACAGCTGAGGGCCCTGAGTGTTGGAAGGAAAACTATCAAATAGGAAGGACACCTACACCAAAACCCCATCAGTACGTCACCATCATCAAAGACCAGAGGCAGATAAAACCACAAAGATGGGGAAAAAGCAGGGCAGAAAAGCTGGAAATTCAAAAAATAAGAGGGCATCTCCCCCGGCAAAGGAGCGCAGCTCATCACCAGCAACAGATCAAAGCTGGACGGAGAATGACTTTGACGAGATGAGAGAAGAAGGCTTCAGTCCATCAAACCTCTTAGAGCTAAAGGAGGAATTACGTACCCAGCGCAAAGAAACTAAAAATCTTGAAAAAAAAAGTGGAAGAATTGATAGCTAGAGTAATTAATGCAGAGGAGGTCATAAACGAAATGAAAGAGATAAAAACCATGACACGAGAAATACGTGACAAATGCACAAGCTTCAGTAACCGACTCGATCAACTGGAAGAAACAGTATCAGCAATTGAGGATCAAATGAATGAAATGAAGCGAGAAGAGAAACCAAAACAAAAAAGAAGAAAAAGAAATGAACAAAGCCTGCAAGAAGTATGGGATTATGTAAAAAGACCAAATCTGCGTCTGATTGGGGTGCCTGAAAGTGAGGGGGAAAATGGAACCAAGTTGGAAAACACTCTTCAGGATATCATCCAGGAGAACTTCCCCAACCTAGTAAGGCAGGCCAACATTCAAATCCAGGAAATACAGAGAACGCCACAAAGATACTCCTCGAGAAGAGCAACTCCAAGACACATAATTGCCAGATTCACCAAAGTTGAAATGAAGGAAAAAGTCTTAAGGGCAGCCAGAGAGAAAGGTCAGGTTACCCACAAGGGGAAGCCCATCGGACTAACAGCAAATCTCTCAGCAGAAACTCTACAAGCCAGAAGAGAGTGGGGGCCAATATTCAACATTCTTAAAGAAAAGAATTTTCAATGCAGAATTTCATATCCAGCCAAATCAAGTTTCATAAGTGAAGGAGAAATAAAATCCTTTACAGATAAGCAAATGCTGAGAGATTTTGTCACCACTAGGCTTGCCTTACAAGAGACCCTGAAGGAAGCACTAAACATGGAAAGGAACAACCGGTACCAGCCGTTGCAAAAACATGCCAAAATGTAAAGGCCATTGAGACTAGGAAGAAACTGCATCAACTGACGAGCAAAATAACCAGTTAATATCATAATGGCAGGATCAAGTTCACACATAACAATATTAACCTTAAATGTAAATGGACTAAATGCTCCAATTAAAAGACACAGACTGGCAAACTGGATAAAGAGTCAAGACCCATCAGTCTGCTGTATTCAGGAGACCCATCTCACATGCAGAGACATACATAGGCTCAAAATAAAGGGATGGAGGAAGATGTACCAAGCAAATGGAGAACAATAAAAAGCAGGGATTGCAATACTAGTCTCTGATAAAACAGACTTTAAACCATCAAAGATCAAAAGAGACAAAGAAGGCCATTACATAATGGTAAAGGGATCAATTCCACAGGAAGAGCTAACTATCCTAAATATATATGCACCCAATACAGGAGCACCCAGATTCATAAAGCAAGTCCTTAGAGACTTACAAAGAGACTTAGACTCCCATACAATAATAATGGGAGACTTCAACACTCCACTGTCAACATTAGACAGATCAAAGAGACAGAAAGTTAACAAGGATATCCAGGAATTGAACTCAGCTCTGCAGCAAGCAGACCTAATAGACATCTATAGAACTCTCCACCCCAAATCAACAGAATATACATTCTTCTCAGCACCACATCGCACTTATTCCAAAATTGACCACATAATTGGAAGTAAAGCAGTCCTCAGCAAATGTACAAGAACAGAAATTATAACAAACTGTCTCTCAGACCACAGGGCAATCAAACTAGAACTCAGGACTAAGAAACTCACTCAAAACCGCTCAACTACATGGAAACTGAACAACCTGCTCCTGAATGACTACTGGGTACATAACGAAATGAAGGCAGAAATAAAGATGTTCTTTGAAACCAATGAGAACAAAGATACAACATACCAGAATCTCTGGGACACATTTAAAGCAGTGTGTAGAGGGAAATTCATAGCACTAAATGCCCTCAAGAGAAAGCAGGAAAGATCTAAAATTGACACTCTAACATCACAATTAAAAGAAATAGAGAAGCAAGAGCAAACACATTCGAAAGCTAGCAGAAGGCAAGAAATAACTAAGATCAGAGCAGAACTGAAGGAGATAGAGACACAAAAAACCCTCCAAAAAATCAATGAATCCAGGAGTTGGTTTTTTGAAAAGATCAACAAAATTGATAGACCGCTAGCAAGAATAATAAAGAAGAAAAGAGAGAAGAATGAAATAGACGCAATAAAAAATGATAAAGGGGATATCACCACCAACCCCACAGAAATACAAACTACCATCAGAGAATACTATAAACACCTCTACGCAAATAAACTAGAAAATCTAGAAGAAATAGATAATTTCCTGGACACTTACACTCTTCCAAGACTAAACCAGGAAGAAGTTGAATCCCTGAATAGACCAATAGCAGGCTCTGAAATTGAGGCAATAATTAATAGCCTACCAACCAAAAAAGTCCAGGACCAGATGGATTCACAGCTGAATTCTACCAGAGGTACAAGGAGGAGCTGGTACCATTCCTTCTGAAACTATTCCAATCAATAGAAAAAGAGGGAATCCTCCCTAACTCATTTTATGAGGCCAACATCATCCTGATACCAAAGCCTGGCAGAGATGCAACAAAAAAAGAGAATTTTAGACCAATATCCCTGATGAACATCGATGCAAAAATCCTCAATAAAATACTGGCAAACCAGATTCAGCAGCACATCAAAAAGCTTATCCATCATGATCAAGTGGGCTTCATCCCTGGGATGCAAGGCTGGTTCTACATTCGCAAATCAATAAACATAATCCAGCATATAAACAGAACCAAAGACAAGAACCACATGATTATCTCAATAGATGCAGAAAAGGCTTTTGACAAAATTCAACAGCCCTTCATGCTAAAAACGCTCAATAAATTCGGTATTGATGGAACGTACCTCAAAATAATAAGAGCTATTTATGACAAACCCACAGCCAATATCATACTGAATGGGCAAAATCTGGAAAAATTCCCTTTGAAAACTGGCACAAGACAGGGATGCCCTCTCTCACCACTCCTATTCAACATAGTGTTGGAAGTTCTGGCTAGGGCAATCAGGCAAGAGAAAGAAATCAAGGGTATTCAGTTAGGAAAAGAAGAAGTCAAATTGTCCCTCTTTGCAGGTGACATGATTGTATATTTAGAAAACCCCTTTGTCTCAGCCCAAAATCTCCTTAAGCTGATAAGCAACTTCAGCAAAGTCTCAGGATACAAAATAAATGTGCAAAAATCACAAGCATTCTTATACACCAGTAACAGACAAACAGAGAGCCAAATCATGAATGAACTTCCATTCACAATTGCTTCAAAGAGAATAAAATACCTAGGAATCTAACTTACAAGGGATGTGAAGGACTTCTTCAAGGAAAACTACAAACCACTGCTCAGTGAAATAAAAGAGGACACAAACAAATGGAAGAACATACCATGCTCATGGATAGGAAGAATCAATATCATGAAAATGGCCATACTGCCCAAGGTTATTTATAGATTCAATGCCATCCCCATCAAGCTACCAACGAGTTTCTTCACAGAATTGGAAAAAACTGCTTTAAAGTTCATATGGAACCAAAAAAGAGCCAGCATCTCCAAGACAATCCTAAGTCAAAAGAACAAAGCTGGAGGCATCACGCTACCTGACTTCAAAGTATACTACAAGGCTACAGTAACCAAAACAGCATGGTATTGGTACCAAAACAGAGATATAGACCAATGGAACAGAACCGAGTCCTCAGAAATAATACCACACATCTATAGCCATCTGATCTTTGACAAACCCGAGAGAAACAAGAAATGGGGAAAGGATTCCCTATTTAATAAATGGTGCTGGGAAAATTGGCTAGCCATAAGTAGAAAGCTGAAACTGGATCCTTTCCTTACTCCTTATACGAAAATTAATTCAAGATGGGTTAGAGACTTAAATGTTAGACCTAATACCATAAAAATCCTAGAGGAAAACCTAGGTAGTACCATTCAGGACATAGGCATGGGCAAAGACTTCATGTCTAAAACACCAAAAGCAATGGCAGCAAAAGCCAAAATTGACAAATGGGATCTAATTAAACTAAAGAGCTTCTGCACAGCAAAAGAAACTACCATCAGAGTGAACAGGCAACCTACAGAATGGGAGAAAATTTTTGCAATCTACTCATCAGACAAAGGGCTAATATCCAGAACCTACAAAGAACTCAAACAAATTTACACGAAAAAAGCAAACAACCCCATCAAAAAGTGGGCAAAGGATATGAACAGACATTTCTCAAAAGAAGACATTCATACAGACAACAGACACATGAAAAAATGCTCATCATCACTGGCCATTAGAGAAATGCAAATCAAAACCACAATGAGATACCTTCTCACACCAGTTAGAATGGCGATCATTAAAAAGTCAGGAAACAACAGTTGCTGGAGAGGATGTGGAGAAATAGGAACACTTTTACACTGTTGGTGGGATTGTAAAGTAGTTCAACTATTATGGAAAACAGTATGGTGATTCCTCAAGGATCTAGAACTAGATGTACCATATGACCCAGCTATCCCATTACTGGGTATATACCCAAAGGATTATAAATCATGCTGCTATAAAGACACATGCACACGTATGTTTATTGCGGCACTATTCACAATAGCAAAGACTTGGAATCAACCCAAATATCCATCAGTGACAGAGTGGATTAAGAAAATGTGGCACATATACACCATGGAATACTATGCAGCCATAAAAAAGGATGAGTTTGTGTCCTTTGTAGGGACATGGATGCAGCTGGAAACCATCATTCTTAGCAAACTATCACAAGAACAGAAAACCAAACACCACATGTTCTCACTCATAGGTGGGAACTGAACAATGAGATCACTTGGACTCGAGAAGGGGGACATCACACACCGGGGCCTATCATGGGGAGGGGGAATGGGCGAGGGATTGCATTGGGAGTTATACCTGATGTAAATGATGAGTTGATGGGTGCTGACGAGTTGATGGGTGCAGCACACCAACATGGCACAAGTATACATATGTAACAAACCTGCACGTTATGCACATGTACCCTAGAACTTAAAGTATAATAATAATAAATAAATTAATTAATTAATAAAATAAAGGTACAATAATCAAAATCATGTAGACCAGGCATGAAGATAGGCATATGGAATGGAACAATCAAGAGACTGGAAATATGTTTGCTCGCATATAGTTAGCTTATTTTTTTAAATGTGCTAATGTAATTCAAATGTGCCGAACAACTAAATATCCATGTTTAAAACATAAAATGTAATGTTTATAATGTCTGCATGTCCCAGCCATGGTCGGATGGGGTGGCAAATGGTCCTGACCAAGTTTTCAGGGTCTTCCCTATCATTCTTCTGCTGGAACTTTTAAGGAAAAATTATTTCTACTTGTGGGGTGTGAAAATAATAGGATGTAAGTCTCATGATACTGGAAGCCAAATTTCTACCACATACAGTATATTAAAAAGATACAGCTATAGATATATTATCCTGATTACATTGACTGATGCCCTGTCATTTGCCACCAAGATGGTTCTGACCAAACTGACACAGAATATTTTTATTGCCAGATGATCACAACATGGAGTCTAGGGAATGTTACAAAAAGTTTTTTCCCATCAAAACACCTGTCAGCTCTAGTTCCTGTCCCTTTTCTTCTTCCTGTGGTTGCCCTCACCCCCTATTTTGTCCTTCAGCTCTGCCCTCCCCTTACTTGCCAAGGTTCTAGCCCAGTCCTGGAGGGTGATGTCAGATCCTTCAGAAACTGGTCTGAGGTGAATGGAGAAGAATAATTTAGGTCTTTCTAGTAAAATATCGTAGTAAAACAAGAAAAAGCAACCTCATAGTCATTAATATTTACTTTGTTTCATAGCCTAATTTCAATGTGTGTTACACTAACACTGTCTCTGTACTGTTCTCCATCAAATCAATTATCATCTCATGAAAGGGGTAGCATATTTAGAAAGAAGAGAGTATGAGGCTCTTGTCTGTAATCTCAGCACTTTGGGAGGCCACGGCAGGAGTATCACTTGAGACTAGGAGTTCAAGACCTGCCTAGGCAACAAAATAATAATTATTAGCCATGGTGGTATGTGCCTGTGGTGCCAGCTACTCAGGAGGCTGAGGCAAGAGGATCCTTGAGCCCAGGAGTTCAAGGCTGCAGTGAGCTCTGATAGTGTGCTGCACTCCAGCTTAGGTGACAGAGTGAGAACCTGTCTAAAAAAAAAAAGAAAGAAAGAAAAAAGAGAGGAAGGAAGGAGAAAAGAAAGGAAAGGAAAAGAAAAGAAAAGAGCATATATTGGCAGATCAGAGAGTAAAATCCAATTCCAACCACTTCACTTTCTCATTTTTCCCTCGGCCCTGCTCATGAGGGTATGCAAATAAGAGTACACATGAATGTATGCAAATGAGAGACTGGCAAACTTTAGTCCTGAAGACAGAACTGAGTAAAAAAGCCCGACCCAGAATAAGATGATGGACTTTGCAAATAGGTCTAGACAACGTATGTGGAGTGGGATAGTATAAGGACATGGAGCGGTTTCTTCTGGGCGTGAGAGAGTGATCAGAAAATAGTAGGCAGAGGGGAATTTCCGAGCTGGAGATTGTGGCTCTTGGGGATAGTGTGATTTCAGTGCAAACTAGTTTTAAGATGAATCCTCAAAACTGAGGACTGAGATAAAATAAAGAAGAAGGTTATTTGAGGAAGTAAATAAAGTGTACAGTCCTGAAGGATATAAGTATGGGATGGAGAGGAGTGGAAGAGAATTGAAGTCATTGAGGGTAGAAGGAAAAATTGATGCCTACTGTACAATGGTTAAGAGTTACCAGCGTTGAAAAAGTCCCAAACACCCTATCTTACATTAAGAAAAGATAATAAATATGAAAATATTTTGCAAATTGTTAATCACTTTCCAGGAAAAAAAAAAAAAAAAGGTGATCTACAGGTTATTCATTCACTAAAATACATACTAGACAGCTGAGAACAAAAGTTCAATCTTCTTTACGCTTCATGTGTTTAGTGTTTTAAGTTGGGGCGAAATCTGATTATTTTATTCAGTATGTCAACACAGAAAAATTTAATTTACAATTTAAACACATTATTTCTCTCTCATGCAATTACTGACATTAAAGCTTCTAAAATCAAAAAGGCTGCTAATGGACACTATTATATGGAATATTAACATGGAATATTAATTGGAAGTGGTAATTCCTGAATGACACCAAAGGCGATTCTTGCCTTTACACTTTCTCCCAGTCAACATACATTATTTTCTTGTTTTTCCTTTTCTATCCTTCCTTTTGCCACAAACGAAAAACCAAACAAAAAAGCGAGACAAAACAAAAACCCTTCCTCCTACCAGCAGAGAGCGCTACCGCCATGCGCGGCACAGGCGCCAAAACGCTCAGTGTTTTGTGGGCTCTAACCACCGAGAGCCGAGAACACTGAGGTTGTCCCAGCTGGGGATCCGTAGTTGTCTTGACGACGCTGAGCAACGGAAGAGTGGGCAGGATTTGCTCTGAACGCTCGTGCGCGCTACCGCCCAGGCGGAAGCGGAAGTGTCGGTGGCGCGCGAGTAGGAAGTGGTGAGTTCTGAGTAGAGATGGCCGCGCTTGCATCGCTGCCCCCGCTGCCCGCACAGTTTAAGAGCATACAGCATCATCTGAGGACGGCTCAGGAGCATGACAAGCGGGACCCTGTGGTGGCTTATTACTGTGAGTCTTTTCGAGTGACCGCGCCCCTCTTTTCCCAGTTGCATTTTAGGGCCCACACACCTCTCCGAGGTTTTTGGGGCATGCCCCGCCCCCTTGGCTTTAAACCTGAGCTTTGACCTCGAACCTACCCAGGGAACTCCCTGGGTCCCCACCCACTGGCAGTAGGAATCCCAAAGCACCGGGGCGTCCACTGCTTCCCGTATCTTGTGCTTAAATACTCCAGTACTGACTACACGGGCTCTTGAACTGTGGAATACGATCTTCCAAGGTTTTATCTCTGTGTGTAACACACAAGAGCCTCCTGTCTCAAATAGGAATCCTGAAAATAAATCGAGTTAGGTTTAAAACGAAGGTGAGTGTCCGAAAGAAGTAGTGATGTGGATAAAAGGACAATAGACTAGTTGAAAACATAGTAATAAGTGAAGGTTACTTATGACAGCATGCAAGCCCATTCAAAAACTCAGATGGTTAAATGGGGAGTATCTGCTACTAAATAAGCAGTTGAATTTGACCATTCCCCTTTCCCCACCCAACTGCTCTCTCCTACCGTACAGAATTTTTAGTTTTGACTTCTTTGAATAATACTTGCTGTTGAGACCTTTGAAAGCAGTATTTTCACTTTGAGTGTTATACATTTAATTTACAGTTTGGTTAAAAAAATACATAGGTTATATCTGCTCAGACTTGCAGTGAGTAAAGGGAATAGTTCCAGTAATTCTGTGTTAACTTTATTTTGTATTCTGTACTCTTTACTGCAAAATAAGTAACTGAACAACTATAATTCAGAAAATGATTTTTAGAGTTGAGAAGTTGGATATAATGCGTCCTTTGTTGTGTATATTGTAAGGTTAGCTAAAATCTGGTCACTGTTACCTGTGCCATACTCCAAATGTACCCTCTTTCTCAAATGTGCAAGGCCCTTTCAGAACTCCCATGTTCCACTCTTGGAATGTGCACCTTTTTCTTGCACTTCGCAAACTCATGATTCAAGATTTAACCCAAATGTCATCTCTTCTGTGGGCAACAAATTGATTATTCTCTGTGCGTTACTTCATTTTGTTCAAATCTTACAGCGTCATTTCCTTTATACTTGTTCTTCAGTTTTCTCAAGCAGGGTCCATATTCATTCAGTATGTGTTAATTGAGCTACCTTTGTGTCAAGCATTAGTAGGCGCTGTGACTGCAGTTGCTGCATTTTTGGAGCTTACATACAATGGAGGTAGAGAGTTTCAACAATATAAAGTCTATTGTACGTAGAGTATTAAGTGCTTATGAAGACAAATAGAGCAAGGAAAAGGAATAAGAGTATCAGGAGTAGTGGTGGCAGGGAGTGCAGATGGGATTTCAGTTTCATAGTGGTCAGGGAACACTTCACTGAGTTGACATTTGGGGAAAGAAAAGAGTGAAAGGCATGCCTTGCACCATCTGGGGAAGAGTATTCTCCGTAGAGGATATAGAAGTCCCGAGGTAGAGGCTTGCTGGAAGGAGGAGCAAGTAGACCATTGTGACTGGAGTGGATGGGGCTCAGGAATGATAGGATAAGGACAAAGTATCTCTCATCCCTAAAGGAAATTCCTGTTCCTGATCCCTGTATTATGTATCTTTGTGACAAACCAGGGACACTTTATTCATTGTCGTCCTTTCCCTCTAGATGTTTCTAAACCTAATCCAGTTTCCTTTATTTAAAAATAAAACAGAAACTCTCACCATGACATTCCCTAAAGTTGCAGCTCTGCCTTTCCAGCCTCATAGGTAAGCTTGAAATAGTTGTCTGTAAGTTAGCTTTACGCCTTTATCTTGTAGAGCCTTTCAGCCTGTGCAGTCTGGTGTTCATGCCCAGTATTTCACTGAAACTGCTCTCATCAGGCTTACGAAGAAATATTTTTATTGCTCAGGTGACACTTAACAATTTGAGTTATGAAACGTGCATATGAAAGCGTATATAATGTGCAGTTTAAGGAATAATAAAATGAACACTAATATGCCCACCACATTTGATTTATTGAACTTTTTAATTTTTGACAATCTGGTGAGTGTGAAATGGTAGTGTCTCATTGGAGCGAAATTTGCAATTCTCTGAGTCTTAATGAGGTTTAGCATCTTTTCATATGTTAATTAACCATTTGTGATTCGCTTTTGAAATGCTTGTTTATTGCTTTTGCCCATTTATCTGTCACAGTCTTGTCTTAATAATGTTAGATGTTAATCCTTTGTTATATGTGTTGTAAATATCTTCTCCCATTTCAGTTTCATTTTTCACTCTATGAAGACCTTTGATGTTCCAAAGTTCTTAATTTAAAAATGTTATCAATGTATGAATTTCTTAGGACTTAACCTTCTGATTTTATAAGCTTTCATTTCTTTTTGTGTATTTGTTTGGGACTTTGACATTCTAAATCTGTAGATGGGTGTTTTTAATCAATTTTGGAAAATTTTCTCTACTATTGTTCAAATGTTGCTTCTATTTCTATTCTTGTGAAAGTTTTGATTAGACATGTTTTGCACTTCTCCCATTTAACTTCCTTTTCTTTTGAGTCTCTCATTTTTTTTTAATCTCTGTTTTTCTGTGCTGCATTCTGTGTAATTTCTTGAGGTCTATCTTCACCTCCCTGTATATTATTGTTTAACCCTTTTAATTTTTTGAGTGCTCTCTTTTTGTTTTCATATTGACCTGGCCATTTCTGATAGTTTCTTGTTACTGATGTTTTAAACACTCTATTTCTTTGAACACTTTAAATATATCGATTTATATTTGCTGTTTGATAACATCTGTAGCTGCTGTATTTGTGGGTCTGATTCTGCTTTTCAACAGAACACTGCTCATGGTGACTTCTTTCCTTACAATTGTGGGCTAGTCGGGCTAGACCAGCACTCTTCAAACTGGAGTAGGCAAATAATTCCAAAGGAATCAATTTTCCAATTCTTGACTTCCGTGTTTTCCTTCCAAAAACTGATCTTGACAAAGCTCCTGTGATCAGGGTAGCAAAGTAGTATATAATATGCTGCTTATCTTTTCCTACATCCTGTTCACAATTGTGTTTCTCCCACTTTAATGGAGAACGGCATACTCTCAGGCATCCTGAGTGTTTTTTATGTTGTATTGCCTTGAAAGAGAAGGTGGAAAATCCTCCAAGGTGTCCAGACAAAAGAGACAATTCAAATTACCAATGTCAGTGAAGCCTCCATTAATTAAGGCATTGGATAGACCTTCCTATCTTTCCTGGTATAACATTGAAGAAAACCAGCCAGAGCAAAGAATAAATGCTTCATTCGAGAGTTCAACACGAGCCTGACCAACATGGAGAAACCCCGCCTCTACTAAAAATACAAAATTAGCCAGATGTGGTGGCGCGTGCCTGTAATCCTACCTACTTGGGAGGCTGAGGTAGGAGAATCACTTGAACCCAGGAGGCAGAGGTCGCAGTGAGCCGAAATCATGCCATTGCACTCCAGCCTGGGCAACAAGAGCGAAACTCTGTCTCAAAAAAAAAAAAAAAAAAAAATGCTAAGCATGAAAGGTTCCAAAAGAGCATTCTAATTTGGGGGAAAGGGGGTGGAACTTTATATAAGGGGGATGCTGGGAGTCACCTGGAGTTGTATATGGGGGATACAGGGAGTCACCTGGAGTTGTATATGGGAGATGCAGGGAGTCACCTGGAGTTTGTCTCTTTTCAGGAGCAGTTGGTCAGTGGCTCTCAGAAGAGGGAGGAGTTATTCTGGGATATTAGCAGCCATTGTTAGGTCATTTTGGATTTTATCAGGAGGGTGAGGAGGAACAGTTTAGGGCCAAGGTCATGTGCAAGAAGATGTGAGGAAGATTAGCTGTAGGGACAGGGACATAGAGGGACCACAGTGGGAAATCTCAGACTTTCAGAGTCTCTTACATTTATACATATATCTGTCAAGGGTAATGCCTCATTTTAAAAACTCTCCTGTGTTGCAGTATTCTGAATTCTCAAAATGATAAAAATTTTCATGAGTTGACCTTACCGCCTCATTCTGCATGCCTTTTAAAGAATACCATTCTTGAGTTGAGAGCAAAACCAAGAACAAAGAAGAAATACTGAAGGTGAGAGTACCTTTTTTCATCCAAGCAAGCTCCTGCAAGGCTCTGCAGCTTATTACTGGTTTAGAATTAGAATTCAGAAATAAAATGGGGACATGAATTGACATTCCAACTGGAATATTAAGTTGTATTTCTCTGAAAAAGTAACTCTTAGTTGGCTGATTGGTTTGGCGTTAGCAACTGACAGTGCCTTTTAAACAGTATGGTAGACATTCTCTTTAAATTAAATGAGCTAAAATCTTCAGCTCTGAGTTTTTTTGTTTTGTTTTATTCTTCTGGAAATACATTTAAAACAGCTTGGCCGGGCGCGGTGGCTCACGCCTGTAATCCCAGCACTTTGGGAGACTGAGGTAGGTGGTTCATCCAAGGTCAGGAGTTCAAGACCAGCCTGGCCAACATGGTAAAACCCCTTTTCTACTAAAAATACACAAATTAGCTGGGCGTGGTGCAGGTGCCTGTAATCCCAGCTACTACGGAGGCTGAGGTGAGAGAATCGCTTGAACCTCGAGGTGGAGGTTGCAGTGAGCTGAGATTGTGCCATTGCACTCCAGCCTGGGGAACAAGAGCAAGGTTTCGTCTCAAAATAAATAAATAAATAAATAAAATAAAAAGAAGAAGGAGAAGGAGAAAGAAGAAGAAAGAAGAAGAAAATAAAGTCGCTGATAAGATTAAACCTTATTTGTTACAATTTTTTTTTTTTTTTTTTTTTTTGCTGAGGGACGTTGGAACAAGTATTTCAAGTTTTCCCAATCTTTTCTGCATCCTACAATAAATAAGAAGGCTCTGATTGAAAGAAGATGATGAAACTTTGTAATATATTTTTGCACATATCACAGGAATTGAGAAAATGAGTAATGGTGGGGTAAAAAATCCTTTTTAATTTTTAAACAAATTTTAAAGTGGGCCTAATTTGTCACTTATAAATTATTTAAAATATTTGATGATAGATGATTATATGGTTTTTAGCCTATAACCCAGAAATAATTTAAAGAATTTGGTGATTTTGCTTTGTAACGTCAGGAAAACTGGGATTTTGGGGGGATTATTTTTTGTGAATTTAATTTATAAAAATAAAAATAACAATAGAACCCCAATAGTCTCCTCTTCTTCATTATGGGAGTAAATAATATTAATACATAAATATTTGATTTAATTCATTATACGCTGTATTGCCAATACAATTTTATTTTTTATATTTAATGATTATTGAAATGTGTGTTATTTTTGTTGTTTTGATCAATTATGTATTATAACAATTGCAGACTCAATTTTGGAAGATTTTAACACTTAGCACCTTATTTCACAGGAAATTTTGTAAAAATTTAAATTTCAATTTTCAATCTTTTGTTGCAGAGAAATGTGTTATGTTAATCAAGTAAAAATTTGAGCATACAAATCTATTCCTTTAAAGTGAAATTCTGTAGGCTAAGTAAATGGAAATATGGGTTAAAAGAAGAAAATAGTGTAAAATTTCTGACTCTTAAAAAAGAACTTTTTTGTATTTTAAAACATGATAAATATCAAGTTGCTATGATATTTTAGTTTTAAAGATATAACTATTGTCAATATTTGATGAAGTATAGAAATCACATTTTTTGTACCTGTGAAACCTTCTTGTGAAAAGATGTAGACATCAACATAAAAACGTGTTAAGGGATACATTTCTATACTCTTAGAGCATATAATAATTTTTTAAATTCCTAGAGCAAGGGAACTTTTTTTTTTTTGGTGAGAAAAAAATTCAAGATTATTTTGCTGAACTACTTGCTGATTCATAAAAGCTCCATGGGCTATGTGCTACCCTCTGCCAGGAATCCTTCTGCATTTCTATTAATTTGACTAACTTTCTGACTCAGTACAAATTTTACTTCCTACAGATTATTTTTCATGACCTCTTTTAAAGATGATCTAGGAATTGTTCCTGTGTGCCCCTCATCACATGTGTTATAATATAAACATCTGTTTATCTTTCAATCTTGATTCTCCTGGAGGACAGGGATTATCTTTTTCTTTTCTTACCACCTGACACATAAATGGAATTTATAAATTCTTAATGAATGCCTCCTCTCTAAATACTACTAATAGTCCACTAAAATGTAAACTCTGTGAGAACAAGAGTATGTCTTACGATGATCATTGAATTTCCAACTCCTAATATAGCATCTAAGACATGATAGATAACCTGTAAAACATACCTGTTGATTGAGTAAATGAACTATACAGTAATTCACAGCTTTTTTTTTGTTGTTGTTAATGTTCTACTACAGATCAATGACAAAACATAATGGAAACAATCCCAGTACTCTGTCTTAACTCATTACCTTACTATGTTTATAATAAATTTTTGATTGAGTCATAGGTCATTATCATATGATTTACACCTTGTGCCCTCTCCTTTCTAGTATTTATATCATTTCCAAAAATGATTTACTTCTGGCCTTAATGGGAATTTTCTAGTGTTTTATCACTTTTTAAAATTACCTTAATATTCCTGCATTTCGAAGTTGTTTGGTCTTGTTTTCTTTTTAAATCAGGAATGAATGTTGAAATAATGTATATCAAATTACTTTTGGCCATTTTTTTTTTTACTGTAGTTTTTACTTTTTAATGTAGTTAATGTTTTTAACTTTTTAATGTAGTAAGTAGCAAAATAGTAAATTTTCTCATATTTGAAACATCCCTCCATTTCTGGAAAGAATCCCATTAGTTTTTGCATTTTTTTTTTTAATTAAAGTTTTACCCTTGAAATAGTTTTAGGTCCACATGCAGCACATGTAGTTGTAAGAAATATTGCGGAGAGATTCTGTGTACCCTTTACCCAATGTCCCCCAATGATAATATCTTAAAAAACTAATAATATACCCTAAGCAGAATATTGACTGATACAATTCACTGGTTTATTCAGGCTTCCTCAGTTTTACATGTATTTGTGTGTGTGTATGTATTTAGTTCTAAACAGCTTTGTCAGGTGTTGATTTCTGTACCCATTACCATAGTCAAGATAGAGAATAGTTAAGAATTCCTCTTGTAGCCCTTTTATTAATACAACCTACCTTCTCCCTTTCGCTACCTCACCCCCATTCCTTGGTAGCCAGTAACTAGTTGTCCATTTCTAAAATTTTATCATTTAAAATGTGCTGTTGGCTTTTTTCATTTGGCATACACTCTGGAGATTTATCCAAGTTTATTCCTTTTTTAATGCTCAGTAGAATTTCACGGTATGTGTGTACTATAGTGTAACAGTTCAATCATTGAAGACATTTAATTTGTTTTCAATTTGTGACAATTATGAATAAAGTGAATATAATCACATATAGTTTTTGTGTGGCCCTAATTTCCATTTCCCTGGGATAAATGCCCAAAAATGCAATTGCTAGATCATATGGTAATTGCATGTTTAGTTTCATAAGAAACCGTCAAACTGTTTTCTAGAGCAGCTGTACCATTTTACACTCTTATTGGCAACACATGCATGATAAGTGATCCAGTTTCTCTTCATTCTCACCAGCATTTTGTGTAACTATTTTTAATTTTAGTGTTAATAGGTACAGTGATACCTCATTGTGGTTTTAATTTTTCTTTCCCTGATAGCTGATAAAGTTGAAAACTTCTTCATGTACATAATTATTTACCATATGGGTATCATCTTCAGTAAAATGTCTGCATGTCTTTGCTCATTATTGTTGAGTTTGAGAGTTCTTAATATATTGTAGTTATGTTATCATTTTGAGATTTTTGTAACGATGTTACTCTGGTTTCTTAGATATTGTTGAGAAAATTACTCTTTTTCCTCAAATGAGAGTTGGGTTAAAAAGGCAGCAGATTTATCGCTTTTTTTAGATTTAAAAAAAATCATTGATTCAACACAACTTTGCACTTTTGGGGGAAGTTACATTTCTCAATTTCTTCCATTAGAAAAATATTTTCCTCTTGAGCCATTGTTGATATAGTAGAGTTTTCTAGGAAATCTTTCATTTCTACTGTATTTTGAAATTTATTAGCTGAAAGTTAAAAACTTAATCTTTCTTTTCTTCTTTCATATGTCTCATAATCAACCAATCATAAAAGTTTTAAAATTGTTTTTATTTTCTCATTTTCTCTGTGACTGTATCCATACCTTAGACATTCTAAGCTAATGGCATAGCTTCCCAGTTTTTGCTTCAAACGTGTAATCCCTGTTGCCACTAGAATGATATGCTTCTAATGCTTAGTGAAAATAACACGGAGTAAATGATGGAGTGGACTGTGAACATTTAGAAATTGTGTGTGACACAAGCAGTACAAATTAACAAGTACTATATCGGGAAAAAACATTTCCAGTAGATGAGTGACAAAGAGCCAATATCCCTGATATATAAAATGCTTATAAATATCCCTTAAAAATAAAAAAGATCCCCATAGATTAAAAATAGGTGTATACAACTACTGAAAGAGGGAATACTAATCATTAGCATTCATCCTAGTTAGTAATAAATGTAAATTAAAATGGAATAACAATTTTTGACTGTAAAAATATGACTCAGTACAAATGAGTATGTGGTCAAATCCTTGCTGTCATGGTTGTGTGATTGGTACAAAGTTTGGAAAGCATTTGGCAAAATGTAGAGTATCTAATTCAGTAATTCCAATTTGGGGCAACGTGTTCAGGAAATAACCATACATTTAGTAAGACCTTTATGCAGAATTTCCTGAATGATTATTTATACATTTGTGATAAGCTCAAAATAACCTAAAATATATATCATTATGGAAATGGCTAAATAAATTATGTTATATCCGCTGCATAGAAAGTAATGTAATTGTTTAAACACCACAAAGCATCTTTTATAACATGGGGGGAAGTTTACATGAAAGTGTAGGATACGGAATTATTATACATGCAGTTCCATATGTCTATCTGAAGAAATCTTTGTCTTCAGTGACCCCTCATGATTTGAGTTCTGAATCACCTTTTGTAGTTTTACAAATTAATTTCACTTTGCTACTAAAACATTAGGCACTTTGTATTGTCTCCAAGCCTTTTAACATTCTACTTTCTCTGCCTTGACACCTCTTGTCTTCCCCACTACACTCACTAGATTTTTATCCTTTGGGTACTAGCTTGAATGTCACTTTCTCTGGGAGGCCTTTTCTTAAGTCTCCTGGTTTTAAGGTGTTTCTTTTTGTTCTTTGTACGTTGGTGTAGCTTTACCATAATTGCTTTTTCATTTGCTTCTCTTTCTTCTAGACTATAAACTGAGGAAGGCTTACACTCTGCTCCAGTCTTTATTCATTTACTCTGCCTGGTAGTGCTAGGCCACTGGAGATATTTACATATTAAAGAACGCCTGCTCAAAAAATGTTAGCCAAATTGACCTGAATTTTAAGGCAGTTGTGGTCCCTAGAGGGAAGCATGGCCATATAGTTGTCACCTAATAAGGAAGGCAAACAACTAGCATTCCTGTAGCTGATTCGCATTTTAACAGTGCTTTCTTTCAGGATGTCGGATTTGATCCTCACAATCTTTCTAGTCCTTCTGTTACTAAGTGATTGAACCAGGACCTGAATAACCGAAGTCAGATAAAAAAAAAAAAAAGGTTAAATGAAAAATTGTTGGTAGTAGCTAGTAATTAGAGAACCAGTTATTGAGTGAGCCACAGAGTAACTGAGGGGAAAGGGAATAGTACAATCCATGACAAAAGAAAAAGGCAAAAAAGCCAGTGAAATAATCTGGGAGATTCCCTAAGTGGAGAGTGGAAAATGAAGGAGATGCTTTCTCTTAACAGTATGTCTCTGAGCTCCATCTCTTTATTTTTCTTTAATGAAGCCAGAAAATATTTGAATCTGTACTAAAAGTGGGTACTCTTACATGAATATTTTGATTCTGCCCGGTTTAGTACTGTAGATAAAGCTAAACTCGGAAAGAACTTTCCCCTTCCTTTTTCATTTTGCAATGAGTAAATAAATGTATAAAATTTCAAGTTTCAATTTTTAAAGCTTCCTCTAGGGGGTGACATTGTAAAGTTAATAAACGTTTAGTGAAAGTACACAGTCTCAAGAGTCTTCATTTGTTTATATCATCAGAAAAATATAGTACAGTTGTTCAGGAAGCTGTAAGTATAAATAAAGTTATTTCAGTTCTGAGATGTTACAGGACATTCAAGCAGAAAATATTAGTGTAAATGCTAAATAATAATAGATTTCTTTATTGATATATGGTAAACTACATGGATATTAGCATTAATAATCACTTGCTCATGTCTGTAATCTGGCACTGTGGGAGGCCCAGGTGGGTGGCTCACGAGGTCAGAAGTTCAAGACCAGCCTGGGCAATATGGTGAAACCCTGTCTCTACTAAAAATACAAAAATTAGCCAGGCATGGTAGCGTGCGCCTGTAGTCCCAGCTACTCGGGAGGCTGAGGCAGAAGAATCGCTTGAACCCAGGAGGCGGAGGTTGCAGCGAGTCGAGATTGTGCCACTGCACTCCAGCCTGGTGAGAGAGCGAGACTCCATCTCAAAAAAAAAAAAAAAAAAAGAACTTGCCTTTTATTATTTTTTGTTGTGGTTAATCACATAGAAATTGGATTTTAAATTCATTCAGACAAATTTAACTAAACCAATAGAGAAGCAGTTCCTTTCAGTCTTTGCTGGTTCCTGAATGATAAACTAGAGTCTATAGTCTTATTGCTTGAGTACTTACTTTTTTTTTAATTAATAAGCTTTCTCAGGGTACTTTACTGTAGCAAAGACAATAAACACACAGAATGTTGGACTGCTGTTTTATCCATTAGCCTTCCATTCCTCTTATGTTTGTTTTGTGAACCTACATGCAAACATGAATTTTATTTTTTTTAAATTGTCATTTAATACTTTCCTTTTTGAGTAATGTCAACTCATTTTACATCTCTTTAGAAAAAAATGTAAAGTCAAAGGGGCTATGGAGTCAAATAACACATTCTTAACTTTCATTTCTTTTTTGGCATTCATAGAAGTTTAAACATCTTTGATAAGGTTTGTCTTCTATGACAATTATATTTGGCTGTTCAAAGTGGAAGCTTATATACTCTTGAACAGTCAAGGAGTATATATAGTAGGTTTCAATGACCATGCTTGATATAAGTTCCAACTTTCACTGAAATTCTTCATTGGGCTGTTACATTTACATTTTTTATATTTTTTTATATTTATTTTTCTGTGGCTTGTCAGGTTTTTATGTTTCTACTATTTGAGTTTTTTTTTTTTTTTTTTTTTAACCTCAATTTATTATTGTTTCTATTTGGTGACACTGTTAACATCTTGGAGCAACAATTCTTTGCTGTCAGGGCTGCCCAGTACATTTCAGGATATTACTGTTTTAAATGGTAGTAGTACCCCCAGACATTGCATTTTAAAATGGAAGGGGGAAAAAAAAAAGCCTCCACACTTTTTTAGCTCCCCCAAGAGCCAGTATAATTGAAAATCTAAATTCCCATCAGTATGGAAAGGTTATATTATGTAACTGTTAAAGATATGTGGAGTTACATTTATCACTAAAGATGCCATAACCCACAGCATAATGTAGAAATGAAGGGTGCAAACAAATTACGTGTTGCCATGTATGTAAAATTTGTGGTTAGATATAATTTTATGTATGTGTATGAAGAGAGACATCTTGCCGGATGCAGGATACAGTGACTCTGGAGCCAGACTGCGCCTGAGTCAAATACTAACCTACCATTTATGGCCCCCCATGACCTTATGAGCTTCAGGTTTTTTATTAATATACTCAGGATAATAGTAAGATCAACTTCACAAACATTTTTGGTAGATTAATCAATTTTTCTATTTTTATATGACTAAATGAGTACATGATCCATGGTGATTACTCATTTAATATTAGTTATTATCAAGTTATTACTCCAGTTCACTGGGATCTTGTCGATAGTATATTGCTAGGTCTTATGTTTTTATCCATTATGCAGCCTCTACCTTTTAATTGCAATGTTTAAAACATTTATAATTAATGTAATAAATATGTTTGGGTTTAAGTCTTGCTATTGGTTTTCTATGTCTCATTTGTTGTTTGTTTCTTCTTTCTCCTTTTTCTGCCTTTTTGATAATTGAAGTTCTCTTAGAATTCTATCGTAGCTCCACTGTGGAGTTACTAGATAGTCCTATTTTATTTTTTTAGTGGTTGCTCTAGAATGCTTACAATAGCTTATCATAGTCTACTGTCTCATACCACTTAACATATAAGGAAAGATCTTTACTGTCTTTCCCCCCATGTCCTTTGCCTATAGTTGTCATCCATTGTATTTATACTTATACCGTAAACCTTATGTATGTTTTTAACTATTCTCTTTTAAAGAAATTTATAAAATGTAAAAATAAAAATTTTCATATTTTGCGACATAAATATGATTTTTAGTACTCATCAAGATCCAAGTTTTAAATCTGGTATTGGTTGGGCATGGTGGCTCATGCCTGTAATCTCAAAACTTTGGTAGGCTGAGGTGGGTGGATCACATGAGCTCAGGAGTTCAAGACCAGCCTGGGCAACGTGGTGAAACCCTGTCTCTACCAAAAATACAAAAAGAAATTACCCCGATGGGTGGCCTGTGCCTGTAGTCTCAGCTACTTGGGAGGCTGAGGTGGAAGGATCATCTGCACCCAGGAGGCGGAGGTTGCAGTGAGCTGAGATTGTGCCACTGCACTCCAACCTGGGCAACAGAGCGAGACCCCATCTCAAAAATTAGGTAAACTACTTTGGGTAGTTTATATTGCAGTGCTCCAGAGTTTACTACTCTTTTCTTTTTTGGTGTCTGTACTATTAGTCCTACCCACTGAATTTTTCAATTCAGGTATCATCATTATTATTATTATTATTTGAGACAAAGTCTCGCTCTGTTGCCAGGCTGTAGTGCAGTGATGTGATCTCGACTCACTGCAGCCTCCGCCTCCTGGGCTCAAGCGATTCTCCTGCGTCAGCCTCCTGAGTAGCTGGGACTACAGACACGCACCACCATGCCCAGCTAATTTTTGTATTTTTAGTAGAGACGAGGTTTCACTGTGTTGGCCAGGATGGTCTCAATCTCTTGACCTCATGATCTGCCCTCCTCAGCCTCCCAAAGTACTGGGATTACAAGCATGAGCCACCACACATGGCCCAGATATTATATACATATTTTGTTTGTTTGTTTTGAGATGAGGTCTCGCTCTGTCACCCCAGGCTGGAGTGCAGTGGCACCTCTCTGCTCACTGCAAGCTCTGCCTCCCGGGTTCATGCCATTCTCCTGCCTCAGTCTCCTGAGTAGCTAGGACTACAGGCGCCTGCCTCCACTCCCGGCCCATTTTTTGTATTTGTAGTAGAGACAGGGTTTCACCATGTTAGCCAGGGTGATCTCGATCTCCTGACCTCGTGATCCACCTGCCTCGGCCTCCCAAAGTGCTGGGATTACAGGCGTGAGTCACCGCGCCCTGCTGGTATTATATTTTTTGCCTCTAGAAGTTTCATTTGGATTTCTTTGTGTATGTACCATTTCTCCTTTCTATTCATTGTTTTCTTTAAATTCTTTCTATAGTTCTCTAGTATGTTAATGTCATTATCTCCTGTTTTTATTATTTTGTCATTGTTTGATCTGCTCATACTGTTGGCTTATATTTTTTCTTCTTATGGATCACATTTTCCTATCTGTTGGCCTCTTCGGTAATTTTTGACTGGCAGTAGGACTTTGTGAATTTTACGTTCTTGAATGTCTGGAGTTTGTGGTCTTTCTTTGAAGGGATTCCATCTGGCCAACAATTAATAAATTTGGAGTTCAATTTGATTCTTTTGCGTATTGTTTTTTGTTTGTTTTTAGCTTTTTTGGGTAGGTCTAAAGTAGTCTTTGCTCTAGGGAGAGTTTTAACACCACTACCAAAGTATGCCCATCTTGAACTGTCTACTGAATACCCAGTGTAACACATAGGACTTTTCACTCTCTCTTGTTGGAACTTGAATGCGTTCTAGCCCTGTGTGTGCATTGGGAACAGTTCAGCTTATTGAACAGGTTTTGTTCATTCTTTGGCCTTGAGGAGCTTCCCCCTGCACACCACATGTTAGTATTCAGCTGTGTCTCCAGGTTACCCTTATTCAGGTTTCTGGGTTGTTTCCTGCACAGCTCCCTTCTCTTTAGAACTCTACCCCTTAATGTACAACTGCGTCAGTCTCCCTGAATTCACTCCAGTGTGTTTTTTCAGCTCAAGAGGACTGTTTTCTGCTTGAGACTCCTCTTCCTGGGCCTTAGTTTGGCATGTGCTTCCAGGCAGAATGCTGGGTTGATCATTGGTGCCACCTCATTTGTTTCCTTTCTCCAGGTATCATGGTCTTCCTCTGTCTTTGTTGTCTGAAAGCTTGTTTCATATATTTTGTCCAGATTTTTTCTGTTTACACTGGGATGATAACCATAGTTACTTCATTAAGTCCAGAAGTCGAATCCGTGTTCTCATTTTAATAATCAGATCATCACTTAGTGTTTGCTATGTGTCAGCACAGTGCTAATATCCAGAATCCCAGTGATTATCTGTTTATTCTTTGGACAATGAAAAAGCCAGATATTCTTACCCTATACTTTGATTTTCATTACATTATTTAATAGGAAGTCAGGAGTGACTTTTTCTTAAAATCACTGTTATGATAGGAGTTCCAAAAGTTATCTATTTAATGAAGGGACGAGTGAAGTAAGTATTCTTCATTAGCAGGCATTCATTCATGCTTCCTTCCTTTTTCCTTTTTTATTTTTTTTTTGGTCAAATAGTGTGCCTAAATTATTTAATTTGGAAAGTAGTTGGATATATTTTGTATAAAAACTGTGTAATAATCATTGACTCAGAAAGCCCTTCACAAAGGATGATACTAACCATATAGAAGAGATCTGCAATATACTTAGGAATAGAATAAGATTCAGTTCAATTTTTTGGAATATAGTTTGCTTTTATGTATCAATATGTATTCTGTTGAGTGCCACATTTTTTAACCTATCAAAGCCTCACTCCTCATAGTTGCTTTTATATCTTTTTGCATATGATTTTTCATGCATATTTCATAGTTTTATGTTCTTATGGATAAGAAAGGATGTGTTAGAATGTTAATGTTCAAATTCTGAGGAACTCTGGATTACACATACCTTCAGAATTAGTAAATGTTTGTTTTCTAAATGTCTCACATTAAATTAAAGTCATGTTGGAAAGTATTTAATCCTTTTGCAAATATGCTTCATTACTCATCAAATATAATATTCATAAAAAGAAACACATTTCCTTGATGAAATAAATCAAATATATTTTCATATAGATGATTTTAGCTACATGTTTATTCTGTTTTTGTAGGTATTTTCCATGTTAGACATTAATTTTTCATCATATTGCTGCTGCTAGAATGAATTACTTGTCTCAGAGTTCTTTATGAAAGAGATCCTTTTTTCATCCCTGTGGCAAAAAGATGTTTTAGTGTACTTAAACTGAGTTTTCTTAAGTGAATTCAAGGAATTTTCCTTTTTATTAATAGTAGAAAATGTATCTTATGGTAAATTTTTTGTACTTAAGAATTCTTTGCAACATAAGGTATTTAGAAATATAAAAGCCAGGCCGATTTTTGTCCTAAATCTTTTAATGCTGAGAGGATCCAATTCTTCAATTAAAGGTATTACCATATAATAATGTCCTTGCAATTGCAACGACTAAATATGCACACAAACTAAGAAAGAAAGGAATGTAGGCCAGGCTAATTAAACTATATTATTATTACACTGTGTTTAACTATTAGTTATCTGGATTAGGTTAACTTCAAGAGGACAAGAAGTGGAAATTTTGTTTATATTTGTATGTGCTGTATTAATTATCTGCATGTTTGCTTAATGGTTGCATCCTGAAATGGCTGTCACTAAAGCCAAGGACAGTCTTGGAATCAACCTTATTTCTTTACTGACTGGGTTGTTCCCTATATTTCTTCCCAAAATTGATCTATCAAGTAGCTAACTCTGCTTCATGAATGGTAGGCCTCACATAGTGTTCACTACTGTGGTTAAAGAAAAAAAAAAAAAGAGAAAGACCTGTGGGGAGATGACACTGTTGGTACCATCCTTCAAATTATCATTTTTTTATATTGGTCAGTGCACATTTAGATCATGAGTAATTACCTAATGTGTATGTATGTTTGGGTAAGACAGTTGTCTTAGAGATTAAAGTGTGTTTGAAATAGTCAGTTGGGATGTTGGGAAAGCAAGTATCAAGCCCATTTGAGATTGATAATTATGGTATTTGTAATGAAGACAATCTGTCATCAGTCTCTGCTACTTGGATGCAGGTACAGAGAAAGAGGATAGTTGGGTTTATGTATAAGTATGCTTTTGCCAGAGGGATGTAATAAAAAAAATTTAGAGGTAGAAGGAGATAGTAAAATAAAGTTCTTAAAATGTAACATCAAAGCTAGTTGCAGAGAGAAGTTAAAGGAGAGAAGACTGATAGTAATGAAGAAGTAGTAAGAAGCCAATGAACTGGAAACCTGTAGTAATGCACATAGTTGAATGTTGGAAGAAGAGATTATGTTTAGAGAGTGGGTGCTTGATGTATTGATTTTGGCAGTAGTTTGAGATGGCAATTTAATTATAGAATGACCACTGAATGAAAGAGAGCACATAAAATTATTGGAGGTCAAGGGTCAATAAGAATTGAGAATATGGGCTGTGTTTACATTTGAATCTGATTTACTCTCTTATTGCAGAAAATCCAAAATAACAATGGGTAAGTAAAATAAGGATTTACTCTATAATTTAAAGAAAGTCTGATGTTGGCAGTACCCTGTGCTAGTGTACCAATTCCAGTAAGTCATCAGGGACCCCAGCTGATTCCAGTTTCAAGTCTACCAGCCAGCACATGGTTACCATTTTCAAGGTTGCTTTGTAGCCTAAGATAGGTACTAGGGCTTCAGTCATCTAGTATTTATATTCTAGGTAGTAGGGAACAAAAAAGGGAGAGGGTCTGCAAGATATTTCCCTGCTGTCGTTCCCCCTTTTGTGGAGACATTACAACAGTCTTTCCTAACTATTTGTGGGCACATAATATTAGTGTTGGTTACATGGCCATACTTTGCTTTGGAGAATACTGGGAAATGTACTCTTTGGGCTAGGTACATTACAACTCCTTAATAATATAGCAGCTTGCCAGTCCTAAGGAGGTATGTGATAGATTTTTTTTTTTTTAAGTTACTAAAGAGGACTGCAAATACAGTGATTTCTTCAAGTGATACTTGCTTTTAGTTAAGAGAGAGAAGGAGAAGGAATCAGAAAATATAGAGGAGTATGCTGATGAAAAGCAGTGGTTCCATGGGATTTTGGTAGAAGGTATGGGGGTGTGGGGAAGAGGCGTGGGCTAGGTTGGGGCAAGAAAACATCGTTCATAGTTGACACGAGTGAGGATGCCATAAAGCAGCAATTCTCGACCTTTTAATCACCTATCCATATGAGTTAGAAAAAACGTTGAACACAAATCTGCAATATGTTATGTAAACTATTTATGAATTACATTTACATATTGATGTACTGAGATATGTAAAATATAAATTTTTAAAGAATTAGATAAAATATCAATAGAAATGCTAATATTTTATTTTCCATACTCTAGCCAATTTTTTTGCCAATCCCTGGGATCATATGGGTCTCAAGGACCTAGCTAGCTTCAGTATAACTTAGGGTGGTGGCTCTCTTAGGGGAATATGAGCCACCTGGCATGGAACTGATCCCACTTTCTGCTAGAAGTATCCTCTTAAAAATAAGATAAAGGATACCTAATATTCTTTGGGAAATTTTGGCAATACAGTAAAATACAGTAAGCTTAAATTTGAGGAGGAAAGAGCATATTAAGATTTATAGATATTATCTTGTGAGAAGATAACATTTAATCTGAGATCAAATTAGAATCCCTTTGTATGTCAAAGTGATCTCCAGTGCTAGTTAGTGTGCATTGAAAGCAACATGCACTACACTGGGTAGCAGTAAATCTAGGTGACACTTTTGGAACTCTGTTTTTTTCTCTCTCTCTCCTTAATATCTAGATGGATCGAATCCTTAAAATTGATATGTGGTTATGAATACATTATTAAATTAAACTTCAAGCTCTGTAATATGACGCCCTCAAAGCCTAAGCACTAAAAAGCAGTTCCTCCGGATAAAACCATTAAAATTAAAAACACACAGATATGATAAATAGATAACTGTTTCACGCATGTATTAATTTTTAAAGAGAATTTTTGACATGTAAACATAATTGTATTGGAAATTCTGAGAGTTACAGATATTCAGCTTTGTTATAAAGCTCTAGTAAATCAAACAACAATAGACCCGTAGAATAGCACAGCAGGGTGGGCAGTATACAGAGCTGGGCCCTATTATACCATGGAAACTTAATATATGATAATGAATGATAAAAATGACATTTAAATCAGTAGGACAAAATGAGCTATTCTTTCATTCATGTGTTTATCTATTCAGAAAATGTTTATCAAGGGCCAACCTCTATCATAGATGCCAGGGATACATCAGCAAACCAAATAGACTAACATCCTTGTCATCATGGAGTGTAAATTCTAGTTAGGGTAGAGACAGAATAAACACGTAGAAGATTTCATTTGGTGGGGGAACATTATATCTCTACTTCATACTGTGTAAGGAATTGCTACAAGTCAATTTGTTTAAAAGGAAACCAATTTGGCAGAAGATTATTTTATTTTGATAGCTATCCTTAATTCATAAATGAGAATATAGGGCTATTCAGTAAATACCTAATAGTTTTTTAGTGGTTAGGAAAGAAAATATAAAATCAAACAGAGTGCTTTTAGTCTTCAGGTTGATAGGAATGTAAGTTTAATAAGTTTTTTGTGAGTTTAGGCAAAATGAGTGCTTGTATATGTTGCAGATACAACTGTGTATTGATACTTTTGTTTTGGGAGCGCAGCTTAACAGTAGGTCTCAAAATGAAAAAGGCACAGAGACTATGACCCAGGAATCTCACCTCTTGGTTCCCCTGGGAACTCTCTTGCATTGTGCACAAGGAGGTATTTTGCAATTCATGAGTTTTACCATCAGTCTTCATTCAAAAATTTCGTTGCATTTTGTTGTTGCATTTATGCACAACATTAGTTATAATGAAATTTTGAGAGCTGCCTGAATGTGCTTTTGTTACCTTGATGCATTCATACTGTAGAACATTAGCACTGACACAGATCTCCAGGACATATTGTTGAATGTAAGGGGTAAATTACAGACATCGTATGTATACATCAGTGGTAACAGCAATTACCACCAGAACTGTTCACAGTTCTTATCACTGGGAAAGCAATAAAAATTGTGGTGTCAGCTATTTAGGTTTAGCCTTATCTCAGTTGTTTTTATTAACTCTTTAAAGAGAAGGTACATTTATTCAAAGAGAGAGTATATGTAAAATTACTGTAGCAATTCTTTCTATAAACTGCAGTTCAAGTCTTATTTCCTACTATCCCAGATTTTGTATATTTTGTCAGTATCACTTATTTGGCATTTGGCAAGTGCTCTTGTACATATGGTTGTTTGCTGTGTGCTTTGTCCTACCAATTAAATTATAGTTGCCTTTGACAGCTTAGGACATACCTCGTCATTTTTTTTTTTTTTTTAACATAATGCCAGAAGAGAAGGCCTTACTTGATAAAAAAAAAAAAAAAAAAATTATCATTATGGATATCTTGCATTCTTTGAATAATATTTTTGTGCTTTTTAGGTTTATAACTTCCATAGTAAATCAGTTTTATTTCTAAATGTACTTGAATTTTAAATTATTTATTAGCAATTATATCTTAAACACTCGTAAACATGGGTTTTTTAAAATGAAATTGTTCAAATTATCTTTTCTTTCTAGGTCGTTTATACGCAATGCAGACTGGAATGAAGATCGATAGTAAAACTCCTGAATGTCGCAAATTTTTATCAAAGTTAATGGATCAGTTAGAAGCTGTAAGTTGAACGCTAATCATTTATTTTCTGGTTATGGTTAAAATACCATTTTATTCATTTGTGTGTCTGTGTTGTCATTTTAGTTCTTTCCCTTGGCAACAATCAACAATGCCATTATACCTGAGGAAAAACTAGACATAAGTTTTTTTCAATTATTTGCTGTATACTTCCAGAGGAGTTATGAGTGTTAATTAAAGTATGTTCAAATATCTTTGCATATGCCATCATATCTTGTTCCACATTATTATAGATAGCCTTTGGCTCATCCTTTTATAAGTGAAAAACCTTTTCTTTTTTTTTTTTTTAAATTGTGACAGGGTCTCACTCTGTCACCCGGGCTGGAGTGCATTGCAGTGGCGTGATCTCTCAGCTTGCTGCAACCTCCACCTCCCAGGTTCAAGCAATTCTCCTACGTCAGCCTCCCAGGTAGCTAGGACTACAGGCACACACTAAACGCACCCAGCTAATTTTTTTGTATATTTTGGTAGAGACGGAGTTTGACCTTGTTGACCAGGCTGGTCTCCCACTCGACCTCAAGTTATACACTCACCTCAGCCTCCCAAAGTGCTGGGATTACGGGCATGAGCCACCATGCCCAACTGTGAAAAACCCTTTCTAACCTTCCCTTGCAGTTACATGGGTGATTAATTTGGGAATCTTAATATTTCTTGTAATAATGAAATAATAGGGTGTGTATTTAGTGAAAGGAACAATGAAGGAAATGATGCCAATTACTTATCTTTTCTTCCTCCCTCTCTGGGGTCCCAGGGCAAGATATTCTTAGGGTTTAGGCATCCCTCCTAGCAGGAAAGTGGTAGGTGACTAATTAGTCACCTTCTTGAACCTAATATAACTTCACAGATCACTGTAGAGGTACTTACTGAGAAGTGCCTACTGGATTGGATATCAGTGCACAAAGACGGCAGTGCCAACCTTAGTAGTCTACAGTGCCTACCTGTAACTCCTGGACTCAGCCATACCTGGTTTCTCTTCTAACAAAGTCAGGGTACACTCATTAATTCATCTCCTCCAAGACTGTTACATTAATAGTCGTGATTTACTTTTTATTTGCTTATTTAGATATCCAACCTCAGGAGAATTAGAAACCTATTTATTCTATCAGTTGTATTATTTTGCTTTGAGAAAATTTAGACAAAAACCAAAATGAAAACACTTTCAGCCCAGAGCTTTTCATTGTTTTTATTATTTTTATGTATTTTTAGGAGGTTATCATTCAAACAAGACTTATGCGAAGACAGAACTTCCTACCTAGTTGTATAAAGCAGCCATGGGCAGTAGTGTTCTCTCACTTGGTGTGGCTCTCTGGCTTATTGACTCCTGTCATCTGCTACTGTTAACTACCCAAAATCAGCCTCATGGCAACACTGAGGAAATTCAGCTGTTGCTGGAGCCTATCTGGCCTTCCATTTCTACAGCTGCTTCTGTGGATACAAGATAAATTTGAGTACTCTCTTTTTAGGGAATGGGTTGGGGTAGAAGGGATAATGTTTCTCACACATAGCAGTATATTTGTAAAATCCAACTCTAGCATTTTGTATAGTATAATGTCTCTTTATTAACTTCACTGTATAGCAGTAGTAGCTCGGATAATAGTTCTTGGATAAGACAAAATTCAAACAGATTTCTGAAGTGTAAAATCACATTTATGAAGGGACTCATCAGGAATTTATCACTACGTACATTAAATGACAGGTAGGGTAAGTTTATTCCATGGTGAGGGCACACTATAATGTTTGCATTACAGTTTTAAAACTTCAAATATATTATGTTTTTGCTGTCAGATATTTTCTGATGAAGATGAGATGAAGTGGCCTACTCTCACTAAAATTATGCTATAACGAAATCTGCCTTTACAAATGATTTTGCAGTTTAGATACATAAATTACTGTTATCTGTGGGGATTTTTTTTTTCTTTTTTCTGTTTTGTTCAGGATAAACATAGATAAAATTGCCTTAAATTTCAGCGTTAAATCTCTTCTGGACCATAAGTTATTCTGTTTAATTATGAAAGTATTTACTTTGCTGATTTTATGAAAAGTCCTGGGGCTTCTTTTGATTTTAATTTTTTACTTTAAAAAAAAGCAGGTTTTTATCAACTACTATGATGCTCAGATCTGATACTCCAGGGAGTTATTTTATTCCTGTATTGTAGTCTGAGTAAAAATTAGGAACTTTTTTTTAATGCTTTAAATTATTTTGTCTATAGAAAAGGGCTAAAAATTTACAGATATAAGTTGCATTGATTGCAGGTATATATTTGTCTAAATTTTAAAAGCTTCCATAAGTTGGTTCTGAGTTTGTTGTCTTATACCTTACTTAGAATTAGATCTTTTTTGTTTTTTACATGATGTGCTCTGAGAGACATTATTATATTATTATTTATTTATTTATTTATTTTTGAGACATAGTGTAGCTCATTCGCCCAGGATGGAGTGCAGTGGTGCGATCTCGGCTCACTGCAAGCTCCTCCTCCCGGATTCATGCCATTCTCCTGCCTCAGCCTCCTGAGTAGCTGGGACTACAGCTGCCCGCCACCATGCCCAGCTAATTTCTTTTTGTATTTTTAGTAGAGATGGGGTTTCTCCGAGTTAGCCAGAATGGTGTCGATTTCCTCACCTCGTGACCCGCCCCCTTGGCCTCCCAAAGTGCTGGGATTACAGGCATGAGTCGCTGTGGCCAGCCGAGAGATACTATTTTAGGACATGATGAACCTTCTAGTCTTTTTTTTTTTTTAGATTTGACAGAAGAAATGGGAATAAATTAAAATTTTAAGTTATATATGCCTAGAAATTATTTTCTAATTCTATTTTTAGGATAACTTATAGTTTGGGTAATAAAACATCATTTTGAAGTATTTGATGCTTCCTTCATATAGATAATTGGATATGTTATCATTTTATGCTTGGTTATTTTGATTGTTAGAGCTAAATTATATTTTCAGTTTATCATAAGTGTGTTTCTTCAAAGTTGTAAGCATTGGATTTTGTTTTAAATGCATTGGGCTGAGGCATAGCAACTCTTTTTGCAAATTTCATTGATAACATCTTTTATTGAAATGAATGTAAAATAATTTACTTAAAATGATTATTAGAATTATTTGTAATTAAGCCAACACTTCTAAGAGTCCAAAATCATAAGCTATGTATCTGATTTTATTTTAGCTAAAGAAGCAGTTGGGTGATAATGAAGCTATTACTCAAGAAATAGTGGGTTGTGCCCATTTGGAGAATTATGCTTTGAAAATGTTTTTGTATGCAGACAATGAAGATCGTGCTGGGCGATTTCACAAGTAAGTAAAGAGAAAAATAAAAATTATTTTATTAATTTTGTAACTGTATAACCAAAAGTAACTAGTTTTCTCTGGAACACTTTCTAACCTGCTGATTGATTTAGGTTTTTTTAGAAAAAATTATCGAACCTCACAGTGATTTTAGGTTACAAATTCTGGCCTTTCTCATAAAAGAAAATGGCTGAAAGAAGAAATACCCAGGGCAGATTTATTTACTTAGTAAATATACTCTACTTAGCTGTTTTTTAACATTTAGTAAAATCTGAGTTGATTTTAGGCAAAATCACAGCCTCGCCTCATGATTTTGATTTTGATTCTGATTTTGAAGGTACCCACCCCAGTCAATTCAAATGATTTTTCAGTATAATATTTGCATGTAAAGAAATACATTATGGTTTCATATGGAGTCAGATAATACTATAATTACATTTTTCTAAAATCAAAAACATACAAAAAGTTTTGCCGTGGCGCATTTACTTATAATATGAGCCCTGTTACTTTCTCATAGTAACAGATTATAAAACGATTTTTGTTACTTTCTTGAAATCTGATTTTATTTAAAACATTAATTTCGGAGTGCTTTTATAAAGATAGGAATTTTTTTTTCTTATAACTACATGACAAAACTACATTTTAATGTGTTTCATATTTAAACTAGACCGACTCTCTTTTCTCTTCCAGAAACATGATCAAGTCCTTCTATACTGCAAGTCTTTTGATAGATGTCATAACAGTATTTGGAGAACTCACTGATGAAGTGAGTGTACATTCTTTATTGTCTTAGCTGAAGATCAGTAACGTTTCTGTTTATCAATATTGTTATTGCATTGTTTATTTACAGCAGAATGTCTGTCAGAAATTAATGCAAGCAAAAAATGTAATTTTGCATTTTTTATTGGCAATTTTCAAAAAATAAATTATTTCTAATAATATACTTTAATTTTGTACTAAGTTCTCTATTTTTATTTTTGTGTTTGTTTTTTGAGACAGGTTATTGCTCTTTTGCCCAGGCTGGAGTACAGTGGTGTGATCTCAGCTCACTGCAGCCTCAGCCTCCCCGGGCTCAAGCAATTCTCCTGCCTCAGACTCCTGAGTATCTGGGACAACAGGCACAAGCCACTATAGCTGGCTAATTTTGTATTTTTTTGTAGAGACATGGTTTCACCAAGCTGCTCTGGAACTCTTGAGCTCAAGCAATCTTGCCTGCCTCAGCCTCCCAAAGTGCTGGAATTACAGGTGTGAACCCCACTGCACCTGGCCTGTAATAAGTTCTTTAAATCCAGCATGTATTTTACACTTCAGCATATGTGTGACTACAGTATTGGACAGCATAGGTTTAGAGTTTGATCTTATTAAGTATTAACATATTACTAATCCTGTATGTTGTTAAGTTTTTACACTGTAATTTGTTGAACATAGTGGAGGTAGAATCTTTTTTTTTTTTTTTTGAGATGGAGTTTTGCTCTTGTTGCCCGGGCTGAAGTGCAATGGCGCGATCTCGGCTCACTGCAATCTCTGCCTCTCGGGTTCAAGCGATTTTTCTCCCTCAGTCTCCCTAGTAGCTGGGATTACAGGCAGATGCCATGACACCCAGCTAATTTTTGTATTTTTACTAGAGACAGGGTTTCACCATGTTGGTCAGGCTGGTTTCGAACTCCTGATCTCAGGTGATGTGTCCACCTTGACCTCCCAAAGTGCTGGAATTACAGGTGTGAGCCAACACACTGGCACTGGAGGTAGAATCTTTTTATGATCTTTTTTTCTGTTTCATTTCTAGTCAGCATTATTGTTAATGGTTTGTTTCTCTTGTAAAATGCATATAGGACTTAATATTTTATAACATACTTCCTGTTCATTTTATCAGTTGGATTCCCATAATGACTCTAATGTAAGCAAAGCACATAACCATTTTATACATGGGCAAATGGGGGCTCAATGACAAATTTACTGCCTTAAGTTCAGTATTATTTTCACTATAACAGGCTTTACCATTCAGGTGGAGAATTTATTTTCTGAGAGGGAATGTATTAATCTAGAAAAAGAAAGAGTTATAAATAAGATTGATACATATGTGTATATGAATGATTTGAACACTACGGGCAATGTTGTTTTCTGTGATAGAATTTTTTTTTTTCAAAATGATGACTAGCTCTTAGTAAAGTCCCAAACAAAACAAAGTACAATCAGTGTATAAGGCATGTTTATAAAAGATTGTATAGCAAAACTGCAAAAAGTTATTTTTTCTTTATATTCAAAATGAAGTTACTCTCTAAGCTTGATGAGTATAAGCAGGGGTTTTGCCAGCATGAAAGTTGTTCAGGTCATTTCAAAGTTGTGACAAATGAAGGACTGTTTTGTTTTGTTTTGTTTTGTTTGTGAGACAGTGTCTCACTCTGTCACCAGGCTGGAGTGCAGTGGCACAATCTCTGCTCACTGCATCCTCTACCTCCTGGGTTCAAGCGATTACCCTGCCTCAGCCTCCCAAGTAGCTGGGCCTACAGGTGTGCGCCACCACACCTGGCAAATTTTTTGTATTTTAGTAGAGACAGGGTTTCACTATGTTGGTTAGGATGGTCTCAATCTCCTGATCTTGTGATCCACCTGCCTCGGCCTCCCACAGTGCTGGGATTACAGGCATGAGCCACCACTCCCAGCCAGGATATTTTTTTTTTAATGTGACTGTCCCTTTTATTCCAAAACATAAAGCAGTTTTGGCCCTTGCCCACACACTGCCAGTGTCATTTCCCACTAACTGAGCTAACCAGAAACCACCTGAGATATTTTCGGTTATGGAGCAATGCCCATTCAGAGCCACTGCTCTCAGATGTTTTAACTCTTGTACAGAGTCGTATAAAGGAGAACTGATAACCTGGAGTGTGAAAACCTGAACTGTTATTCAATGGGTATTACCTTTTTATGTTCTGATGGCCTCATGGATCCACGTTTTTAACTCCCTTTCACTTCATCTCTTGTTATTAATGATCCAAATTTTCTTTTCTTCTCTGTTTTACTAGTGTGAGGAACTATGCTAAATACTTGGGGATACAGAGGTAATATAAACATGACATGATGGAAAGCTTTGAGTGGTTCAGTAGAACTTTGGAGAGTACCAGGTAGGTGAAGGAGAATGGTGAGAATTCAGAGTAGAAGAGTAAGTCATAAGCCAGGTCAGACAGATGATGGAAGACCTGCAATCTTCAATTTGTATTTTTGAGTAAAGAATTATGACTTGGGGTGCTTCGTATAATAGGAGTCTGTACAATGAACTGTAGTGAGGGAGAACTACAGAACCATTTGACAAAAAAAGAAAGAAAAAAAGAAAAAAAAAAACTGGTTGATGATTAACTGTGGGCCTTAGTTGAGAGGTGGAGAACCGTACATGATGAGTTGTTTTTGATTTGAGAAACAATAATTTATTGAAACTTAGATTTTAAAATTAGAGTTGCAAGTTTGACAACCAAAAAGGAATCATCAGAAGCCTCTTGGAAATAAATAAGCAAAAGACAGCAAAGTAGAGGGGACAATTCAAGTTATAAGATTAGACCAACCCTTCAGGTAAGTGGATTGTTTTGAGTGAGAGAGAAGATGACTAAGTAAAAACCCTTGGTAAACACCTATTTTTGCAATGTAAGAGGAAGAAGTTAGTAAAGAAACACATTTGTAGATGTAAATGGAAATTCAAGATATGAGAGGAGAGGATCATGATAAGGCAAAGTAGCAGATCAAAATGCCACATGGTTTATTGTGCTCTCCTTGCCTTCTGCTCCTTCTTACTTAGGGAAGCTACCTTCGCCTATGTATTTTAGAAGCAAGCACATAATCCTTTAAAGTTATAACTGCTAACAATGGTGAACCCAGCTAACAGGTTAAGTAATAGTCATAGGAAAAAGAACAAAATTTCCAGAAATCTTAAGTGAGTAATAGGTTCTTTTCACTTAAAGAATATGTAACACTTCCACGTACATAAACTACATAATTTATCTGTATTTCAGGAGAAAAATCTAGGTTTACTTTTAGCTACTTTTAGCTACCATTAATGAAGAACCAGCTTCCTTAGTTTTTTGAACATAGAACCTAGGGCAAACACTGTAAATGAGGCCAATGAGAAGGCTTCAGGTGAGATTGGGGTGATGGGATGGGATTTGTGTAGATATGAGAGTTACTAAAGAGTAAGGGTAAAGGGATTTTTTTTACCCCTTATCTCACTACGTAACCTGCTCCCTAAGCCCCTTTGCCTTGCACTAGTGCTAGAATAAAGTAGGAGATTGCGTCTTTGTTGGTAGATAAAGGATTCTAGATAGTTGGAGGGGTCTGGAATGGGATGGAAAGAAGAAATTAAACCTATATGGCCAGAGTGGAAAGGGAGTCTCTGTGGTCATATGCTTTGGGCTGAAGTATATTCTTGGGCCTTCTGTAAATCCTGCATATCTGTGTTGAAAAATGTGTGTATACACAGTTAATATGTAATTATGTAGGTGCTTTTTACTAACTTAAATTTGTTATATATAAAGTTTGCACTTAGTGTACAAATTGCTTGACACTCAAAATACTAACTTTTCTCATATGCAATATATTACAGTGATCTTACCCTTACATGGCTAGTAAACTGATTTTTGACTACAAACTAAGGTTGACTAACTGTATAAAGTCAGCCAAAGAAAGGAAAATACTGTTAAGTCTATCCATATGCCTCAGGCCAACCAGTGTGATCAGCCTTATTCAGACTTGTTTTCTCTTATTTTCAGTATTGTATTTTGTTCCATCGTTTTCCATTTTAGAAACAGAGTCTTCATGGTGATTACTGAGGTTTTTAAAAAATGATGATTTAGGCCAGGTGCAGTGGCTCACGCCTGTAATCCCAGCACTTTGGGAGGCCGAGGCAGGTGGATTGCCTGAGCTCAGGAGTTTGAGAACAGCCTGGGCAACACGGTGAAACCCCTTCTCTATTAAAATACAAAAAATTAGCCAGATGTGGCAGCCTGCACCTATAGTCCCAGCTACTTGGGAGGATGAGGCAGAGAATTGCTGAACCCAGAAGGCAGAGGTTGCAGTGAGCCGGGATTGTGCCACTGCACTCCAGCGTGGGTGATAGAGCAAGATTCTGTTTAAAATAATAATAATAATGATGATTTAAAATGCCAGGAGTTTTCAGTAATGCTTGTTTAGGTGGAAAAGGGAGAAGTACACTTCAGCTGTGATTTTACTAGCCCTTAAAAATATTGATAAGCAAGATAGTTAGCGGCATCAGCCCTCTCACAGGTCCTCATTGTTGTCTAAGAACGTGGAAGTTTTTTTATTTACCTGTCATTTAAGCACTATATGCCTAAAACAAGACACAAACTATTATAACCTTTATTTCAAAAACTATAAAAAGATGAGTTGTTCCAAAACCACGAATATAAACTGGTCTTCAAATCATTTAGCAGTGTTAACTCATTTCCTCCTTTACAATTTCACTTTAGTTTAATTGTGTAATTTGAAAACACTGGTAGAGACAAAGACAGGGAACAGAAAAGTGGGGAAAGAATGAGTTTGAAGATTTCAGGTAGACAAGATTTTTTTTTGATATATACTCATTAGATACATTTAGATATAGTTCAAGACTAACCATAACTGGTTTGTTTGTTGATAAGGAAAGGCACTGGTGTTATTTAACTGCTTGATATTCCGTAGCTTTTTAACAAAGCTGAAACTTTCTTCAAAATTGGTTGTTTTCCTTCTCATAGAATGTGTTTTGGGAAACACTGAAATCTAAAATAAAAAAAGAAAATGGGCAAGGGAATGGCATAATTTTTATTTGTATATTTGTCTTTTAATTTAAACATCTTTATAATGCAGACAATTATTTTTAATTGATTTAAAGTTTGAAAATTTTTATGGTTGTCCCAGCTGCTCCAGTTCTAGCTGTGCCTCAGAGGGCCGCAGGTATACCTTGGGCCACTGGTCCAGAGTACATAAGCTGTAAGCCTTGGCAGCTTCCACATGGTGTGTTAAGTCTGCAAGTACACAGAATGCAAGAGTGAAGGAGGCTTGGCAGTTTCCATCTAGATTTCAGAGGATGTGTGGGAAAGCCTGTATGCCCAGGCAGAAGCCTGCCTCAGGGTTAGAGTCCTCACAAAGAGATCCTAGTAGGGCAGTGCTAAGGGAAATGTGAGGTTGGAGCTCCCACACAGAGTCCTACCTGGATCACTGCTTAGTGGAGCTGTAGGAGCGGGGCTGCCACCACCCAGGCCCACCTGAGTGGTTTAGCCACTGACAGCTTGCACCCTGAGCCTGGAAAAGGTGCAGGCTTTCAACTCCAACCTATGAGAGCAGCCACAGGGGCTGCACCCTGCAAAGCCATAGGGGCAGAGCTGCCCAGGGCCAACACTTGTACCAGTGTTCCCTGGATGCTGGTCATGGAGTGAAGCATTATTTTGAAACTTTGAAGTTTAATGTCTACCCTGTTGGTTTTTGGACTTGTGTGGAGCGTATCGCGCCTTTTTTGGGGTAGTTTCTCCCTTTTAGACTGGGGATGCTAACCCAATGCCTGTACCACCATTCATTCTTAGAAGTAAATAATTTTCTTTTAATCATACAGGCTCACAGGTGAAAGGAATGTGCCTTGATTGTTAGATGAGATTTCAGACTTTTGAGTTGATGCTGCAATTAGTTAAAACTTCAGGGGGCTCTTGGGAAGGGATGAATATATTTTGCAATGTGAGAAGGACGTGAGATTTGAGGGGGGCGGGAAGCAGAGGTGGAATTATATAGTTTGGATGTTTGTCCCCCTCGAATCTCATGTTAAAATGGGATCCTCAGTGTTGGAGGTGAGGCCTGGTGGGAGGAGTTGTCATGGGGGTGGATCTTTTTTGAATGGCTTGGTGCCCTCCCCATGGTAATAAGGGAGTTCTCGCCCTGTTATTTCATGTGGGAAGTGGTGTTTTAAAAGAGTCTGGCGTCTGTCTTGCTGCCTCTCCTACCTTGTGACACGCTGGCTTCCTTTTGCTTTCCGTCATGAGTAAGAGCTTCCTGGGCCTCACCAGAAGCCAAGCAGATGCTCGGCCCGTGCTTGAACAGCCTGCGGAACTGTGAAGCCTCTTTTCTGTATAAATTAGCCAACATCAGGTATTCCTTTGTAGCAGTGAAAATAGACTAATACAAGATGTACACAATCTGAATAACCGAAGCCTTCTGTATGATATCTGTATGTGATGATTTGGGGTATTCTAATTAAGTTCTTTTTACTTAAAATTCCATCCCTTTTCAAAAAGGCCACTGATTCACAAGATGAATTATGCAATTTGCATAACTAATGCATCCTATTTTGAGCTTTTTTTCCCCTGGCAATTTATTCTTCTGTCATTGAAGAACCTACAGGAACCTCTTATTTCCTAACACTACAAGTCCATACTCCTCTGTCAGATTTTCAGGTTTTCTGTCATGCTCCGTACTCTGCTTGCAGCACTATTTGCCAGTCCTACTTTCTTTGTAGATCAGGCTGCTCACTGTCTTCTCATTTTTCACCCTTGGAAATGTTGTGTTTTTAGCTGGCTTTGCCTAAGTTTTATCTTCTCTTCGAGTCTCACCTACATTATTCTAGTCCTTACATGAATTTCTCCATTCTCTCAGCTCTCCCCCACCTGTATTTAGAGTTCTAACTTTATGAATATTACACTATGAATGTATTAACTACATTTTTGTGTATTATATTTTTGAATAAATTATATTGCAAGTACTTGAAGAGGGGGCTTTGTCTTCTTGATTAGTTTCTGCTTGAAAAGTTGCAGTAGTGTTTCATTGTTTAATCTGTAGATGGAAAAATGCCTTATACTTGTTTATATATAACTTATATTTCATAACTTTTCTAAAATGTAATAGATCTCATTTACTTAATGATATTTTTCTTGGTCATGTCTTGATTTTTTTTTTCCTTTTAATTTCATGTCATTACTCACTTGTATAAAACTAAAGTCTATTTTCTCTAGTCCTTCAACATTTTTGTTTTTTTATTTTTTAATATTTTGTCTGCCACTATTCTATTTCTCAGTTATCTGTATACTGTTTATAGCAGGTACTGTTCAAATACAAAGATAAATATTTTGAAAATGAAAATATGGAAAAAGATGCTCAATGCAGATACTAAGTAAATAGAATCCCAAGTGGCCATAGATAAAATAGACTTTGAGTATATGTGTTACTAGAAATAAAAGGGAACATTTTATTATAATAAAGGAGTCAGTTCATCAAGAAAACAATACAGTTACAAATATCTGTGCACCTAAGAATAAGACTTTCAAACTATATGAAACAAATTGACAGAAAAGAAAAGTAAGAAAAAATTCATAATCATAGTTGGAAATTTTAACACCCCCCATTAGTCATTGATAGAATAGTTTTTAAAAATCAATAAAATAACACGAATAAAGAGTGGCCACATAAACTGTTGTCTAGAATGTGAAAAACCAAGAGCTTTCATACATTGCTTGATGGAGATGTTAGATGTTACATCCACTTTAGGAAAAGAGTTGGCCAGTTTTTTTTTTTTAATGCTAAACATACTCCCTTTTACCCAGCAATTCTTTTTCTGGTTTTTTTCCAAGAGAAATAAAAACATATGTCCAGAAAAAGACTAGTTCAGGAGCACTTATGGGAAGTTTATTCATAATAGCCCAAAGCTAGAAACAACCCTGATGTCCACCAACAGGGGCACTGGGGGCACTGGCAAACACATTGGGGTGTTAGATACAAAAAGGAACTGACTACTGATATACCCTGCAACATGGATGAATCTAGTAGACATTATGCTGAGGAAAAAAGCCGGAAGAATGCAAACTATACGACTGCCTTCATACACGTGTGTGTATGTGTGTGTACATGCATGCACACCAAAGGAAGTTGCTCTAGGAAGGGATATAATTAGAAGTATGGTTTACCCAGGTATACTAATCTGTTTGTCAAAATATTGTGCACTGAAGATGTATACATCCCAAAAGTATGTTCATTTTACTGCAGAAGTTAAATATTGAACTATTTTGTTTATAGGTTTGGTTTGTCTTAGTATGGGTTGGCAGTTCTAAACCTGCTTATTCTGTATTCTAGGAGTGACCAAATGATTAAATATATTGAGGGAGACAGTTTTCTCACTTTTGGGGAATTTAGTTACGATGTGGAATGAGAGAAGACTAGATTGTGTTATGCTGTTAGGTTGGAATTGTTGTAATCTTATTAATTCATGCTTTTAAATATATTAGATGAATAGATATATAGGTATAATATGTATACTGTACGTGTGCTATTTGTATGTCTCTGTGCTCTCCTGGGACCAATGATGCACCAGTAGCAGTGAGAGCACAGTGAGCATCCCTAGTACCTGATTTTCTATTCTAATTTTATTCTGCATAAGGAACCAGGACTTTCACAGAAAGTGCTTAATCTAGGACTGAGTCCAGGAAAGCTATAGATAAGGCCGGACCTTCTTGTGACAGAAAGTAGGAAAGTGTTATCATAATCATAGGACCCAGAAGCCGACTTGAAAGGGTTCCCATTGTCCAAGCCAGGGACAGTTTGAGCATAAAAATTAGAATGATAGTAATGAGTGATAACTCATTGAATAAAGAATCTGTATGGGTCCATACTGATACATACGATGAAATAAATAAATGAATAAATAATAAAAGAGCAGAGAAGGCTCTTTTTCATAGGATTCTAACTATAAATGTACAAATAATGATAAAATTAGAAAATTATTAGTGAGCTTTAAAAGTAGTAGGTGGAAAGTTTGATAAGAAGTAAATTTACATGTCTATGAATATCTTACCAAATCGCTTATTTCTTTCAGAGGAAAATAGTAATTTAATAATGAGAAAACTTGTCACCTCTTTAGGCCAAGTCATTAAACCTAACACCACTGATGTTGGCACAACCCACATCATGTGCATCCTAATAAGATGATCTGAAAAAGATAAATATCGCTTCAGTGATAATGCTACCAAAAATGTATAACCCAAACCTAATCATGAGGTGACATCAGACAAATCAATAGACATTTTACAGCTTGGTTGGTATTTTTTAAAAAGTCATGGTTGAGGTGGTTCCAAGATAGCCGAATAGGAACAGCTACAGGCTACAGCTCCTGGCATGAGCAAAACAGAAGACAAGTGATTTCTGCAACTGAGGTACCAGGTTCATCTCACTGGGGTGTGTCAGACAGTGGGTGCAGGATGTTAGGTGCAGCCCACCGAGTGAGAGCTGAAGCAGGGCAAGGCATCGCCTCTCCCGGGAAGTGCAAGGGGTAAGGGAATTCCCTTTCCTGGCCAAGGGAAACCGTGACACACAGCACCTGGAAAATCGGATTACTCCCACCCTAATTCTGCACTTTTCCAAGGGTCTTAGCAAACGGCACACCAGGAGATTATATTCCATGCCTGGCTTGGAGGGTCCCACACCCATGGGGCCTTCCTCATTACTAGCACAGCAGTCTGAGATCTAACTGCAAGGCAGCAGCGAGGCTGGGGGAGGGGCGCCCACCATTGCTGAGGCTTGAGTAGGTAAACAAAGCAGCCAGGAAGCTCGAACTGGGTGGGGCCCACCGCAGCTCAAGGAGGCCTGCCTGCCTCTGTAGACTCCACCTCTAGGGACAGGGCATAGCCAAACAAAATGCAGCAGAAACCTTTGCAGATTTAAATGTCCCTGTCTGTCGGCTTTGAAGAGAGTAGTGGCTTTCCCAGCATGGAGTTCGAGATCTGAGAATGGACAGACTGCCTCCTCAAGTGGGTCCCTGACTCCCAAGTAGCCTAACTGGGAGGCACCCCCCAGTAGGGGCAGACTGACACCTCACACGACTGGGTACCCCTCTGAGACGAAGCTTCCAGAGGAACAATCAGACAGCAACATTTGCTGTTCAGCAATATTCACTCTTCTGCAGCCTCTGCTGCTGATACCCAGGCAAACAGGGTCTGGAGTGGACCTCCAGCAAACTCCAACAGACCTGCAGCTGAGGGTCCTGACTGTTAGAAGGAAAACTAGCAAACAGAAAGGACATCCACACCAAAACCCCATCTGTATGTCACCATCATCAAAGACCAAACATAGATAAAACCACAAAGAAGGGGAAAAAGCAGAGCAGAAAAGCTGAAAATTCTAAAAATCAGAGCACCTCTCTCCCTCCAAAGGAACGTGGCTCCTAACCAGCAACGGAACAAAGCTGGACGGAGAATGAGTTTGAGGAGTTGAGAGAAGAAGCTTTCAGACGATCGAACTTCTCCAAGCTAAAGGAGAAGTTCAAACCCATCGCAAAGAAGCTAAAAACCTTAAAAGAAGATTAGACGAATGGCTAACTAGAATAACCAATGTAGAGAGAAGTCCTTAAATGACCTGATAGAGCTGAAAACCGTGGTACGAGAACTACATGACAAATGCACGACCTCCAGTAACCAATTCGATCAACTGGAAGAAAGAGTGTCAGTGATTGAAGATCAAATGAATGAAATGAAGCAAGAGAAGTTTAGAGAAAAAAGAGTAAAAATAAATGAACAAAGCCTCCAAGAAATATCGGACTGTGTGAAAAGACCGAATCTACGTCTGATTGGTGTACCTGAAAGTGACGGCGAGAGTGGAACCAAGCTGGAAAACACTCTGCAGGATATTATCCAGGAGAACTTTCCCAACCTAGCAAGGCAGGCCAACATTCAAATTCAGGAAATACAGAGAATGCCACAAAGATACTCCTTGAGAAGAGCAATTCCAAGACACATAATTGTCAGATTCACCAAAGTTGAAACGAAGGGAAAAAGGCTAAGGGCAGCCAGAGAGAAAGGTCGGGTTACCTACAAAGGGAACCCCATCAGACTAACAGCAGATCTCTCTGCAGAAACTCTACAAGCCAGAAGAGATTCAGCATTCTTAAAGAAAAGAATTTTCAAACCAGAATTTCATATAGAGCCAAACTAAGTTTCGTGAGTGAAGGAGAAATAAAATCCTTTACAGACAAGCAAATGCTGAGAGATTTTGTCACCACAAGGCCTGCCCTGCAAGAGCTCCTGAAGGAAGCACTAAACATGGAAAGGAAGCACTAAACATGGAAAGGAACAACTGCTATCAGCCACTGCAAAAACATGCCAAAATGTAAAGACCATTGATGCTAGGAAGAAACTGCATCAACTAACAAGCAAAATAACCAGCTAACATCATAATGACAGGATCAGATTTGCACATAACAATGTTAACCTTATATGTAAATGGGTTAAATGCTCCAATTAGAAGACACAGACTGGCAAATTGGATAAAGAGTCAAGACCAATCAGTGTGCTTTATTCAGGAGACCCATCTCACGTGCAGAGACTCACAAAGTGATGGAGGAAGATCTACCAAGCAAATGGAAAACAAAAAAAAGGCAAGAGTTGCAAGCCTAGTCTCTGATAAAACAGACTTTAAACCAACAAAGATCAAAAGAGACAAAGAAGGCCATTACATAATGGTAAAAGGATCAATTCAACAAGAAGAGCTAATGATATATCCTAAATATATATGCACCCAATACAGCAGCACCCAGATTCATAAAGCAAGTCCTTAGAGACTTACAAAGAGACTTAGACTCCCACACAATACTAATGGGAGACTTTAACACCCCACTGTCACCATTAGACAGATCAACAAGACAGGAAGTTAACAAGGATACCCAGGAATTGAACTCAGCTCTGCACCAAGCGGACCTAATAGACATCTACAGAACTCTCCACCCCAAATCAACAGAATATACATTCTTCTCAGCACCACATTGCACTTATTCCAAAATTGACCACATAGTTGGAAGTAAAGCACTCCTCAGCAAATGTAAAAGAACAGAAATGATAACAAACTGTCTCTCAGACCATAGTGCAATCAAACTAGAACTCAGGACTAAGAAACTCTGTCACAACCGTCCAACTACATGGAAACTCAACAACCTGCTCCTGAATGACTACTGGGTATATAATGAAATGAAGGCAGAAATAAAGATGTTCTTTGAAACCAATGAGAACAAAGATACAACATACCAGAATCTCTGGAACACATTTAAAGCAGTGTGTAGAGGGAAATTTATAGCACTAAATGCCCACAAGAGAAAGCAGGAAAGATCTAAAATTGACACCCTAACATGACAATTAAAAGAACTAGAGAGGCAAGAGCAAACACATTCAAAAGCTAGCAGAAGGCTAGAAATAACTAAGATCAGAACAGAACTGAAGGAGATAGAGACACAAAAACCCTTCAAAAAATCAATGAATCCAGGAGCCGGTTTTCTGAAAAGATCAACAAAATTTGTAGACCACTAGCAAGACAAATAGAAAAGAAAAGAGAGAAGCATCAAATAGATGCAATAAAAAATGATAAAGGGGATACCATCACTGACCCCACAGAAATACAAACTACCATCAGAGAATACTATAAACAACTCTACGCAAATAAACAAGAAAACCTAGAAGAAATGGATAAATTCTTGGACACATATGCTCTGCCAAGACCAAACCAGGAAGAAGTTGAATCCCTGAATAGACCAATAACAGGCTCTGAAATTGAGACAATAATTATTAGCCTACCAACCAAAAATAGTCCAGGACCAGACAGATTCACAGACAAATTCTACCAGAGGTACAAGGAGGAGCTGATACCATTCCTTCTGAAACTATTCCAATCAATAGAAAAAGAGGGATTCCTCCCTAACTCATTTTATGAGGCCAAAATCATCCTGATACCAAAGCCTGGCAGAGACACAACAAAAAAAGAATTTTAGACCAATATCCCCGATGAACGTGGATGCAAAAATCCTCAATAAAGTACTGGCAGACCGAATCCAGCAGCACATCAAAAAGCTTATCCACCATGATCAAGTGGGCTTCATCCCTGGGATGCAAGACTGGTTCAACATATGCAAATCAATTAATGTAATCCAGCATATAAACCAAACAAAATTCAAAAACCACATAATTATCTCAATAGATGTAGAAAAGGCCTTTGACAAAATTCAACGGCCCTTCATGCTAAAAACTCTCAATAAATTCGGTATTGATGGAACATATCTCAAAATAATAAGAGCTATTTATGACAAACCCACAGCCAATATCATAGTGAATGGGCAAAAACTGGAAAAATTCCCTTTGAAAACTGGCACAAGACAGGAATGCCCTCTCTCAGCACTCCTATTCAGCATAGTGTTGGAAGTTCTGGCCAGGGCAATCAGGCAGGAGAAAGAAATGAGGGGTATTCAGTTAGGAAAAGAGGAAGTCAAATTGTCCCTGTTTGCAGGTGACATGGTTGTATATTTAGAAAACCCCATCGTCTCAGCCCGAAATCTCCCTGAGCTGATAAGCAACTTCAGTAAAGTCTCAGGATACAAAATCAATGTGGAAAAATCACAAACATTCTTATACACCAGTAACAGATAAACAGCCAAATCATGAGTGAACTCCCATTCACAATTGCTTCAAAGAGAATAAAATACCTAGGAATCCAACTTACAAGGGATGTGCAGGACCTCTTCAAGGAGAACTACAAACCAATGCTCAACGAAATAAAAGAGGACACAAACAAATGGAGGAACATACCATGCTCATGGATAGGAAGAATCAATATTGTGAAAATGGCCATACCGCCCAAGGTAATTTATAGATTCAATGCCACCCTCATTAAGCTACCAATGACTTTCTTCACAGAATTGGGGGAAAAAAACTACTTTAAAGTTCATATGGAACGAAAAAAGAGCCCCCATTGCCAAGACAATCCTAAGCCAAAAGAATAAAACTGGAGGCATCACGCTACCTGATTTCAAACTGTACTACTAGGCTATAGTAACCAAAACAGCGTGGTACCAAAACAGAGATGTAGACCTGTGGAACAGAACAGAGCCCTCAGAAATAATACCACACATCTACAACCATCTGATCTTTGACAAACCTGACAAAAACAAGAAATGGGGAAAGAATTCCCTATTTGGTAAATGGTGCTGGGAAAACTGGCTAGCCATATGTAGAAAGCTGAAACTGGATCCCTTTCTTACACCTTATACAAAAATTAATTCAAGATGGATTAGAGACTTAAATGTTAGACCTAAAACCATAAAAACCCTAGAAGAAAACCCAGGCAGTATCACTTAGGACATAGGCATGGGCAAGGACTTCATGTCTAAAACATCAAAAGCCATGTCAACAAAAACCAAAATTGACAAATGGGATCTAATTAAACTAAAGAGCTTCTGCACAGCAAAGGAAACTACCATCAGAGTGAACGGGCAACCTACAAAATGGGAGAAAACCTTTGCAAGCTACTTATCTGACAAAGGGCTATTATCCAGAACCTGCAAAGAACTCAAACAAATTTACAAGAAAAAACCCCATCAAAAAGTGGTCAAAGGATATGAGCAGACAATTCTCAAGACATTTATGTATCCAACAGACATATGAAAAAATGCTCATCATCCGTGGCCATCAGAGAAATGCAGATCAAAACCACAATGAGATACCATCTCACACCAGTTAGAATGGTGATCATTAAAAAGTCAGGAAACAACAGGTGCTGGAGAGGATGTGGAGAAATAGGAACACTTTTACACTGTTGGTGGGACTGTAAACTAGTTTAACCATTGTGGAAGACAGTGTGGCGATTCCTCAAGGATCTAGAACTAAGAATACCATTTGACCCAGCCATCCCATTACTGGGTATATACCCAAAGGATTATAAATCATACTGCTATAAAGACACATGCACACGTATGTTTATTGCAGCGCTATTCACAATAGCAAAGACTTGGAACCAACCCAAATGTCCATCAATGACAGTCTGGATTAAGAAAATGTGGCACATATACACCATGGAATGCTATGCAGCCATAGAAAAGGATGAGTTTGGGTCCTTTGTAGGGACATGTTTGAAACTGGAAACCATCATTCTTAGCAAATGATGTTTCTGTTCTATCGCTAGAACAGAAAACTAAACACTGCATGTTCTCACTCATAGGTGGGAATTGAACAGTGAGAACACCTGGACACAGGAAGAGGAACATCACACACCAGGGCCTGTAGGGGGGTGAGGGCAGTGGGAGGGATAGCGTTAGGAGATATACCTAATGTAAATGATGAGTTAATGGGTGCAGCACACCAACATGGCACATATATACATATGTAACAAACCTGCACCTTGTGCACATGTACCCTAGAACTTAAAGTATAATAAAAATAAAATAAATAAATAAATGAAAGAAAACAGGCACCTTAGTCCTACAACCATATGATGACCTGAATGAGCAGGAAGTGGTTCTCCTATTGAGCCTCCAGAAGGGCTACAGACTGCTGAAAGCTTTATTTTATTCTGATGAGATGTGTAGCAGACCTACTGAACTGTAAGATAATAAATTTGTGTTGTTTAAAAAACAAAAAAAAGTAAGTTCAAGGAATACTAATCATTCTCCTTAGATTAGATCTGGGCCTGGAGGGAAAATAACTACGAAGGACATGATTGGGACAATTGACAAAATTTCTTGGGACTGTGGATCAGACAGTAGTGTTGTTGAAATATTAAATTTTCTGATTTTTGAGATTGTCCTAGATTTTGGAAAGTGCAATGAAAGGGAAAGGGGACACAGTGTCTTCTATTTACCCTTAAATGATACAGAAAAAAAAATAGATACATACAGACACACAAGCTTTTTTTTTTTTTTTTTTTTTTTTTTTTTTTTTTGAGACGGAGTCTCGCTGTGTCACCCAGGCTAGAGTGCAGTGGCGTGATCTCAGCTCACTGAATGTTCTGCCTCCCGGGTTCATGCCATTCTCCTGCATTAGCCTCCTGAGTAGCTGGGACTATAGGCGCCCCCCACCACACCCAGCTAATTTTTTGTGTTTTTAGTAGGGATGGGGTTTCACTCTGTTAGCCAGGATCATAAGGTCAGTCTCAGTCTCCTGACCTTATGATCCACCCGCCTCAGCCTCCCAAAGTGCTGGGATTACAGGCGTGAGCCACCGTGCCTGGCCCGACACACTTTTTATATTTATATGTATATATATATATATATATTTTTTGTATACATTTATATATAGAAGTAAATGAATAAAACAAAAATTAAATAGTTGGAGAATCTGAGTAGAAGACGTGGGAGTATGTTGTCCTATTTTTAAAACTTCCTGTAAGTTTGATGAAAACTATATATAATTTTTTTTTTTCAAAAAATAATTAACATTGGTTTCTTGTCTTACCCCAGTAGATTAAGTATTAAACAGTTACCGACCATACCTTGTTTGGAAATCTTTTGTTTACTTGGAACGTATATTCCAATGTTATGATATTTTAAAAATAGAGGAGTTATATTTAAGTATTTGTATATTAAGTTATAGTTTTGATTTTGAGGGTATAGTTTTGCTCTCCTTTTTAAAAACTTGTTTGATGACATTATAGTTGCTTTGAAAAATATAAAGGGATTAAAATGTTGAATAAATATCAGGAAATACATGTAATCTGTGACTATAAATATTTCAGTATCTGAATCATTTTGATAATACATTTGTTTAATATGTGTTTTTCAAGCATTTCTCATTATACCACTTCTCAGTGTTCTCGGAGTTATGTGGAAGTCTTGTTTATATAATAACTTAGGAGGTTGAGGGACTAAGAGTATAAATGTATTTGTGATGTTGCCACAAAGTTAGAGATTATTAATCCCATTGTTATCACTGACTACTTTGAAAGTGTTATGAAAGCTGTGGATTCTCAGTCTAATGTGTATTGCATTTTTGCATGTAATTTGGGGAGTGTTCCAGGAAGAGGCAAGATAAAGTGCTACATTTTTGAGACTACAGTACAAGCTACCTATTCTTGTTCAAGAAATAACAAGGAGAACAATGTGGCAGAATCCAGAATGAGAAGGAGTGATAGGATAGGAAATGAGGATGAGGGTGTTGGGGGGGGAGGATTCAAACAGAGAATTGATAAATTTTGACTTGTATTTTTAAAGTATTTTTCCTTTCTGTAATGGACAAGATTGGAAAAGGCAAACTCATTAGTACATTATTAAATAATCAAGGTAAAAGATCTTGCTAGGATCAGAGTTTTCAGAGGAAGACATGGTGAGTAGTGGTTGGATTCTGGATGTATTTTGAATGTAGAGCTGACAAAATATAACAGATTCATTGGCAAACTGTAAAAGATACAGAGAACTCAAAAATTACTCCCAAAAGTTGGACCTGACAACTGTAAGATCATTCTTAACCACTTTAGCCGTTTATAGACTTGTGGGGGAAAATCAGGAGTTGGTTTTAAACTTATCAAATACACAGGAGAAATGTGGAATTGGATATGTACTTATACAAAATCCAAAGGTTTAGAGAAGTCTGAACAGAAGATATAAATTTGGAAGTTAGCAAATACACCTCATGATATTTAAAGGTGGTATATTTATTAGACTGCATGAGATCATCAAGTGTAGAAAGAGGAGACAAGGAATCCAAGAGCTGAAGCCTGAGGAACTCCTGACACTGGGACATGAAAAAGAACCAGTATAAAGGACTGAAGGAACACAGGAAGGGAGAAGGAAAACTAGGAGGTCTTGATAACCAGGAAAGCAAGTGTGAAGTGGGGCATCAAGGAATGGGGTGGGAAATAATCACCTGTTCATGCTGATAGGGGTCAAGGAAGATGGCATGTAAGCCTTGAATTTAGGTGGCAAAAACCACAATTACTTTCATACCAACCTAATAGGAATATAGAAGTAATCTGTAACCTTGACGAAAACTGTTGCAGTGAGTAGTGGGGATTAAAAACTTGCCTAGGATGGGTTCAATATAAAATCAAAGAGGAAGAATTAGATAGAGACAGCTAGTATAAAACTTTGTCTTTCAAGGTGACTTTTTGGTATGCTAATGGAGAATAATTTATATCAAATTTTTCATCGTTCTAGCCAGGAATTTATTATTACACTCTTGTGATTCTTAAAGGTACTAAGTTTAAAAATTCCTGCTCCGGCCTGCAGTTGCTGTTCTCTAACCAGTCATGCTTCAGTGTAGCAAGTGATTTAAAAATTAAATGAAAATTCATGGTAATTCTTAAGTGGCCAGAATTTGCAGTTGTCAGTGATTCTCATCAATCCAGTAACAAAACAGGAACTTAGAGGCCAAGGACAAAAGTAAAAGTTCTTTTTGCAGTTCCTGTTTCTTAGAAAGGATGTCTAATCAGCAAAAAGGAGTTAATGAATTTCAAAAATACATCTTGAAAGTTTCCTTTAAAAATATTGTTTAGTATCCAGCATCCTTTACATCCTTTATTTTAAATAAAACAACATTGAAAAGTGAATTAGTGGAGTTACAACTGCCAGAAATTTCTGCTAAATAGTATATGCATCAGTTTCTAGGAATAGGGATGTTTTGGAAACAGTATGAAATAAAAAGTTAAGTTGCTTTACTAAAATGAACCTTTTTCAACTTAGTTTCTTAAATTTCGCTTACTAATGCAGAAACCCAAATTGTTTTAAACTTCTCTACACTGCTAATACTTAGATATTAGGACTGAAAGAACCTTCCAAAGTCATTACAACTTTTCCACTAAGTCTTTAGACAGGATTAAATTATTTCAGATAGAAAAAAATTTGGCCCAATTTTAAAGACCCTCAAAGAAGGCAGTTTAAACTTTCCTTAGCAATTTATTCATCTACTTTTAAAATCGTTTTCTTTGTAACTACCAAAAGGTACATTCTACCTTGATAAACACTAAGTAGCTGACCTTTAAGGCTTATTTTCTATTATTTCATATATTTTAATCTGAGTTGCAAATTGCAGTGTGGTAATTGTAGTTTACCAAGATAGACCCAAATGAGTGGCTAACTTTACTACTAAAACAGTATGACCTTCAGTAAATTACTTTATTTTTGTAATGACCTTTCTTTGTCTCTAAAATGATAGGATTATAGAATCCCAAGAAAGAAGGATGAAGAAATATGGGACTTCAGATAAGACATGTGCCAGATTTAGGAATGTCAGTTATTGCCTGGTTTCACATTAGACTGTAAAGCTCATGCTTGACTCATTCATCTCATGGATCCCCAGCACTTAGCATAGTACCTGACGTGAGTAAGTAATAAATAACTGTTGACTTAGTGGAAATGAGGGCGCTTCATAGGGAGTAAGCATTTGCACTTAGCCTTGGAGGAAAGGAGACTGGGCGGAAAGGAAACCATGTTAGATAAGAGAGAATAACAGAAGAGAATGCAGGTAAGACAGGAATCCAATCTTGATTGAGGGAAATGGAAATAAGACTGAGTGTGCACAAGGTGGAGGGCCTTGAATGCCAGATTAAACTGTATTTACATTGAGCCAGTCCTATAATGTCTCAAAGCCTTAGTGTGAGTACAATGTGACCTGCTTAAATTTCGAGGTTCTGATGAGGACCAAGTAGAGGAAAATGTGTGGAAATGCTTTATAACCTGTAGGATGTTCTAAAGATGTCAGTCTAATACTTTAATCTTTTCTTGGATTTATCTTGTCCAACTAGCATTTAATATGTGTCTTCTATCCATGGCATGTTGATTTCTTTATCTTTATTCCCCAAATATTTCCTTATTTCTACCTTTGCTTGTACTTGTCCTTCTCTCCAGAATCTTGTTACCGCTTCAGTTTTTTCATAACTTACCCATGCTGCATGGCCAAACTAAAGCATCATTTCCTTTACCTTATTCTGTTTTTTCTTTATTCTCTGAACTGTTCCATGTACTTACTATAGGAAACAAGTTTAATACTTCCTACTAAGTGTGTTTTTATAGTAATAGTTCTTTGTATTTTAATTTCATATCCATAGCCAGATGATTAGCTCCCTAAAGGCAGAAGTAACGTATTGACTTACTTTATATATCCTGTATTGCTAATTAAAGGTCTTAATGAATAGCAAACTTTTTCAGAGCCTAAAAGTATGTTGAGGTTAACTATACATATCTTATGTTTTCCCCCAAAGAGGGAAAGTTTAAACCACTAAAAATATAGAGTAGTTAATTACCTTCATTAGTTTTCATTGCTGGAGCATAGGTTAATAATAAACGTTTTAAAATAATGTCATTTTGCAGATACTGAATTCAAGTGGACATGTGAACATAGAGATTCAAATCTGATAATAATCTAGCATTTGTAGCCCTTCAGTTCTAATTGCTCAAGATTTTGAAAAATTAAAAATCTGGAAAAGTCAGTGCTTTAGCATATATTTTTTGCTCTGAAAGAATGAAAACGGAAGAAAAAGGTGAACCACAGGTTATTGCTGTTTCTATAGGCCTAAAACAAACACTGGAAATTTCAAGTCATTCTATCTGACTGTATCATAAATGTAACAGAACTTGCTAAATCCAGTAGCCCCTTACATACGACAGAAATAATGATCTCTTGTACTACCACAGAAACATCAGTTAGAATCAGTTAAGCTGTCATACGTTGGAGATGTGTATGCATCTTGAGCAACTACTACATACTGGTCACAAAGCCAAGTGGTTGGTATAAACAACAGATAGACTCTTCTTTTAATGAGTTTATATTTTAACGTGTGTGTGTGTGTTTTGAGGGTTGGAGAGGACACTTTGTCAGCATCCTTATATAATTACAAACTGTGATAAATGTTGTTTTAAAAAAAAGATGTAAGATTACTGGAGAGTCTGACCTTAGATTGGGAACATCAGGAAAACCTTTCTTAGGAAGTGGCATTTGATCTGGCATATGAGGAATGAGCTGAGTAGGAGTGAGTTAGCTGGGTGAGGAAGAAAAAAGACAACAGGCAAACAGGATGTATGGGCCGTGGCATGTGTAGTAACAGAAGAAAAATGCATAGCTGGATAGTAGTCAGTGAATGGGATAGGGACATTGAGAAGAGGTTGGACAATCAAGAATCAGGTAGAGTAGATCCTTGTATCCAAACTTAGAATTGATTTTGCATTTTACATGAAAAGATTGATATGAGTGGATTTATATTTTAGAAAGATCCCTGAACTCGGAGTATTAGATGAGGAAGATGTGGTAGGGGCTAGGGCAAGAATGGAAGTTGGGACAAATTAGGGGGCTATTGCAGCGAAAATGGGGAGATGAAGACAAATCAAGGTATGTTTCAGAAGGAAAATCAATTGGATTCTTGGTAAATTAGGTAAGGGAGTGGGGAGAGAGGCAAAGCATAGGGAGAACTGTTAAAAATGACTCCTCCCATTTACTTGAGAGTGAAGTTCCCAGAGGAAAGGAAAGGTGGTAGGGGGATCAAAAGAACAGTTTTAATTTTAATTGTATGTGAGACATCCAAGTGCTGGTGTCACATAGTGAGTTGGATATTTGTCCAAGGAGATTCTGGCTAGATTCATAAATTTAAGAATAATAAATGTATCAGTAGTGCTTAAAGCTATAGGAAGGCATATGAAGAGGTAAAAAAAAAAAAATAATAAGCTAGATGGCAGGATCATGATGCTTGTATGAATCTGGTAGGTGGTATAATGACTTAAGACAGCCCACTGTAAGATAACAAATGGCAACTGATATGTTGTACGAACTTGAGATGGGGGAGAGGGAGAATGAATGAATGTACATTATCTGAAGGGAACTGCCTGTATCAGCTCAGGTGATTATTACTAAATGTGGGCCCAGATCTTTCATTTTTAAAAGAGAAGTTAGAAATTTGCTTTCTGTAACTTTTCCCATATTTGAATATAGAAAACATAATTCTTATTTAAAATTCTAAATGTGTTATTATTGATTGCGCCCACTATTTTGCACTCTCTGCTAGGACAGAGTATTTAAAATTACTTGAAGGTCAGCTAGAAGATTAGGAGCCAAAGGAGATAGGAAAGAAATCAAGAGAATTGAATGTCACAAAAACAAGAGATAGAGAATGTTTCCCAAAGATTGGCATAGTCCAGGGCTTTTAATATATTTACAGAGCGTAGCAGTTTGGTAAGATGATACCTAAAAAGTGTGCCTTGGATTTTCTAGAGTGGACTAGGCAGTTGATATTAGCAAGATCAGTTCCTCAAATGAACTGACAACTTAAGTGAGGTACAGGCTGACACACGTGGGCTCCCTACCAGTAAAAGACACAGGCATATTCAGATTCCCTAACCTTTTGTGTTACTGGAGAATATGAAGTAAACAGAAAAGAAATACACCCTCCCCAGCCCCAGAGTGACCTGAATGGTAAAGAAGTGAAGACTTTAAATGTGGATACTTCTGTTGGAAAGCTCATTTGTGAAGTGGAGCAAAATGTCATACCTGGAAGAAAATCAGAATCCGTGTATAGATTTTTTAATTGAATATGTAAGAGGAGTGTTTGATAAGAAGGAAATGTGATACAAATTCAGTAATTTAGGGGTTAATTTTTTTAGTTTTCTGTACAGAAGCTACCTCTAGTAGTATCTAGAGACTCACATTATAGAATACTCAACTAAGTATCTGGACCACATGCTGCATTTGTACTCATCAATGACCTAGTGGATCTTTGCAGAAGGTTACTCTATTTCTTTTTTTTTTTTTTTTTTTTTGGCCAGGGGGAGGTCCGGAGCCGGGCTGGTGCAGTGGCGCAGTCTTGGCTCACTGCAACGTCTGCCTCCTGGGTTCACATGACTCTCGTGCCTCAGCCTCTTGAGTAGCTGGGATTACAGGTGCCTGCCACCATGCCCGGCTAATTTTTTGTATTTTTTGTAGAGATGGGGTTTCACCATTTTGGCCAGGCTGGTCTCCAACTCCTGAGCTCAGGCCATCCACCCTCCTTGGCCTCCCAGAGTGCTCGGATTACAGGCATGAGTCACTGCGCCTAGCTCTCTATTTCTTTTTTTTTTCTTCTTCTTCTTTTTTTTTCTTTTTGGAGACAGACTCTTGCTCTGTTGCCCAGGCTGAAGTGCTGTGGCATGGTCTTGGCTCACCACAACCTCTGCCTCCCGGGTTCAAGTGATTCTCCTGCCTCAGCCTCCCGAGTAGCTGCGATTACAGGCGCTTGCCACCGCACCCAGCTAATTTTTGTATTTTCGGTAGAGACAGGGTTTCACTATGTTGGCCAGGCTGGTCTCGAACTCCTGACCTCGTGATCTGCCTGCCTCAGCTTCCCAAAGTACTGGGATTACAGATGTGAGCCACCATGCCTGTTTTCAGATAGTAAAACCACATTCGCTCTCAAACTCTAATGTGCATATTTTGCTCTCAAACTATAATGTGCACCTGGGGTTCTTGTAGTGCAGGTGCAGACTGGCACTTGTAGATCAGGTTCAGTAGATCTGGGGTGGGCTTGAAGATTCTGCATCTCTGACAAGTTCCCAAGTTATAACGATACCACTATAAAGGTCAGTTGAAAATATAAACTAAAAATCACTAGCACATCCAAAATTCTAAGAGGTTTTTATATTTTTAAAGCAAATTTTAATCTTATATCCTATAACATTAGCATATCATGTAAAATTAGTTTTAAGGCATAGAAGAGGCAACTAACAGGTTTTTCATGATCTTTTCAGTTCTTCTTACAACCCAATCAGGTATTATTTTTCCCTTTTTAGAATCAGTGTGACTGAGGTTCAGAGCTGTTAACTAGCAGGTGACTAGTTAAAAAGTCAGGTTTAACTATCAATCTAGCATTTGCTTTAACCACTACATCATCTTAATTTTTTTTCTTGATTTGTGCAGGTCTTTTTTTTGTCTTTAGTGAAAATAATTCAATCTATTGTTATTTTTATATTTAGTCTTAGAATTCTACTTTAGCCTGTTTCTCCCCTGTGCAGAAGAGATACAAATTTTGCTGGAAGGACACTCCTGTTTTTACCTTGCATATCCTTTCTGAAATGTTAAATGATAAAAGAGAACTAGGCATGTGTTTTGAGGACAATAGCTTTTTATGAATTCTGTCAAGCCTTAAATACTTGGTGGATTCTAGCAATAGGGTGGGAGTTGCCAGTTTCTTTCAGAGCTGTAATCTGCATAAATAGGTTTTATCTCAGAAATATGATATAGATCATCATAAATGTTTACTTTTTACTTTTTTACTGTAGTCCAATGTTGATATAAAAATGCTCTCTTTTAGAATGTGAAACACAGGAAGTATGCCAGATGGAAGGCAACATACATCCATAATTGTTTGAAGAATGGGGAGACTCCTCAAGCAGGCCCTGTTGGAATTGAAGAAGATAATGGTATGTATTTATTTATTCTGAGTAAAAGGACTTAGTAGAATCATAATTATTCAGTAGATTATTCAGAGTTTTTGGAGAGAACAATACAATTTTGTTTTCATCAGGCCCAGAATCTATGAAAGTTAAGTATAAAATCATAAACTTAGGAACAGTGAGAAATAGAAATAAAGGTCAAACTTGTAATACCTGTCCACGTCAACAAAATGACTTACCTGTCTCCTACTTTTAATCAGATTTCATTCCTGTTATATAGGAAAGGCAATCCATTTATAATTTATAAAATGTTTTAAAACTGCAAAGAATACTGTATAAGTTTTTGTAAATCTCTTTGAGTTGTGTAGGTTATTTGGGGAGTTAGTAATACATTCACATGGTTCGAAAAAAATCATAGAGTATATAAAAAATATGAAGTGCATTTCTCCTGTCTACCACATCTCCTATCTTCCCAGATCCTACCAAAACTCAAGTAAGCATTGTTTTTAGGTTTTTTGTGTATCTTTACAGAGATCATTCTTTATGAGTTTACTACCGAGTAGAAACATATATGCTCCCGTTTTTCATACAACTGGTAATATACATGCTGTTCTGCACCTGGCTGTGGTTTTTTTTAAACTTAATATGTACAGGAAAATTTTACCATCACATAGTGTGTTTTACAAATTTTAATCACGAAAAAATAAAGGTCTTATTATTTTACTTGGCCTTTCAGTTAATGTATAATAGAAAAGGGAAACCTTTTTTCACTTACTTGTTTTTTATGTATTAGACGTAGTAAATAGATGGTTATAAAGAGAATGACCACTGTTCTTGGAACTGAGAAAATTCCAAACGATCCTTGCATTTTGCTACACACTTTTAGGCATATGTGAAGATAATTATCCAATGCAGGCATCAGTAAACTTTCTTAAAGGATCAGATAATAAATATTTTCAGTTTATGAATGATACTGTCTTTGTTGCAACTGTTTAGCTCTGCTGTTATAGTACAGAAGGAGCCATAGATAATATGTAAAAAAATGAGTGTGGTTGTGTTCCAGTAAAGTTTTATTTACAATAACAGGCCACCAGCCCACTGGCCATAGTTGGCTAACCCCAATCTGATTAATCTGTTTAGATCTAGTATTATAATGAATTATATTGAAATATTGCCTATTATTGAACCAACTTTACATTGTGTAATAAACCCCACTTGGTGATGATATGTATATATATTTTTTATTATACTGATAGGTTCATTTCACTACTATATCATTTAGGATTTTTACATTGACATTTATAACTAAAAATGGTCTACAGTTTTCCTTTTTGGTATCAATGTTATGATGTTATGCTTACTTCATAAATATAATCAGAATGTTTCTGGTCTTTTTCTATGCTTTGGAACAGTGGAATTATCTGGTCTTTAAATTCACCCTAGACATTTTTTTGTGAAACCAACTAGCTGTTTTACTTTTCAGGACTATTTTAGATGTTTCATTTTAGGTATATTGAAATACCTAATAAATTGTCAGTTTGGGGTTTTTTTGGCTTTCTTTCAATATCAGTGACTTCTTTAAAAACTCTTTAACATTTTGCCTTTGAAAGTAGGAAATGTGCATTTTGATTATCACGTTGATCTGTTTTGTTCTGAAATGGTTATTGTAGGCCCTTACTATTAATAATACCAAATAGATTATTAAATGTAGATAGTTTTTGTTTTCCAAAAGTCAGCTTAAATGGAAGTTGTCATTTCTGTTATTTTCATACAGATTTGATGGAGTTTCTGGATAGTAGAAAATTGTAAGCTATAGAATATTAATAATAAATCCTCTACAATATAAAGAAGAATATGTTCACTGCATACTTTTTCAACTCATTAACTTAAAACATAACCTGGTGTCATAATCAGGGCTTAATGCCATAACATCTAATAATATCTTCTCAAAGATAGCCTATATATCTACAAGATATACTGTCATTAAATCTGAATTTGTGTGAGAAAACGCTTAAGACTTTGATTTGTTTTCTTTTTCTGAGTGTAGAATTATATTCTGTTGTGTTTTAGGATTAACTCTTGCATCATAGTCTTAAGTGTAAAAGGTAGTATATTTCACAAAAACCTAATTTTCTATTGTTCTGGAATTGAATTTCTAGTAAAACCAGTATAAAATAATAGATATTGTACTTTAGTTAACTTAGATAAAGAACAAGCGTATATACTTTTGAAGACAGTACTGTGTATTAAGTTCTAGCTGAATACCACATCACCATGACATTTTAATAGATATTACAAACAGGCTTCAACTTATCGTTTAACGTATACTTTTTCACCTTTAAGAAGATAGCAAAGCAATATCCATTCAATAGAAACTGTACTTCGAGAACCCTTACAAAGTCATCATTTTTCACTTTCAGTACAGTATTTATTAAATTACATAAAAGCTTTGTGTTAGATGATTTTGCACTAATGTAAGTGCTCTGAGCATGTTTCATGTAGGCCAAGCTAAGCTATGATCTTCAGTAGGTTAGGTATTTTAAATGCATTTTTTACTTAGATTTTTGACTTACAGTGGGTTTATTGGGATATAACACCATCATATGTTGGTGAGCATCTGTAGAATTAATGATAAAAAAAGAACAATAGATCATTGAAACCACTCATTTTATGTGGTAAATTTGTTTTGATACAATGTCAAATTTACTGGAAAGTTGCCAGAATGATATAAAGAATTCCGATATGCCTTTGATCCCGAATTAAACATTCTCTCATTGATTCATAGTCTCTCTCTCTTTCTCACCCCTTGTCCCCTTTTGTCTCTCCCCACTCCCCCTACCACACATACGCAAGAAAGGACATGAGGTTATTTTATAGATAGATTTTGTGTGTGTGTGTGTGTGTGTGTGTGTGTGTGTGTGTGTAAAATTTTAAAATACAACTTGGCATCATAATCTGGTGTTAATGTCATGATTTTTAGCTGTATCTCCTTAGAAATGACTTATGGCTTCACAAGACATATATATATATATTTCTATATATGTATTTATTTTCTATATGTATTTATTTTCCATATTGTATATATAGAAGTCTTTGTTAGTAAATTAGAGATATGCTCTTTTACTCCTGAATACTTCTGTGTTTCCTAAGAATAGTGGCATTCTTTTTACTACAGTGTACTTACCAAAATTGAGAAGTATAGTATTTATTCAGTGTATCAACTGATCTCCATCTGTATTCAGATTTCAGCAGTTGACTCAGTAATACCCTTTGTAGTTTTCTTCCTCATGCAAATAGATCATACGTCGCCCCTCTGGGTGCCATATCTCTTTAGTGTCCTTAATCTGGAGTAGCTCCTCAGGATTTCCGGTGTTTCTTTGCCTTGATGTTTTTGAAAAGTACAATTACTTGTTAACTGTTCCTCAATTTGTTTGTCTGATGTTGCCTCATAATTAGTTTAACCCTATGCATTTTTTGCAGAATAGCCCAAAATAAGGTTTTGTCCTCCCTGCCTTACATTAGAAGTATACGATTTTGGTGAAATATTGGTGATATTAAGTGATCACTTGGGTAATGTGGTGTCTTCTGAGTTATTCCCCATTAAAGTTATTTTTCCCTTTGCTATTTAATTTAAGGAAGATACTTTGATATTACGTAAATATCCTATATTTTTTATGCAACTTCACCCCGTGGGTTGATGATTTATCATTCTTTTTGTTTTAATTAGTTGGCACTCTACCATGAGGATGGACTTTCCAGTCTATACATAAATAAATGTGTGTGTTTATTCATTTAATTATTTACATCAATATGGGCTCATGAATTTATATTCAGTGATTATAATTCATTACCCGTTATTCTTTATTATGTTCCTTTATGTGACTCCTGTTGCAGCTTCTGCACCAGTTGTGGTTTCATTACTTGAGCAAATTAACATTCTTTGGTACCCAGTATACAGCTGTTGATCTGGCCTTTTTCTTCATAGCTGTCCATAAGGTTCACTAGAAGCAGTTTGCTTTCAGCTGGCACGGCCCCAGTACACCTTCACTGTCCTACCTCTGGGGTGTATCAGCTCTCCAGCTCTGTGTCACAATTTAGTTTGCAGGGATCTTAATAGCCTTCTTACCCTTCCACAAGATATTACACTGGTCCATTATATTGATGATATTATGCTGATTGGACCTAGTGAGCAACTAATCTGGACTTAGTGGTAAGACATTTGCTTCTCAGAGAATGGGAAATCAATTTGACTAAAATTCAGGAACCTCAGTGAAATTTCTAAAGTTCTGGTAATATGGGGCATGTCAAGATATTCATACTAAGGTGATATTGTTCTATCTAGCCACTCCTACAACCAAGAATAGAGGTACGGTACCTAGTGGGCCTATTTGGATTTTGGAGTCCACACGTTCCTCATTTGGGTGTATTGCTCGGACCCATCTGCTGAGTAACTCAGTCTTTTCTTTTTCCTTTATCTTAACTATTCTGTCCTTTGAGTGTCCACATAAATTTTAGAATTAGATTTTCAGTTTCTCTTTTTTAGAAAAAATGCCTACTGGGATTATGATTAGTATTAAACTTAGGGAGAATTAATTATCTTTCAGTACATGAACATAATATATCTTTCCATTTATTTAAGCTTTCTGTAATTTCTTTCAGCGGTATTTTAGATTTTTTGGAGTAGAGGTTTTGTACTTCTTTCGTTAAATTCAAGTATTTTGTGTCCTTTCATTCTCTTGTAAATGAAATTAATTTTATAATTTAGTTTTCCAATCGTTTGCTTCTAATATAAATTACAATTGATTTTTGTATAATCTTTTATCTTGCAACCTTGCTAAATTTACCTGTTGATTCTCATAATTACTTTGTAAATTCATTGAGAGTTTGTATGTAGATAATTATGTCATCTGCAAGGAGAGACAGTTTTGCTTCTTCCTTTCCAATCCTCATTTCTTTTTCCTGCCTATTGTGCCAGGGGCAATAAATATGTCCATTGTTTTGTTTGGTTTTTTGCCCTATGCAATACTGAGAAATTTTCTTTATTTCTAGGGTGCTGAGAAGTTTTGTCATAAATATTGAATTTTGTCAAGTGCTTTTTATGCACTTACTGCAATTGTCATAGGACTTTTTTTCTTCTGTTAATATGAGTTACATTGATTGATTTTTCAAATGTTGAACCAACCCTGCACTCATTGGTAAGCTTAGTCATGATGAGGCCTTGTATTATATGACTGGATTTGATTCTGATATTAAGAATTTGTATGTCTACATTTCAGTATTTGTGAGGTTTGGTATCAGGGTTACACTGGCCTCATAAAACAAGGTGAAAGTAATCCCTTCTGTTTTCTGAAAGTGTTTGCATAAGATTGGTATTTTTTCTTACTTGAATGTTTGATATAATTCACTGCTTATTCCATTTAGGCCCTGCATTTTCTTTGTAGGAGGGTTTTTAACCATGAATTCAATTTTCCCAATAGATTTAGGACTATTCAGATCATCTCTTTTTGGGTGAGTTATGGTATTTTGTATCTTCAAGTGGTTTGTTCATTTCCCTGAGGTAGCGCCGTTTATTGGCATAATATTTTTTTATTGTCTTAACTATCCTTTTAATGTCTGTAGGATGTATTTGATATCACCTCCTTCATTTGTCATATTCATAATAGCTGTTTCCTCTTTTTTCCCCCCAACCTCTTGACAGAGATGTTTTAATTTTTTTTTTATTATTTCAACAAGTACTTAGTAAATTTTTTTCTTTTTTCTTTTCTATTCCTTTTATTTTTTCCTGCACCACACTTGGAGTTTAATTTGCTTTTGTTTTATTTAGCTTCTTAGGGAGGAAATGTGGATCTTTGATCTTTAAATCTTTCTTTTCTGATAGAATAATTTAAATCTATCAGTTTCCCTCTAAGCATTGGTTTTTAGTGACATCCTGCAAATTTTGGTATCACTCAGTTCACCATAATTGCAGTTTTCTTTGTGATTTCTTCTTTGAGTAATAGATTATTTATAAATATGTTAATTTCAGAATGTTGGAGGTGTTTCTAGATATCTTACTGATTTCTAATTCAGTTCCATTTTAGTCGGAGAACATACTATAAAAGATTTCGGTATTTTGTAGTTTACCAAGATTTATTTTATGGCCCAGCATATGATCTGTCTTGGTGAATGTCCTATGTGCAGTTGAAAAGAATGTATTCTGCAGTTATTGGTTATGATGTTCTGTGTTAAGTCTCCAACTATAGTGGTTTTACTAGTTCTGTCAATTTGTTTCATTTTCAGACTCTGTTATTAGGCACATGTACTTTTATAGTTATTTTTTATGTACTAACCTTTATATTATTATGGAACATCCCACTATATCTTGCTGATATTCGAGGTTATTAATTCTGTTTGTCCTCATTTTAAAGTTTACCACTCCAGCTTTTGTCAGCTTGATATTTATGTGACTTTTTTATCATTATCAAATGGTCCTTTTTATCTCAGCTAATATTCCTTGTCATTGATTCTGTTTGTTTATTATTAAAATTAGTCACCAGCTTTTGTCTACTGGATATTCACATGGTATGTCAATTTTCATCCTTTTAGTTTAAACAAATCTAGGTCTTTGTGTTTTAAAGTACTTTTCCTGCAAAAAGCATAAAGGCACTTTTTTATTGACTCTCAGCCCCTGTGTGAGAAATAGTGTTTAGTTCATTTACATTTGATGTAATTGCTATAGCTAGATTTAAACTTATTTTGCCATTTCCTTTCTGTTAATCCCATCTGTTTTTTTTCTCCTCTTACAATTTTCCCCCCTCCGGTTAGTTTTTCTCTTTCATTTGTTATGTCTATGTTTTTCTTTATGGCCTTGAACAAATTTATCATAGTTGCTTTAAAGTGCTTTTCTGCTGATTTCAGTATCAGGGTCATTTTGAGGTCTTTTTTGTAGACTCCTTTTTTTACATTTTCCTTTTCTTCCCTAATTTTTAATAACTTCTATTGTTGATAACATGTTGAAGCTCCTCTGCAGCCTGTTGTCTTTCTCTGCAAAGTCTTGATTCTTGTTCAAGCAGACCATTGACTTGCCAGAACTCAAACTTTGTCCCCCACTTTCAGCTGTAAGTTGTTGCTTTTCTCCAGGGCCCCCTAGAGTCTTACCTGAGTGTGCATAATTCAGGAACTTGTAGGTATTTAGTTGGGATTCATACAAACATTTCATGGCTCACTTCTTGGCAACTCTTTCTTTTGTGTAGACTATTGAGTGCCCTCAGATGAAAAGCCACATAAAATCAAATGTTACCTGGTAAGATTTCCTCTTACCCTTACTCTCGTTTCTACCAACTTTTGGTCGTGCTCTAGTGCTTTTATGTTGTGGAGCTTTTTTCTTTCTCAGAATGTATAAATGTTAGAGTTCTCCAGTATTGGGGAAAGTCATGTTAATGTGTGTAAAGTATAAATACATCCACAAGGCTGCTTGATAAAATGCTTATCTCAGATTAGTAAGTAAATTTAACTTTTTTTCCTATTCGAAATTAACTACATTGAATAACCTGTTTATAATCAGACAAAAAAGTTATTTAAAGATGTGGTAGGAAACAATAAGATCTGTTCTCTTTGATGAACCTGTAGCTCTAGCTTGCTTTTATTTTAAGTTATTATGATTACCAATAGTGACTGATTGTCATTTCATACTCAAAGCTCAATTTTTCAAGGTAGTTTTCAAATTCGGCTCATGATACAGTATATTTTAAAAGTTTACATTTCAGGACTTTTCAAAATGAAATATCTCATTTCTTTCTACATAGCTAAATGCAAAATTTTATTCCTGTTTTTGTTTATTAGCTAAATGCATTGAAAAACTCACAATCATTTAGTAGCTACTACACAGTAAATCTTAAGTAAAAGTCAGCTGTCAGAAAATGGAGTTCTTATTGGATAGCATAAATGTGACATGTTTTGCCAGAAATATCCTTGAGTCTTCATAAGTTTAAAGAAAGTTTATTTTAAAGAAAAATATAGGTCAGGCGCGGTGGCTCACACCTTTAATCCCAGCACTTTGGGAGGCCGAGGCAAGCAGATCACGAGGTCCGGAGATCGAGACCATCCTGGCTAACACGGTGAAAGCCCGTCTCTACTAAAAATACAAAAAAAAACATAGCTGGGCGTGGTGGTGGGCCACTGTAGTCCCAGCTACTTAGGAGCCTGAGGCAGGAGAATGGTGTGAACCCAGGAGGTGGAGCTTGCAGTGAGCTCAGATCATGCCACTGCACTCCAGCCTGGGCAACAGAGCAAGACTCCGTCTCAAAAAATATATATATATATATGTTTGTGTATATATATATAAACATATATATACACATGCACACACACTATATGCAGAGATTTTATAGAATTAGAAAATATTAACCTGAAAGAAGTGATAATCATATTGTCAGGTGCGTTTACATTTTTTAAGAAAATAAAAAAATTAAAAATATTGTTTTAAGAATAGAGAGCCTGCTTCTCCACTGCATTAAATAGAATTGCATTTAAAGATTCCATTTGTCATGTGTATAGTGAAATAAGAATACTTAGCATTTGTATTTCAAAATACCTAGTGTAACATTGTGTATATGTGATCTGATAGATGTTGAAGAAAATGAAGATGCTGGAGCAGCCTCTCTGCCCACTCAGCCAACTCAGCCATCATCATCTTCAACTTATGACCCAAGCAACATGCCGTCAGGCAACTATACTGGAATACAGATTCCTCCGGGTGCACACGCTCCAGCTAATACACCAGCAGAAGTGCCTCATAGCACAGGTAGGAAACTATAACTGAATGATTTATTTAATTCCCCTTTTATAAATAAGAACTGCATTTCTTATCATATATGTGCCTCATAATGATGGTCGTGAAACATGACAAGTTCCTTGAATTCCATTTGAACCCACAAGAAACATTAAATTATTTTAATTAAAGTTTTAATAAAAGTTGTGTTCTAGTTATTTGAGAAATGACAAGTATTATGTGCATTGATTGCTATTAACCTTATATTTTATTAATAAGATTAGTTTCTATGCTTTTCATATATATGCTGTTTTTCTTTTTCTTCTCTTCCCTTTCTTTTCCCCTCACTGTTGTTTTAGAATGGCTCAGAGGTGAGTGGGGTTGATTATAGGATGTGTCAGTTAGGGTCTCACTGTGATACCTAGGTTTGTTTCATTCCCTTGGGACTATGCCTCTGCCCGTGATAGGGAGTAGGCTTTAAGGCATAAAATCTCAGTAACAATGAAATCATAAGACAAGTGAAAGGAGGGATTTGGGTTATTTTTTTTTTAACCTTACAAATGTGACACTTTAAAAAACTAACAGGAAAGAGAGACCTATCTTTGAATAAATCAGTGGTTTATGTGTATGTTTTTATTTTTAAAAATCTGACAAAATTAGTCCTCAGTAGTTAAGTCAGGGTCAGTAAAGACACTTTGACAAAATTTCAGTTACTCTTCCCTTTAATTGCATTGTTGACAAAGTGTCACCTTTATCTCCAAGTAGGACACTTGCAACTGTAATTTAAATTTTACATTTAATTTAATTTTTTCAGAAACTTTTCTTAAAAATTTACTTTTATCCCAGGTGACTTATGGTCTAAACTATATAAATGCTTTAAAATACTTAATGAATGGAATGATAGTCATCCTTCGAGCCCTGATTTCTACTGTTCCTATTATGCAACACACTGTTACTTTATTGACTTTCATTTGTCAGCCTTATTTTACCCAAACCTTGTAAGTTATTTTACGTGAATTACATTATATGCAAGTTTTCTATTTTGACCATCGTAACATCAAGTATGATTAATGTCTTTCCTCCTATTTTAAACTTTCAAGTTTATATTATCTGCAAAAATATTGCTAACATTTTCTTTAAGATTATTGATGAAATGATAATTTTAGCACTGATCTCTTTTTGTGTCTTCATTCAGCATATTTTACCCTGACATTTCAATATTTTATGGCCTGTGTGATGACATTATTAGACAAACCTATTTGCATTTATTTTGGAAGTAAAATTTCTTGGAACACTATTAAGTATTTTGTTATGTTTAGAAATATTTGTTATTTCCAGTGTAGAATAATGTAAGTGAAACCAGCTACTTAGATCTCTTTGCCTTAGATGAATACTGTTCAAATTATACTTGAAGGTTTAAATCTGATCAAGAGTCCCAGACACAAGCATTCTATAGAGGAGCCAAGAGGAAATAAAATGCATTTAGGAGGCAAATCATATTGGTTATTTGTTTCTACCCCATGCTAAAGCATAAACTCAGCTGATATTTAACTTCTCATGACCTTAATTTTTCCTCTTTTGAATATGAAATTAATCATATTTCTCATGGTTATTTTAATTATTAAAAGGGAAAAACTATAAAAATGGACTAGTAGTAGGCCTATCACAAAATCAGTGTTCAGCAAATTAGCCTCCTTTCCCTCTTTTTTTTCCTTTTCCTTCCTGTTTCTGTGCCAAGGAGAGACAAGGTATTTAATGGCAAGTTAATGATCACTTAAAATTATTGTGCAAATCAAGAGAAGTATCACAACTGGGGGTAGGATATTAACCTTATAGAAAGACTGTCCAAAAAGTTTTTAGACAGTATATCTCCAGGCAGAGTTGTGGCATGGGCATATCAATGTATATTTTATATATAGGTAAACTCTATGAGTATACGAAAGAGAAAACACTTTTAGTAGGAGGCTATAGTAGATTGATCCATATGAAATTGTTAGTTTTGTGTAACAAAAACGATACAGTATTGGTAGTCTTATATGTTCAAACTAATACACAATGTATCTCCTGGCTAGAATAGTCATGACATAAAGATAAATATTAGGTGGTTTTCCATTAGAAAGTTTTCTGTCATAAACAGTTCAATTTGATCCAGTTAACTCTAGCATGAGCCTCTTGTTTTCTCTTTTGTTCCTTAGTGGGAAGAATAAAACTAAAAAACTTAAAACTTTTATAGAATGAGATCTAAACATATTTTATACACTCTTGTAGCCTTACCAGTCAAATGATTATCATAGCTAATTTCCACACTTATTCTCGCACAACTATATTATATGTTACTGTCTTTAATTCACAAACTCTCAAGAGACTAAGCAGTTATTCTAAGAAAACAAACATACCCGGTAAGGACAGAACCAGGATTTGAATCCAAGTTTTTTTGACTTCATGTTTTGGCCACCTGCCTTCTATGTTCCTTCCTCCAAGGAATTCAAATCCTCTCAAAACCTACTTTTCTGATAGTATATTTCCCCTTAAGATTGGTTTGAGATGTTGAAATCTCCTTTTAGCCCCTGATTTTTTTTCTATTATATTTGAAACGGTAAAAAAAAAGAAGTTCATAGTTGCCTAATAAAAAACAAAATAATGTTTTTAATGTATAAATAATAGCAAATGTTTCCCTTCTTACTCACTTTAAGAATGATTTATTTTCTCTCATATAAAGGTCCAGGATGCACTTTTATCAAAGGGAAATCCTTAAGATAGCTGAAAAGAATAGTATGTACTAATTTGCAGTTTTTAGTTCTTCCACAAAAAAGCAAAGGGGGTGCAATGAGGACAGGGATAGTGATTGTTTAAACAGGCGAAATGTTTGCTTCTTGTGCTTTCACCACTGCACAAATATCACATGTAGTTGATACAGTGTGTTTTTTTCTTTCTCAGGAAACATAAGCTTTTTACAGTTCATATTACAGGAGAAGATTTTAGTAATAAAGCTAGATTAAATAATAAAGTTATTTTTTGATCAAAGCTAGCCTTTCATTGTAAAATGCAACTCACTTCATAGATCAAAATATAGGCTGTGTACTTGTGTCAGAAGTACCATGTTTGCATTCTTCTGTAAGCTTTGATATCCTATTGTTGATACTCTGGCCTACGCATTTCTGTCAACACTATTTCTCATGATTAAGGTTTCACTCATTCTTTGCTTATGCTGTTCCTCATAGGTAATGTAGGTAACATGTCTTTCTCTCTTTTTCTGTGTCTTTCCAAATGTTATGTTCTTTCAGGAGTCTGTTTAATCACACTTTCTGGATAGCCTTCTCTATTTAGAGATTTGTTTGGAGTATTTTAATTTAGGCAGAAATGCAAATTACTTAGCAACGAATGGCATTGATCTATAGATTGGACCGTTAAAGTGTGGTAGATTTACCTTGTTTATAAAGATGTATATGAAAAATACATGTAATCTACATAAGCTATAGGTACACCTGCTTCAAAGCACTAGACACGACTAGTCTCTGAAGATCCATCTCAGATTTTACATTCTAGCATTTTTAAAATAATATATATTTATGTGCCTTTCAGTGTTTGGCAACTTTTATGGAGAAAATTGTCAGATGTTTATAATTTAAATACATTCGGTGAGTATTTATCAAAATCAAGCAAAAAAATAGTCATTGAATAGATCAGCCTAAAATTGGTCTGTCTCCTCACTTTGGATTTATATTTTATACAGTTTTCTATAAATGTATTCATATACACAGTATATAAGAATATTTACTGCAGCATTATTTGTAATAGCAAAAGATTGGAAATTAAAACTTAAATGTCCATCAGTAATGGATTGCTTTATAAACTATGCAATGCAGAGAATGGGACACTAACCATTAAAAACAGCACAACTTATATGTATTAATCTGGAATTATTGCTAGGACACATTAAGTGAAAAATGCATAAAACAGTATAGTATGCAGAACTTACTACCATTTGCAAAACACGCACACAAAGTATGCCTTCTGGAAGATTTTGGTTTAGACAAGTACACAAATTTCTCAGCAGAGAATAGCATTGACATATATGTGGATTGGATTGGACACAGTTATTCGTAGGTAGGTGGAAAGGTGTCATAGAAACTGGTGCTAGCCCTAAAGTGCTTTGGAGTAGGAGAGGCAGGCTTTCTCCTTTATATTTTTTTGTACTATATAAAATTTGTATTTCACTGTTCATCTGTATCCCTATGTACTTTAAAATTTTTCAATTTTTAGTTAAAAAACAAGATTTGTATGGCTTTTAATAGTTCCAAAGAGTATAAATACGGAGCGAGTTTGTCCCTAAGCACAATTAAGTGAGGTAAATAATGTATATTTAAACCATTTTTTCTCTTAGGTTAGGAATGAGAAAAATCTTAAAAGTTAAAACTTCACACCAGAAGAACTTTGGAACTTCATACCAGAGAAACTTTAGACCTTTAGAAAATTTTAGAACTTCAGCCATCTTTTGTGAAACCATTATTCTAGAACTCTCAGTGGATACATATCCATTCCCCTAGAAACTTCCTCTTTATTTAACCTTTTTCTCTGTTTCCTTTTTCTCCAGCATTTTTCCCACTTTACCCTTTCTACAAATTGCCTATTCGAATTCAGTGTATTAATTTGGCAAACAATCCATTTTGAAAGACTGTTTAACTCCATTGATTTACCATAATCAACTTTTCCTCATTTTATTTTCCTGCTGATAGAATCATTTCAGTCCTTTTTGGGGGGGAGGGACTTTTAACACTTTTTGTTAGTTTTTTAGATGATTAATAAATAATCTTCAACTTTAGTATATTCCTTACCATTAATCAAGAATGCTAAGTTACTCATTAATATGACAGTTTTGAAACATTGTAACAAAGTCAAAACTGTTATTTATTGGATAATTGTTAGGATATATAAAAATATCTTAAAATGTGTAAACTAGAGAATTACAAATATTAATTTGGAATTTCATGCACAGTGATGAAACTGGATTCATCTTCTAAGTTAAACTAAATTAGAATTTTGTCTTACTTTATCACCAAATTAAATTGGCTGAGAAATTGAAAAGTAGGAAGTCTGTTAATTCTACAGAATTTGGTAAGCTTTAATTGAGAAGTAATCTGAAGCATTAGACAAAATATATATTAGGAAAGCATAACCGATACACATATGTAAACACTTGATACCCTCCAACATCAAATAAGTATATCCAATTAGAATCCATTGATGTTTCAAGAAAATAAACAAAGTAATGAAATTGCCTCATGATTTTTAAGTGCTACCCTACTGTATAATTAAAAAGTGTAATACTTTTATACTCATTTATGCTTTTCTGATTTGCAGGTGTAGCAAGTAATACTATCCAACCTACTCCACAGACTATACCTGCCATTGATCCCGCACTTTTCAATACAATTTCCCAGGGTAAGTCAGCTGACTGTTTTGTGAGATACATTTATCTCCTGTTTTGGGTTGCTGTTTTGTAATTTTACCTTGACAGTACCATATATTTAAATGTTGTTACTTAAATTTGCATTTCTAGGTAATTTGAAATAAATTTCCTTGAATGCCTATGTTCACTAGATTCTCAAATGAGCCAGGATTGTTTGATATTAAAAATACCAACATCCAAAGGTGTCCTCTTTTGTTACAGTTCTTTTCTTCATGCAGTACCGAATATAGAGGAGCAAACGTATAGCCAAGGCTGCCATGGAAGCCTATGCTAGATTATATTAATTTAGTTCATGATTATTGTGAGTTCTGATTGTGACTTATCTACAGTGTTATTAAATTATCTAAAAAGAAAGGAACTGACCATTATTGAAAATAAAAATCTCTGAGGTTACTTTGGTTGGTTGATTTACAGGCTAAATGATTGGTTTAAGTATAATCTTTACTTCTCTGTTTTTTAGCCCAAATCAGGCATTGTGTTTATTTTGGTCTTTCTCATTCAGACTTTTGTTTTCTTCATATGTCAGATGATATTTAATCCTTTTATATTCAAAGTAAAGATCTTTTTTGTTTTGTTTTGTTTTTTGAGATGGAGTCTCGTTCTGTCCCCAGTCTGGAGTGCAGTGGCGCAATCTCAGCTCACTGCAACCTCTGCCTCCCGGGTTCAAGCAATTCTCCTACCTCAACTTCCCCAGTAGCTGGGACTACAGGTGTGCACCACCATGCCCAGCTAATTTTTATATTTTTAGTAGAAATGGGGTTTCACCATGTTGGCCAGGGGATGGTCTCGATCTCTTGACCTCATGATCCAGCTGCCTCAGCCTGCCATAGTGCTGGGATATTTGGTAAGCTTTAATTGAGCTACCGTGCCCAGCCATTTATTTCTAATAGCTGTTATTTAGTTTCCTCTGATACTGTCTGTCGGTGTGTTTTCACCTCGAATTTTCTGTTCTCCCTGTATGAGTGGGAACTGGCTAATTAAGCCTTCCTGCCTCTCAGCCATTGAATGAGGAGAGCCTTTTGTGGGTGAGCTGGATATCATACCTACCTTAAGAGTCCTAACACTGTCTGGGCAGTTTGTTACACAGTTTTAGGGAGATGTTCTTTAAATCTCTTGTCAATTTTCCCTTTTCAGTTTTTTCATTCTTTTTCTCTTCTCTTCTCCTTTTCAGTTTTGTAGATTTATTTCCTTTTGTGTTACTTTATCATTTCATTATGGTTTCAGGAGGAAGAATAGTTAATTATATATGCTTAGTATAACACATAGAACCAGAACCCTAGAATTCTTTACCCATCTAAACTGTTAGGCAGGTGTTAGGGCAAAATAATTTTTATATATGTAAGAATTCTCACCTTTTGCCTAGCACATACCTTTTTTAAGGAACTTAACTCAGGATGTCCTCCATCAAGATGAGGGTGGTAATTAAGCAAAAGAGAAATATGAGATATACGAAATGGTGAAATATACTTCTTTAGATACTCTAAAGAAGAAAGATTCTATGATAGCTTTCCCACATGCTTGGAAAGCAATTGCTCCAAAATTAGAAGAGGAAATTGGAGAACTCCCCTCCTTTAAGAAAAGTAACATGAATTTCATGTAATATATGGAATAGAAGCTTCAGAATATGAAAGACATAGATAAGAAGCCATAGAATCCTGCCAGTAAGGAAAAAAAAAACTAAAACAAAACATCTAAGAAAAATTTTGATATTATATAAGAAATCTCAATTTGGAAGCAAACAAAAATATGCCATGATTTTGAACAGTAATAGAATTATGGAATATAAAAGAAAAGGATTTCATTTGACTTAATTATGACAAAACATAGAGTACTTTATTCAGGATGAAATATAAACATCAACACTGACATTTTAACATTATACTGGAAGTCCTAGCTAGTGCAGTAAGAAAGGAAAAAGAAAAGCTATAAATATAGGGAAAGAAAAAATAACACTATTTTTGTTCATAGATGACATGATGATCTGTAGAAAATCTGGAAGAATCAATCAAAAAACTGATAAGCAGTTATAGCTGGATTGCTGTATACATGATTAATATGCAAAAATTAATTGCTTTCCACATAGCACAAAACAAGTGGGATTTCAAATTAAAATACACTGCCATTGTGTTTGTATTTACATAAACACAACAATTGAAAACAAAGTACCATTTACATTAGCATTCCACCAAAAATATTCAGGCATAAATGTAACAAAACCCATTACAAGATCTATATGAGGAAAACTACAAAATGCTGATGAAAGAATCAAAGAATTACATAAATGGAGATTTCATAATCATGCATAAGAAGACTCTGTATTCTCAAGATGTTAGTTCTTCCCAGCTTGATCTATAGATTATGGACAGTTCCCATCAAAATCCCAGCAAGTTATTTGGTGCATATGAACTCCAACTATCTAAAGTTTATACGGGGTGGTAGAAGACCCAGAATAGTCAACATAGTATTGAAGGAGAAGAACAAAGTTGGAGGACTGACACCACCTAGACTTCAAAACATAAATCTGCAGTAAATTAGACAGTATGGTATTGGCGGAAGAACAGACAAATAGATCAGTGAGACAGAGAGTCCAAAAAATAGACCCATATAGAAAAAGTCATATGATCTTTGGCAAAGGAGCAAAGGGAATACCATTGTAAAAAGATACTCTTTTCAACAAATGGTGCCGGAATAACAGGACAGTCACATACAGCAAAAAAAAAAAAAAAAAAAAGTGAATCTAGACACAGACCTTCCACTCATCTCAACATTTAACTCAAAATGGTATGATGCCTAAATTTGAACTCCAAAACTAGGGACTTCTGGTTCCAAAATGGCAATGTAGAAGCATACTGACTTCATTCCCCACCAACAGAAAACAAAAAAAACAAATATACAGCACCGAGATCGACACCAGCAACAACCCAGAGCCCAAGTATGAGGATGAAATAGTTCCTGGGGCCACAGAGAAGTGGAAAAACTCCAGTAGGAGAATCGGACTTTCACTTTCATGATGCTTCTGCCCTGTCCTTATGCCCACACAGAAAATCTCCGCCACCTCATAATTTCTACACTGGAAGAAGTAAAATTGAAGTGGTCAACCATCGTCCCCACCTTCTTGGGTTCCTTGGCAGGAGACCTGTCCTTGCCTTAACCCACAGGTAGCATCATGACTGCCTGAAGGGAAAATACCACTGAAGACCAGCAGCGACTATTATTCCCAGCCCCAGGAACTTCACTCTGCATCTTGGCCAAAGGAGACACCAAATCAGAGTGGCTGTTCAGCAGTACTAAGCTGCAGGAGGTATATTTCCTAGGTCCTGTAAGCACAAACCCCTACCTCGTCTGCCTTCCCACACTGCCAGTGTAATCCATTTGGGACATTCAGTGCTCCAAACATTTACTAGAACTGAGGGAAACCTGGGCTTACAGCGCCACCTAGAGCTGAAAAGGAGGTAGCGACATAGCAGTGAAGATTTGTCAGCAAATACATGCAATAAAAACCAAAACAAGCTGGACAGAGATAACTGGAATAAATAACTAATTCTTCCAGTGCAAAGACATGGGAAAGACCCACAAGAAACAACAGCAAACAGGGAATCATGACCTTCTCAAAAGGACAAAGCAAAAATCCTGGCCCAGCACGGTGGCTCAAGCCTGTAATCCCAGCACTTTGGGAGGCTGAGGTGGGCGGATTACCTGAGGTCAGGAGTTCAAGACCATCCTGGCCAACATGGTGAAACCCTATCTCTCTACTGAAAATACAAACAAAAAAAATTAGCTAAGCGTGGTGATGCATGCCTATAATCCCAGCTACTTGAGAGGGTGAGGCAGGAGAATCACTTGAACCTGGGAGGCGGAGAGTGCAGTGAGCCAAGATCGCCCCACTGCACTCTCCAACCTGGGTGGCAGAATGAGACTCCGTCAAAAAAAAAAAATAAATCCCAAAACTAACCCTAACAAAACAGCAGTTTGTGAGCTCTCTGACCAAGACTTCAGAATAACAATTTTAAGAAAACTCATTGACCTCTAAGATAATACAGAAAAGCCATAAAGAAATTTGACAGATACTGGAATACTTTTTCAAAACAAAAAATAAAATATTAGAACTGCTAAATACATTTGCTGAACTGGAAAAGTCTTTTGAGGCTCTCAACAGCAGAATGAACTAAGCAGAGGAAAAAAATCGGTGAGCTCAAAGACCAGCTATTTGAAAATACACAGTCAGAGGAGGGAAAAAAGAGAATGAAAATGACTGGCTACAAGATATAGATATCTACCTCAGAAGACCAAATCTAAGAGCCATTGATGTTCAAGAGGGAGCTGAACGAGAGGTAGAAAGCTTATTCAAAGAAATAATAACTGAAAACTTTTCAAAACTTGAGAAAGACATAAATATCCAGGTACAGGAAGGTCTTTCAACACCGAACAGATTCAACCCCCAAATAAGACTACCTAAAGGCATGTAGTAATCAAATGCTAAAGGCCAAGGACAAAGAGAAGGTCCTTAAAACAGCAAAAGATAAGAAGCAAATAGCCTATAAAGGAGCTCCAAGTCATCTGGCAACAGCCTTCTCAACAGGCCAGGAAGGATTGGAACAACATTTTCAAAAAAAAACTGTCATCTAAGAATATTGTATCCAGCAAAATCGTCACTCAAATATGAAGGAGAGATACAGTCTTTCCTAAACTCAAAAGCGGACCCATCTTGCAAGAAAAGCTAAGGGGAGTTCTTCAGTCTGAAAGAAAACACTAATGTGCAGAAGAAAACATTTCAAGGTATAAAATCCACTGGTAGAATTAATACTTTGTATAGAATTTTTTAGTATGGAGCAATTTTATAATACAGAGAATAGAGCAGTTAGGCAAAAGAAAGAAAATTCATCCAAATTGAAAAGGAAGAAAACAAATTAGCCTTGCTCACAGATGACATGATCTTATGCCTATAAAAACCTGAATACTCCACCAAAAAACTGTTGGAACTGATAAATTTAGTGAAGTTACAGGATACAGAATCAACATACAAAAATCAGTAGCATTTATAAACACCAACAGGAGATAATCTGAAAAACAAATTAAGAAAGCAATCCCATTTACCACAGCTACAAAAAATATAAAATACCTGGGAATTGATCTAACTAAAGAAGTGAGATAGCTATGTAAGAAAAACTATATAAAATTCTGATGAATGTAATAGAAGTGGACACATAAAAAATGTAAAGATACTCCATGCTTATGGATTAGAAGAATTAATATTATTAAAATGACAATGCTACCCAAAGCAATCTACAGATTCCGTGCAGTCCCTATCAAAATGCCAATGACATTCTTCACAGAATGACATTTCACCAAAAAATAAGAACCCTAAGATTTAAATAGAATGATAAAAGACCCTGAATAGCAAAAGCAGAACTGAGCAAAAAGAGCAAAGCTAAAGACATCACACACTGTCTGATTTCAAAATTTACTACAAAGCTATGATAATCAAAACAACACGGTACTGACATAAAACCATACACATGGAGCAGTGGAACAGAACAGAGAATCCTGATATACATTTATGCATTTACAACCAACTCATTTTTGACAAAGGTGCCAAGAACCTACAATGGGGGAAGAACAATCTTTTCAATAAATAGTGCTGGGAAAACTGGATAACTGTATGCAAAAGAATGGAAGTAGACCCCTATCTCTCATGATACACAAAAATCAAATCAAAATGAATTAAAGACTTACATCTGAAACTTCAAATCTAAGACCTATGAAACTAATACAAGAAAACATTAGAGAAATGCTCCAGGACATTGGCCTATGCAAAGATTTTTTTGTGGAAGACCTCGAAAGCATAGGCAAATAAAGCAGAAATGGCCAAATGGGATTAGATCCAGCTAAAATGTTTCAGCATGGCAAAGGAAGAAACCAACAAAGTGAAAAGACAACCCATGGAATTGGAGAAAATATTCACAATCCATCTATCTGACAAGGGATTAATAACCAGAATATATAAGTAGCTCAGACAACTCAATAGCAAAAAACAAATAATACAATTTAAAAATGGACAAAAGATCTAACATTTCATATATGAAATGTCAAGTATATGAAAAAATGCTCAGCATCACTAATCGTAAGAGAAATACAAATCAAAATCACATTGCAATATCATTTTACCTTAAAATGGCTCATACCAAAAGACAGGCATAGAGAACAGTGCAGAGGTTTCTCAAATAACTAAAAATAGAAGTACCATATGATTCAACAATTCCAAAAGAAAATCCAAAAGAAAGGAAATCAATATGCTGCAAGAAATCTACACTCTCATGTTTATTGCAGCACTATTCACAGTAGCCAAAAACAGAATCAACCTAAATGACAATCAGTGGATGAATGAATAAAGAAAATGTGGTATATATACACAGTGGAATATTATTCAACCAAAAAAATAAAAGAATTATATTTTTGCAGCAACATGGATAGAACTACAGGTCATCGTTTTAAATAAAATAAGCCAAGCCCAGAAAGACACATATCATATGTTCTCACTCACATGTGGGAGCAAAAAAAGGTGGATCTCATGAAAACAGAGAGTAGATTGGTGGTTACCAAAGGCCAGGAAGGAAAGGGGGAAGGTGTGGAGGATGAAAATGGAAAAAAAAGAATGTATGTGTTTTTATTACCACTGAAATGTATGCTTTGAAATTGTAAAGATGGCAAATTATATATGATTACTTTACCTTAATAAAAATAAGTTTAAGAAGTAAAATGCAAAACTATAAAACCTCTAAAAGATAGCAAAGAGAAAATCCAGATGATCTTGGACTGAGCAATGACTTTTTAAATGCATGATCCATAAAAGAAAGAAATGATAAGGCAGATTTCATTAAGATTAAAATTTTCTGCCCTTCTAAAGATGCTGTGAAGAAAATGAAAAGAAAAGCCACAGACTGAGAGAAAACATTGCAAAAGGCTTATCTGATTAAGGACTGTTAACAAAATATACATAGAACTCCTATAAAACAGTAACACAGACAACCCTCTTTTAAAATTAGCAAAAGACCTTTACAGTCACCTCACCAAAGAGGATATACAAATGGAAAGCAGACATATGAGAAGATACTTCACCGCATATATCATCAGGAAAATGCAAATTAAAACAATGAGATACCACTACACACCTGTTAGAATGGCCAAAATGTACAACATTGACAACACCAAATGCTGGTGACGATGTGGAACCACAGAAACTCTCATTCATTGCTGGTGGGAATGCAAAACGATACAGCCACTTTAATAGTTTGGCAGTTTCTTACATAACTAAATGTATTTACTTTAGGATCCTGCAGTTGTGTCCTTGGTATTTATTTACCTGAATGAGTTTAAAACATATATTCACATGAAAACCTGCAAGCAAAGGTTTATAGCAGCTCTGTTTATAATTGCCAAAACATGGATGGAACCAAGATTATCTTTCTGTAGGTGAATGGATAAATAAACTGCAGTACATCTAGACAATGGGATATTATTCAGTGCTAGAAGGAAATGAGCTATCAAGCTATGAAAAGACATGGAGGAAACTTAAATGCATATTACAAAGTGAAAGGAACCAATTTTAAAAAGCTATATACTGTATAATTTCAAGTGTGTGACATTCTGAAAAAGGCAAACAATAGAGGAGGTAGAAGATCAGCAGTTGCCAAGAGTTAGGGGGAGAGGGAGGGATGAATAAGTGGATCACAGAGAAGTTTTAGGGCAGTGAATCTGTTTTGCATGACACTGTGTATTAGTCTGTTCTCATACTGCTATAAAGAACTACCTGAGACTGGGTAATTTGTGAAGAATAGAGGTTTAAGATTCACAGTTACACAGGCTTAACAGTAAGCATGACTGGGAGGCCTCAGGAAACTTAAATCATGGCGAAAGGTGAAGGAGAAGCAGGCATCTTCCTCACATGGCAGCAGGAGACAGGGAAGGGGGAAGTGCCACACACTTTTAAACCATCAGATCTCATGAGACCTCACTATCACAAGAACAGCAAGGGGGACATCCACCCCCATGATCCAGTTACCTCTCACCAGGCCTCTTCTTCAGTTCAACATAGGTTTGGGCAGGGACACAAGTCCAAATCATATCATTTTGTTCCTGGCTCCTCCCAAATCTCATGCCCTTCTCATATTGCAAAATACAAGTATCTCTTCTCAATAGTGCACCAGTCTTAACTTGTTTCAGCATTAACTCAAAAGTTTATAGTCCAGACTCTCACCTGAGACAAGGTAAGTCCTTTCCACCTATGAGCCTGTAAAATCAAAAGCAAGTTAGTTACTTCCAAGATACAGTGAGGATGCAGGCATTGGGTGAATGCTCCCATTCCTAATGGGAGAAATTGGCCAAAACAAAGGGGCTACAGGCACCAGGCAAGTCTGAAACCGACCAGGACAGTCATTCAATTGTAAAGCTCCAAAATAATCTCCTTTGACTCCGTGTCTCACATCCAGGTCATGCCAATGCAAGGGGTGGGCTCCCAAGGCCTTGGGCAGCTCCACCCCTGTGGCTGTGCAGGGTACAGCCCCCTTGGCTGCTTTCACAGGCTGGTGTTGAGTGTCTGTGGCTTTTCCAGGTGCATGATGTAAGCTGTCAGTAGGTCTACCATTCTGGGATCTAGAGGACAGTGGCCCTCTTCTCACAGCTCCACTAGGCAGTGCCCCAGAGTAGATGCTGCATGGGGGCTCCAACCCCACATTTATTGTCTGCATTCCTCTGATAGAAGTGCTCCATGAGTGCTCCACCAGTGCAGCACACTTTTGCCTGAACATCCAGGCATTTCCATACATTCTTTGAAATCTAGGCGGAGGTTCTCAAACCTCTGCTCTTGCCTTCTGCACACCTATAGGGCCAACAGCATGTGGATGCCACCAAGGCTTGGGGCTTGTACCCTCTAAAACCATGGCCCAAGCCACACCTTGGCCCCTTTTAGCCATGGCTGGAGCTGGACCAGCTGGGGTGCCATGTCCCAGGGCTGCACAGAGCAGCTGGCCCTGTATCTGGCTCATTAAACCATTTTTTCTTTCTAGGTCTCCAAGCCTGTGATGGCAGGGTCTGCCGTGATGGTCTGTGAAATGCCCTAGAGACATTTTCCCCCACTGTCTTGGCTGTTAACATTTGGCCCCTCTTTACTTATGCACATTTGGGTGATAGGCTTATATTTTGCCCCAGAAAATAGGTTTTTCTTTTGTACCACATAGTCAGGCTGCAAATTTTCCAAACTTTTATGCTCTGCTTTTTAAATATAAGTTCCAGTTTTGGATAATCTCTTTGTTCATGCATATGAGCGTATACTTTTAGAAACAGCCAGGTCACCTCTTGAATGCTTTGCTGCTTAGAAATTTCTTCTGCCAGATACCCTAAATCATCTCTCTCAATTCCAAAGTTCCACAGATCTCTAGGGCAGGGGCAAAATGCCTCCAGCCTCTTGGCTAAAGCGTAGCAAAAATGACCTTCCTCCAGTTCCCAGTAAGTTCCTCGTCTCCATCTGAGACCACCTGAGGCTGGATGGACTTCATTGTCCATATCATTATCAGCATTTTGGTCAGAATCATTCAACAAGTCTCTAGGAAGTTTCAAACTTCCCCACATCTTCCTGTCTTCTTCTGAGCCTTCCACACTGTTCCAGCCTCTGCCTGTTACCCAGTTCCAACGTTGCTTCTACATTTTCAGGTATCTTTATAGCAGTGCCTCACTCCCTGTACCAATTCAGTCTGTTTTCACAGTGCTATAAAGAAGTATCAGTCTGTATCAGTCTGTTTTCACAGTGCTATAAAGAAGTACCTGAGACTGGGTAGTTTATGAAGAAAAGAGATTTAATTGGCTCACAGTTCCACAGGCTGCACAGGAAGCATGACTGGGAGGCCTCAGGAAACTTACAGTCATGTGGAAGGCGAAGGGGAAGCAGGCACCTTCTTCACATGGCAATAGGAGAATGAAGGGGGAGGTGCCACACACTTTTAAACCATTGGATTTCATGAGAACTCACTGTCACAAGAACAGCAAGGGGGACATCCACCCCCATCATCCACTCACCTCCTACCAGGCCTTTCCTCCTATTCAACAGGAGATTTGAGTGGGGACACAAATCCAAACCATATCACACTATAACAATAGATATATGTCATTATAAATTTGTCCAAACTCATGGAATGCACAACATCAAGAGTAAACCCTAACATGGACTCTGGGTAATACTGATGGATCAATGCAGGTTCATCAATTGTGACAAATGTGCCACTCGAGTTGGGGAGTTTAATAATGGAGGAAGCTATGCATGGTGGGGAAGAGAAGATAAGGGAAATCTCTGTACCTTCCTCCCAACTTTTCTGTGAACTTAAAACTGCTCTAAAAAATAAAGTGTTTTTTAAAAAATAGTGCATTTATAACCACTGTCACTACCATTACCACCACTTCTAGTACTTCTTATATCCCTTTTCTGCTACATATTTCTCCTTCGTGCTTAGTACTTAATCACCTTTTAATGCATATATGTGTGATATTAATGGATATTAAATATATTGTAATGAATTTGTGGCTGACTCTGGAGAGTGGGATTGCATAGGTAGGTATTTGAAGCACAGTGTTTACATTTTTACTTTTACGTCTCTGAATAGTATTAGAGTGTTAATGACAACTTACCTCATAAAGTTTTTTGAGCATTGGCTGGGCGTGGTGGCTCACACCTGTAATCCCAGCACTTTGGGAGGCTGAGGCGGGCAGATCACAAGGTCAGGAGATCGAGATCTTCCTGGCTAACACGGTGAAACCTCCTGTCTACTAAAAAAAAAAATAAAAAAACATTAGCCAGGTATGGTGGCGGGCGCCTGTACTCCCAGCTACTCGGGAGACTGAGGCAGGAGAATGGTGTGAACCCAGGAGGTGGAGCTTGCAGTGAGCCGAGATTGCGCCACTGCACTCCAGCCTGGGTGACAGAGCGAAACTCTTGTCTCAAAAAAAAAAACAAAAAAAAAAGGTTTTTGAGCATTAAGTGATATAATATCTGAATAGTATTTAGCACAGCCCTTGACATAATGAAATTCTGCCTGTATGCATTACTACTGTCGTTGGAATTGTTAAGTGACATCTCTTAGCAATGCCTGTATGTATGAAGGTTCTGTCTGTGTCCTATGCGTTCCATCCAAGTCAAAGGATAATAGAGTATACCAGAATGAGATTATCCAAGGCCCTTGACATAAGAATTTCTAGAACTATCTAGTAAAATTGGAAAGAGCCTCATTAGACTCATTTTGGAGATTATTTACAAGTGTTCTATCCTCTCTTATGACGTTAGATATATCAACTTTGGAAATGGATGCTTATGTTAACTGGGCACGCAGTGTTTTCTCTTCACACCAAGTGATGTTATCTTTGATCCAGTGCGGACCCAGGCTCTCTTTGCCACTGTAGTAGAGAATTTAACTGATAGTTCTAGCTCTCTTCTGCCTGATCTTGTCCTGACCTCTGAAGAGATGAAGCCCTCTTATATATAGATGGTCCTGTCTGCAACTCATCTGGAACTTATAAGCTAAGATTTCAGAAGAGAGATATATTAGACAACCCCTCTAATCTTTGAAACATCTTTTAGGTCCACTTGCACACACTGTGGTTCTGATTATGGCCTCTAGTAAATGTTAATGATAGAAAAAACAGCTTTTATTTTGGTGCATTAAGCTTATATTGACCATTTTGAGCATAAAATCAGGTAAACTGAAATTTAACACTTGTTCTCTTTCTGAAATGTGTTTACTCATATATTTTTTGTTTGTTGAGTTTTTAAATGCTAATTTTAAAGACTCATAATTAGGTGACATTTTTACTCAGTTTAAGAATTCAATTCATATTTTATTAATGAATTGTAGACTACTATATTTTTAAAATAAAGGAGAGCCTATGTGTTACAAAATAGCAAGTAACATGGTTTTTTAGCTTATATTTTTCATTGTTGAAAATAAATCTAATATCTTTATGTCTATAAATTACATTTTGGATCTAAATCTATACACTGGTTGTTATTTAGTTCTTGTATTTTATATATGAGTTATAATTAGCTATGCATGTCTGTGAACTTTATATATTTTGTATCTAATTATATTTTTCTGTTAATATATTTTCATTCACGTTTTATAAATATTGAAATTATTTCACAAAAATACAGTATTTGTGTTTTAAAATAATTTAATCCTTAGTAGATAAGTTTATAAAACAAAAATAGTAACAGAGATCTTGCCATTATACACATTTTACCTTATTAATAAGTGATACGTCAGCCAAACAGTGCTAAAGCTAATGCTGTAGAAATAAGATTAATCTGTCCATTGCGGCCCTCTTTCAGCACATCCAGTAAATTCTGGATGGATGCCCTGTATATTTAAAAGAGTGCCCCAAGAGAGGAGAGACTTAAAGCACAAAAAGTAGCATTAAAGTAAACTCAATTTTCAACGATGTTTCCTCACCTAGATAGCATATGTAGGGTAAATATATTTTGAAAAACCATTAAAGAATCTGGTAGGTATTTTTCAAGATCAGAAATATGAACTGGAGCATACCTGACTAAATTGTAAACAGAACTGCAGGATAGCTGATGTTTACGTTTAATGGGCAACAAACGCCAAGTCAGTAACCTCTGTTAAAATTGGAATCGGTAATCCCTGATTCACCACAGTGAAGGCCAAATTTTATGTAATCTTATATACTACTAGTTCAACAAATATTTGAAGACTTACTATAGCACCCTACACTAGTAAATATATGTGTATTTTAAAATCTGCAGTTTAATTAATGTTTCATTCTATATGAACTTAGTTTTAAAATAGGCTAAATAATTTAAAATACAACTTTTTCATATTCATGCAGTGAAGTTACTGAGTACCTAGAGATGCCTGGCACTGTGCTGAAAACTATAGCATATATTGTTTCAGTACTCTTTTTTGAAAATTTTAGAAAGTAATAATTTGGATCAGAATATTGTATCAGCTTGCCTGGAGTTGCTACCTACTTTGAAATCTTTGATATATAAAATATATACATATGGCAAAATTAAAAGCAACTAAATGAAGTCATTCTATTTAGCAGTACAGTCTTGCACTTATTTCAAACAGAATTGAAATATGTTATCTGCTTGTTATATTCTATGCCTCCCAGCCTTCTGATTAGTACTCCTTAGAATTCTTATAAAAATTTCCAAAGAAAATGGTGGTTATTTCAAAAGACAAGATATAATGTCCATTTTTAATTTTGTCTTTAGAAGTATATATTCAAGGAAATTTGTATCTTAGATTAAATGAAATGTTTTTAATTTTTTGTTACTGAAATTGTTTAGTTGGGCCCTACATATTAATCATACGTATAACTAGAAAACTTGCTAAGAATAAATTTTAGAGAAATAATATGAAATGGTTGTTTACATGTTTAATTGCATATTTCAGTGATATAAAATTTAAGAAACCTTAAGAGATTTTTACATAGGTGGCACAAAAATGTAAAATATTTTCATGCTTAAAATAAGCTAGGCAACCTGGTTTTCTTTACATAAAGTTTGTTATTCACTTTTTTTTATTGAAGGTGATATTTATATTCCAGCTCAAATGAGGGTTGAATTGGTTTAGTCTGTGTGTATTGTTCCATGAAGAGAAAGGCTAAGTGATTCTAGCATAGACACCAAAGCTACTCTCCTTGTTTGTCCTTGTTGCTTCTTGAAGGAAAATCTTGTTCATCTAAGTTATTACATATTGATGTGTCTATGGTTTATATTAGTAATAAAAAGACAATTGAAAAGAATGAAGAAAATGTATCAAAGTTCTTATGAGATTTACTAAAACTACTGTTTTTACATAGCCTTAAATATATTTTTTAATCTTAAACATAAGCATTTGCCCAACCTTACAGAACACTTTTTATATTCTTATAAATATCTTAATTGTTTTTTTTCTTCTAGGGGATATTCGTCTAACCCCAGAGGACTTTGCTAGAGCTCAGAAGTACTGCAAATATGCTGGCAGTGCTCTGCAGTATGAAGATGTAAGTACTGCTGTACAGAATCTACAAAAGGCGCTCAAGTTACTGACGACAGGCAGAGAATGAAGCCTTTGTATAACAGACCCATGTATTTTTGGCATGAGGAACTAACAGTCCATTACTCTATCTTCAGCCTATCAGGATCACAGTTTTAAGGAAGACTTGGTTTCATTTAATATGACAATGAAACTCTGTGTGTATCAGATTTTTATTGAAGCATTCAGCAGCAGCCTCAACCAGTTTTCGTTGTCCATTTAGTAGATTCAGTCATCTCTGAGTATATAGGGCTGATGTCAGCAAGACCCTAAAAATTCTCATTGAACCCCGCTTCAACAAATGAAAACACATCTATAAAATGTATACTGGGAATAACCTTTGTATTTACATACATTAGGGGAATTTTTTAAAATCTGTAACGTTTGGACAAACAGATGATATTACTTTGCTATAAAATTATAAATGTAACTTTTAATAAAGATTGCCAGAATATTCTAAATTAGAAATTATGTTTTTGTTTCCCTCGAGACATAAAACAAATATGAACATTCTAAACTGGTGGATTAATCTGAAAAGACATTCAGTTCAAATTTTAATTTATTCTCATGTTAAATATAACTCTATTAAAAGTTTAATATTTCATGGGAGAAAATATGATAAGGTAAAGAGGTAGAATCACTTTCAGACTTAAGAATAATGTTGATTCCCCAACTGCTTTACCTTATTTATTAAAGCATAAGATGAATTGGTATTTGCTTCATAGGCAGTTTGACTGCATGTATTAGAGAATGAAAAGAAGGTATTTGCCTGGAAACTTGGTGCTCTAAATTAAGGTACTCCTCTGCTGCTGTAGAATGGATTCCACACAGTGGATAGCTATGGATGATTCAGAATATTATGTTTAGATTCCCATTTGTTAAGTTTATAAGTTTTGTGGGGAATTATGAACTTGCTGTGTACCACCTGCATTTGTACTGTGTGAAAAATAAATACAAGGATTCGTTTAGCTAATTCAACTTACTACAAAGACAAATGTCTGTTTTTATTTGCCTGCTAGAATTGTCTTTTTTTAAAGTCATTTTTATTTATAGGAATATGGGTGTTTCTATAGGAAGAAACAGGTTTTTTGTTGTTGCTGTTTTTAAAGATAAATTTGACAAAGTTACCTGAAATTTATCTGGTCCATTTTATTCATGCTACTAAGATGGAAATCTTTAAACACAAGGGTGAGCAAGCTTTGGCCCATGGATTGGCCACCTGTTAATGTAAATAAAGTTTCTTTGAAACAAGCCTATACTCACTCATTTATGTTTTGTCTGTGGTTGCTTCACAACTGCAGAGTTGTATGGCTTGCAAGTCTGAAAACATTTACTGTTTGGCCCTCTAAGAAAAAGTTAGACACCTAGTCTAATGGCCTGTTTGGGAAAAAAACGCATCACTAACTCATAATCATTTATATCCATTATTTTCTGCATAAATGTAATGCTATTGTACAAGGTTTGGTAGAATAAATATTCAGACTGACTATTCTAAATTATCACAAAAATATCCCCAAAAAACATGCCTCCTAAAAAACATTTTCCTATCTTTTACAAGATGTATGAACATTTGTAGGGTTCCACATTTGCATCTAGAAATCCAGTGCTCTTCAGAATGTTACTAGATCGCCAGGATGACCTTTAGCATTATATGATGTTCAGCAAATTTTAATTTAAACTTTGGTATGTCTGTACACTAAAAAGTAAACCCATCACCTCCCATTTCATACCGTACCTTTTGGTTCCCAGTTGGGAGAGCACATGGAGGGAAGGAGATGATATAGAAACTATGGAGTCCGCTGATAGTGGGCTGCATGGTGTGACAGAGCCCTTCTCTGTGAAATGGAAATGACACCACTAGCCATCTCAGTAGTCATGAGAATTAAAAGAGATGCAGTACCCGAAGTGCTTAGCACCTTCGTAGCATTTCATAAATGTTTAGTGTCAATACTAATGCTCTAGTAATGTAAATTGTTAATTTATTTCCCAAGTATCAGGAAATCCCAGTTGTCTATGTGGCCCAGTGCTTAAAAATGCCTTCTTGCATGAGGGGATTGAACTATACAATGTTTGTTAACTTTGTATTTGTATTTTTTCCTATAAAATGTTACAGTAAAATTAGGAGATGTGTTCTGATGTAACAATAGGATGAGCAATTTTCATTTATTCCTTCAATATATATTTACTGAATAGCTACTATGTGCCTGGTATTGTTCTTTGCAAGCAGAAACAGCAGGAAAAAAAAGTCCCTCCGTCACAGAGTTTAACATTCTAAAAGGGAGGAAATAGATAATAAAATATACAGTACATTTCATCAGTGGCTCTCCGAGTGTGATTGGAAATACAAATCTTGGGCCCCACCTGTCCTACCCAATCAGAAACTCTAGGAATGGGTCCCAGCCTTCTGAGTTTTAAGAGACACTTAAGATGGTCCCTAAAGTTTGAGTGGTTTAGTTCTACCCAAATCAGAAATATTGCAAGTCTGAGAACAGATTCTCCTGAAACTGGTTCTCAAAGATGTGGTGTCTGAATGACCGGCATCAGCATCACCTGCGAACTTGCTAGAAAGTTCTGGGGACCACACTATGGGAACTTCTGTATTAAATAGTGATAAATGCTATGGAGGAAACATTGAGGACAGGATAGGAGATGTTTAGGTGTGTACAGACATACGCATATTTCAATAGGATAGCCAGCGTAGACCTCCCCGAGGTAACATTTGAGCAAAGAAGGAAAAGAGTAGTTAGGCAGATACATACATAGAGGAAGAGCATTCCCAACAGGTAGACAGAAATCAGGTCAGAGGGTATAAGTGGGAGAAAAGTTGGTGAGGGAGCTAAAAGCTTAGGATCATACAGCTTTTTTGTTAGGGCCTTGACTGGAAAGGTTTTCAGCAGAAGCGTAGCCTGATGTGACTTGACTTTTCAAATAATCATATTGGCTCCTATGTTGAGAATAGACCATAAGGAGGGTGGTAAGTAAGGAAGGAAGCTGGGAGACCAGTTAAAAGAGTATTAACAACAGGCCGGGGGCGGTGGTTCGCACCTGCAATCCTAGCACTTTGGGAGCCGAGGCAGGCGGATCACCTGAGGGCAGGAGTTTGAGACCAGCATGGCCAACATGGGGAAACCCCGTCTCTAGTACATATATATGAATATATATTCATTAATATATAAATGTATGTATATAAAAATAATATATATTAGCCTGGCATGGTGGCACGCACCTGTAATCCCAGCTACTCAAGAGGCTGAGGCAGAAGAATCACTTGAACCCAGGAGGCGGAGGTTGCAGTGAGCAGAGATGGCGCCACTGCACTCCAGCCTGGACGATAGAGCGAGACTCCTTCTCAGAAAAAAAAAGTATTACAATAATCAAGGTGAGATGTTACGATGTCTTAGTCCAGGAGTAGCCTTGGGGGTAATAAAATGGGATTGGTTTCTGGCAGCTTTTTTTTTAAGTAGAGTCACAGGATTTCTGTAAACTGGATATGAGGTATGAACATAAGAGAAGGAGTAAAGGTTGACTCCAGATTTTTCACCTGAATGCCTGCAAGGAATAAGTAATCACGTACTGCAGTAGGGAAAGTTGTGGAATTCCTCTCACAGTTAGATTGAAGTGCAATGTTTCCAAGTTGTTGTGACCATTCCAAGTGAAACTGATAACAGTGTTTTGTCAATGCGGCAGAGGGAGAAGAAAAAATAAGGTTCTGTTGACAATGATTGCCACAGATATCTCACCAAATCACTGCTGAATGGAGCTGCAAGCCAAGAATAGTTCCCACGGTTCACATGGCCGAGGAAGTTTACTGACATCAGGACTACATCAAGAAAAAGACTCTAGTTATGGGTCTTGAAAATTAATATCCTCATATGTTTGTAGAATTTATATATGACTTGTAATTCTAGAAATGTGAGAATTCTAGGTATACATTAAAAGGTTATATGCTGTCTTTTCTAAAGAAACGCCCTAATAGCAGCATTGTACAAATATTTTCAACTCTCAAAGAATAATAGCTAATGGAGTTGATGGGTTTTGGTTATCAGCACTGCTTCCTCTCTTCACTCATTTCTTTCTTTTGTTTTCTTTTTTTTTTTTTTTTCTTGACTCATTTTGGAACATTTGGATCAGATCTTCTAGTTTGGCCCATAAACAAAGCTTCATCAGTAGAAAAGTTAAGACATCCTTCATATGAGAAGTATCCTTCATATGAGAAGTATCATTCCCTGGTTGGTTGTAGTCGTTGAAGTCTATGTGGAATTCTAAGACTGCAGGCTTGTTCATTGGAGTATACTTAAGTAGGACCAATTCTAAGTAAGCACTACTTCAATAATAATCATAATAGCTAACATTTCAGTGTTTACTAAATGTCAGATACTATTCTAAGTATTTTGCATATATTAATTCATTTAATATTGCCAGTGGTCCTGAGAGGTAGGCTTTATTTCTGTTTTAAGATGAGGAAAGTGAGCCACAGAGTAACAAATTTGCCTAAGGTAACACAGCTAATACTTCTAAGCTCAGACTGCCTGTTTCAGATCATAAGAAGTATCATCCATATAAGTAAGTCACCTGTTACATTATGAGTACAATGAGACGTTATGAGTTCCACATTATCAAGGTCGTTGGACAGTTCCTTTTATTAGTGAGAGGTGTTAGCAGCTAAATTTTTCTATTATCTGGGCCATATGTTCCAATTGACAGTGAGTGCTAGGCAGTTAACACAGGGTATGAACTTGAAAATCTGATTGCACCCTCAATATCTGGAATATACACTGGTCTATGACCTGAAATTGTCTGGACTGCAGCAGTCCAAGGGAATAATAAGCAGGGTTTGAGTAATGCTACAATGGAGTCATAGGTCATTTTGGAGAAGCTGTTCCACATCATTAGGGAGTCTGGGTTTCCCAGATGTGCCTGTTTTATCCTTTTTATTTTAAATAACATCACTGTCTTTCCTAACTAAAAATTCTTCATCTTCGGGAAATAAGATTAAGATATGGACTGAAAATATAAAATTAGCAATAATGTTTATTATTAGATATTTCCTCAATTAAATTTCTCCCTGAAAGTCTTAGGCAAAAGCCCCTGTCTCTTACTTCATATATCAAGTTTGCAGGGAAAGACATATATTCCATGAATATAACTTAATGGAGAACTGGCTTCAGAATTCTGCAACATTGGGAAGTCTTATCAAATATTAAGTCATTCATATGTTCAAAAATATTCATATTTATTGAGCATCTACCATCAAATATTTAATATGATAACGCCATACTGGAGATTATATACGAGATACAATAATTCTTCCTAAAGAAAGTCAGGGAAAGCTTCACAGATAAGGTTGAGCTGAAGGTTTGGCAGGCGGGGAAGCAAGGAGAAGTAAGCAGAGAGAAAAGCACAAGCAACGCCATGGAGGAAAAAAATGTGAGCAATTCAGGTAACTCAAGTAATTTAGTGTTGCTATGCATGTGGCCTATGGGGGCCAGAAGTGTAAATGTGTTATGGCTGGGGCGTGGGAGTGGGGGGCGAATGTGTTATGACTAAATTGTATCCCTTCAAAATTCACATTTTGAAGCACTGATCTCCAGTGTGACTGTGTTCAGAGATAGGTCCTAAAGGGAGTCAGTTAAGGTTACAAGAGATCATAAAGGTGAGGCCCTAATCCTAAAGGTCTGCTGTCCTTATAGGAAGAGGAAGAGCCACCGGAGCTGGCTCATTCTGTACGTGTACAGAGAAGAGGCCATGTGAGGACATGGAGAGGCTCGAATATGCTCTTAATCCTATCAGTTTCCTGCTTTAATTCATCCCGTGGAATTGTTTTGTCTTTTCGACCCCTCAGCTATATTATTTATATTGTGATATAGGGGATAATCAGAGTCCCCTGAGAAGGAACAAGGACATTGGCTTGTCTATTGTGCTATGCTTATATACTTTCTGTATATAACGCTTTCTGTAGAAAACCAGTAATACCCCAGAAACAACAGTAACTTGGCAAAATTACTATTTACCACTTCACTTTTTATATCACGTAAGTTAAACTTTATTTATTTACATGTGTCTCCCTCATTAGATGCCAAGTTCCTTGATATTTTATACATTTGTGAATTCCTGGTAATTCACATGTAGCCTGATGCATTATAAGTATTCTGAACTGGTGAAATAAATATATGAATGGGCAAAAAATACATATGCTAAAATGATCAAATAAAGGTTATGTTCAGAAACCTCTGTTCTGTTATATGGTAGTGTGATTTAAGATTATAATAATTGCATCAAAATGTTCTGAAATCACTTGTTAATCTTACTTATTCAAAACATCCAGTCCGTGCCACCCAGCAAGTCTCGATTCTTAATTCAAATGCGTGGTTCTTTTTCTTTTGACCCCATGAAGCATGACGTCAGGTATGCTCAGGACATTCTTAGAATCTACACTAATAACATCCTAGTCACAGACATACATGATATTTGTTAGCAGCTTATATGTTCTTGGTCTGTCTATACTCTGACAGAGATTAATATATTCAAGCTCAATGGAATGAAGAAGTAGCAAGGTGTATCTTAAAAACAAGGAAAAAATATTTAGACCACAGTGAAAATGGAAAATATTTACAATGTCTGAGGAAATTGTAAGTGGAAGGTTATTTCTCCAGATGAAGGGTAAGTGGAATTTTAAAATGAAAGCCACCGTTGACATATGAACATTTTGGGAAAGTCAGAACTCATTTGATTTTTTTTCCTCAATATTTAATCTTTTCTTCTGTCTACTGGTTCAAAGATAAAAAACTGAAACAAAGGTGTGAAGATGATAAAACCATAGGCACAGGACGCTGCCATTCAGAGGGGTCTGTTCTGAATCAGGAAGCTGGTGTTCTGGTATACTCATTGTGGCAATCTGTTATTTCTACCAGAAAATCGGCCCTTCTGAACCTCCTGTGAGCTTTAGTTTTCCCACAAAAACCATAAGCAGGCAAAACTAGATTTCTATCTTGTTTTGAAGATCTGAAATTCAAGTCTCTGAATAATACTTAGACTTCTGCAAGCAAAATTTGGGATTAGGTCTGTAGCCCTTGAAACGCCCTCATTTTAACTAGACATAACATGTTTTTAAAACTTAAATCTTGACATTCATCCTATTCTGTGAGTAAATATCCCCTGAACATCTTCTGCTAATATACCAAGAATTCAGTAAACAAATCCCTTTGAACTAAGTTAAATGAAAGACCATAGTAGCAAAAGAACTGCTGTTCCTTTGGGCAGGGAATATTCTTCTGCCAGTGTAAAGACTGTCAATGAGCACAAACCTGAAGAAGGTTTAAGAGCAAAGAGCATTACCAAGGATAAACAGTCATTTCATAATGATAAAGTGGCTCAGTCAAGAGGATATAACAATCTTAAAGGTTTATGTGCCTACCCACAGAGGTTTATAATAGGTGAAGCAAAAGCTAATACAACTTCAAGGAGAAAAATAGATTTTGACACCCTCTCAATAATTGCTGGAACCATTAAAAAATATGACTAGTGCCTTGGATCCAAAATAAATTGGCCCTTATGACCCTGAATGACACGGTGTTTTTTTTTCTCTTCAGTGAACTCTTTTTGGGGGTGACTCCTATATAGAATGGTATGAAAATGATTCACTGATGTTTTTCTCCTGAATGGAGATTTTATTTCTACGCTGATGAAGATTGCAAACAACATGTTTGCCTTTTTTGGTCCTGAATTTAAAAGGAAACACAAGATGTGTTTAGTTATTTACAAACGAGTATATATTCTTGTTGATCCTTTTTTCAATACTGTGTTGAGATACTGTTTGTAAGTATCCCCCTATAAGTATTTCCAAATGTATGCCAACCAAGCAGCTTAGAAGAATTTATTCCAAGTTCCTATAGCAAAAACTCTGAGATGAATTTATTATTTTCTGGTACCGTTTATGAGAAAAGTCTCAGCTTTGAAGGTACAATAGCATACAGAATCCTGTTAAATAGTACATTCGTATATGTCTCTGTATGATATATATCAGATATACACACATATGCATCACTAACCCCTCTGAAAATATTGTTTTAATTGTGTGGAACAAAAAGCAAAGTAAATCAGAAAATAACTTATTTTCTAATCTCATCTGCCAATGTTGGAGATGGCTTTTTGTTCCTGTCATACGAGGTAGTTATGTCTCCACAAAATCACTGCAAATGATTGAACCATTTCTGATGAATGATCTTTGACCTACTGCATAGACACAGTAGATATTCAATTAATATCAATTCAACACACTTTGGTTAAGTGCAAAGCACTGAGAACATAAAGTTTTCATTGGAGGTGTCTGCCACTCAGGAGCTTAATGTCTATTTAGGGACACAGATGTGCACAAACATAATTGAAGGCATAGTTTAAATGCCAAAAAGAAGACACATTAATGCATTGCTATTGAAACTTAATTTTTTTTTTCAAACTGTGGTAACTGCATCACTACATTTCACTGGGATGACAGCATTTGAGTTGCACGTTACAGAATGAGTAGAATTTCAATAGGTAAAGTGAGATGAGTAATTAAGGTAAGAGGAGGCATAAGAGGAAAAATATGATTGTGGGAAAGTAAGTAACTTGTGTCAATAGCAGCGAAATGGCCATGTTAGTCCTAAGGAGAGGCTGTTTAGTTTATATATCTATTCAATATATCAATGAATATATTTTTGAAACAAATTACTCCTTGTTTGCATGTTTTACTAATTTGAATTTTAAAGTTTAGCCTACTGCCTTGTCTTAGTCCATTCAGGCTACAACAAAATACCTTAGACTGGGTAATTTATAAACAATACAAATGTACTGCTTACAGTTCTGGAGACTGGGAAGTACAAAATCAAGGCACCAGCAGATTCGGTATCTGGTGAGCGCTCTCTGCTTTATAGACGGTGCCTTCTTGCTGTGTCCCCACATGGCAGAAGGGGTAAACAAGCTCACTCCGGCCTCTTTTATAAGGGCACTAATCCATTCACGAAGGCTCTGCCCTCATGACTTAAGCACTTCCCAGAAGTCCCTGCCTCTTTTTTTTCTTCTTCAACTGTTACTTTAAGTTCAGGGGTACATGAACAAGATGTTCAGATTTGTTACATAGGTGAAAATGTGCCATGGTGGTTTGCTGCCCAGATCATCCCATCACGTAGATATTAAGCCCAGCATCCATTAGCTATTCTTCCTGATGCTCTCTCTATCCCCAGCCTTCCACCATCAGCAGGCCCTAGTGTGTGTTGTCCCCTGCCCCCAATATGTCCATGTGTTCTCATCATTTGGTTCCCACTTATAAGTGAGAACATGTGGTGTTTGGTTTTCTGTTCCTGCATTAGTTTGCTCAGGATAACAGCTTCCAGCTCCATCCTTGTCCCTACAAAGGACATGATAGTGTTCTTTTTATGGCTGCATAGTATTCCATGGTGTATATGTACTATGCTTTCTTTATCCAGTCTATCATTGATGGGCATTTGAGTTGATTCCATGTATTTGCTGTTGCGAATAGTGCTGCAGTGAACATATGCATCCATGTATCTTTATAATAGAATGATTTATATTACTTTTGATATAGACCCAGTAATGGCATTCCTGGGTCAAATGGTATTTCTGGTTCTAGGTCTTTGAGGAATCAACATACTGTCTTCCACAATGGTTGAACTAATTTACACTCCCACTAACAGTGTAAAAGTGTTCCTTTTTCTCCACAGCCTTGTCAGAATCTGTTATTTGTTGACTTTATAATAATTGCCATTCTGACTGGCATTAGATGGTATCTCATTGTGGCTTTGCTTTGCATTTCTCTAATGATCAGTGGTGGTGACCTTTTTTTCATATGTTTGTTGGCCACATGTATGTCTTATTTTGAGAAGTGTCCTGTTCATGTCCTTTGCCCACTTTTAAAGGAGGTTGTCTGGTTTTTCTTGGAAATCTGTTTAAGTTCCTTGTAAACTCTGGATATTAGACCTTTGTCCAATAGGTAGAGTGCAAAAATTTTCTCCTATTCTGTAGGTTGTCTGTTCACTCTTTTACTGTGCAGAAACTCTTTAGTTTAATTAGATACCATTTGTCAATTTTTCCTTTTGTTGTAATTGCTTTTGGTGTTTTTGTCATGAAATCTTTGCCTGCACTTATGTCCTGAATGGTATTTCCTGGGTTTTCTTCTAGGGTTTTTATAGTTTTGGGTTTTACCTTTAAGTCTTTAATCCATCTTGAGTTGATTTTTGTATGGTGTAACAAAGGAGTCCAGTTTCAATTTTCTGCATGTGACTAGCCAGCACTTCCAGCATCATTTAGTAAAAAGGGAATCCTCTCTCCATTGCTTGTTTTTGTCAACTTTATTGAAGATCAGATGGTTGTAGGAGTGCGGTCTTATTTCTCAGTTCTCTATCACATTCCATTGGTCTCTGTGTCTGTTCTTGTACCAGTACCATGCTGTTTTGGTTACTGTACCCTTGTAGTAGAGTTTGAAGTCATGTACTATGATGCCTCCAGCTTTGTTCTTTTCGCTTAGGATTGTCTTGGCTATTCAGACTCTTTTTTTGCTTCCATATAATTTTAAAATAGTTTTTTCTAATTCTGCGAAGAATGTCAATGGCAGCTTAATGTGAATAGCATTGAATCTATAAATTACTTTGGGCAGTATGGCCATTTTCACCATATTGATTCTTCCTATGCATCAGCAAAAAACATTTCTCCATTTGTTTTTGTCCTTGCTGATTTCTTTGAGCAGCGGTTTGTAGTTCACTCTAAAGAGGTCCTTTATGTCCCTTGTTGGCTGTACTCCTAGGTATTTTATTCTTTTTGTAGCAATTGTGAATGAGAGTTCATTCATGATTTGGTCTCTGCTTGCCTGTTTTTGGTATATAGGAATGCTACTAATTTTTGCACATAGATTTTTTTTTTATAATACTTTAAGTTCTAAGGTACATGTGCACAACGTGCAGGTTTGTTACATAGGTATACACCTGCCATGTAGATTTGCTGCACGCATCAACTCATCACTTACATTAGGTATTTCTCCCAATGCTATCCTGCCCCCTACTCCTGCCCTCTGATAGGCCCCAGTGTGTGATGTTCCCTGCCCTGTGTCCATATGTTCTTGTTGTTCAACTCCCACCTATGAGTGAGAACATATGGTGTTTGGTTTTCTGTCCTTGTGATACTTTGCTTAGAATGATGGTTTCCAGCTTCATCCATGTCCCTGCAAAGAACATGAACTCATAGTTTTTTAAGGTTGCATAGTATTCCACAGTGTATATGTACCACATTTTCTTAATCCAGTCTATCATTGATGTACATTTGGTTGGTTCCAAGTCTTTTGCTATTGTGAATAGTGCTGCAATAAACATACGTGTGCATGTGTCTTTATAGTAGCATGATTTATAATTCTTTGGGTAAATACCCAGTAATGGGATTGCTGGGTCAAATGGTATTTCTAGTTCTAGATCCCTGAGGAATCATCACGCTGTCTTCCACAACGGTTGAATTAATTTACAATCCCACCAACAGTGTAAAAGCATTCCTATTTCTCCACTTTCTTTCCAGCATCTGATATTTCCTGACTTTTTAAATAATCGCCATTGTAAATGTCATGAGATGGTATCTCATTGTGGTTTTTATTGGCATTTCTCTGATGACAAGTGATGATGAGCATTTTTTCATGTGTCTGTTGGCTGGATAAATGTCTTCTTTTGCAAAGTGTCTGTTTATATCCTTTGCCCACTTTTTGATGGGGTTATATGTTTTTTTCTTGTGAATTTGAGTTATTTGTAGATTCTGGATATTAGCCCTTTGTCAGATGGGTAGATTGCAAAGATTTTCTCCCATTCTGTAGGTTGCCTGTTCACTCTGATGATAGTTTCTTTTGCTGTGCAGAAGCTCTTTAGTTTAGTTAGATCCCATTTGTCTATTTGGGTTTTTGTTGCCATTGCTTTTGGTGTTTTAGTCATGAAGTCTTTGCCCATGCCTATGTCCTGAATGGTATTGCCTAGGTTTTCTTCTAGGGTTTTTCTGGTGTTAGGTCTTACATTTAAGTCTTTAATCCATCTTGAGTTAATTTTTGTATATGGTGTAAGGAAGGGATCCAGTTTCAGCTTTCTCCATATGGCTAGCCAGTTTTCCCAGCACCATTTATTAAATAGGGAATCCTTTCCCCATTGTTTGTTTTTATCAGGATGGTCAAAGATCAGGTGGTTGTAGATTTGTGGTGTTATTTCTGAGGCCTCTGTTCTGTTCCATTGGTCTATATACCTGTTTTGGTATCAGTATCATCCTGTTTTGGCTATTGTAGGCTTGTAGTATAGTTTGAAGTCAGGTAGTGTGATGCCTCCAGCTTTGTTCTTTTTGCTTATAATTGTCTTGGCTATGCGGGCTCTTTTTTGGTTCCCTATGAACTTTAAGGTCGTTTTTTCCAATTTTGTGAAGGAAGTCAGTGATAGCTTGATGGGGATAGCATTGAATGTATAAATTACCTTGGGCAGTATGGCCATTTTCATGATGTTGATTCTTCCTATCCATGAGCATGAAATGTTCTTCCATTTGTCTGTGTCCTCATTTATTTCATTGAGCAGTGGTTTGTAGTTCTCTTTGATGAGGTCCTTCACATCCCTTATAAGTTGGATTCCTAGGTATTTTATTCTCTTTGTAGTAATTGTGAATGGGAGCTCACTCATGATTTGGCTCTCTGTTTGTCTATTATTGGTGTATAGGAATGCTTGTAATTTTTGCACATTGATTTTGTATCCTGAGACTTTGCTGAAGTTTCTTATCAGCTTAAGGAGATTTTGGGCTGAGACGATGGGGTTTTCTAAATATACAATCATGTCATCTGCCAACAGAGACAATTTGACTTATTTTCCTAATTGAATACCTTTAATCTCGTGCCTGATTGCCCTAGCCAGAACTTCCAACACTATGTTGAATAGGAGTGGTGAGAGAGGGCATCCTTGTCTTGTGCTGGTTTTCGTAGAGATGGTTTTTTTGTTTGTTTGTTTGTTTGTTTGTTTTTTGAGACGGAGTCTCGCTCTGTCACCCAGGCTGGAGTGCAGTGGCCGGACCTCAGCTCACTGCAAGCTCTGCCTCCCGGATTTACGCCATTCTCCTGCCTCAGCCTCTCGAGTAGCTGGGACTACAGGTGTCCGCCACGGCACCCGGCTAGTTTTTTTGTATTTTTTTTAGTAGAGACGAGGTTTCACCATGTTAGCCAGGATGGTCTCGATCTCCTGACCTCGTGATCCGCCCATCTCGGCCTCCCAAAGTGCTGGGATTACAGGCCTGACAAAAACAAGCAATAGGGAAAGGATTCCCTATTTAATAAATGGTGCTGGGAAAACTGGCTAGCCATATGTAGAAAGCTGAAACTGTATCCCTTCCTTACACCATATACAAAAATTAACTCAAGATGGATTAAAGACTTAAATGTAAGACCTAACACCAGAAAAACCCTAGAAGAAATCCTAGGCAATACCATTCAGGACATAGGCATGGGCAAAGGCTTCATGACTAAAACACCAAAAGCAATGGCAACAAAAGCCGAAATAGACAAATGGGATCTAATTAAACTAAAGAGCTTCTGCACAGCAAAAGAAACTACCATCAGAGTGAACAGGCAACCTATAGAATGGGAGAAAATCTTTGCAATCTACCCATCTGACAAAGGGCTAATATCCAGACTCTACAAAGAACTGAAACAAATTTACAAGAAAAAAAAACAAATAACCCCATCAAAAAGTGGGCAAAGGACATAAACAGACACTTCTCAAAAGAAGACATCTGTACAACCAACAGACATATGAAAAAATACTCATTATCACTGGTCATCAGAGAAATGCCAATAAAAACCACAATGAGATACCATCTCACACCAGTTAGAATGGTGATCATTAAAAAGTCAGGAAATATCATATGCTGGAGAGGATGTGGAGAAATAGGAATGCTTTTACACTGTTGGTGGGAGTAGAAGTTAGTTCAACCATTGTGGAAGACAGTGTGGCGATTCCTCAAGGATATAGAACTAGAAATACCATTTGACCCAGCAATCCCATTACTGGGTATATACCCAAAGGATTATAAATCATGCTACTATAGAGACACATGCACACGTATGTTTATTGCGGCACTATTCACAATAGCAAAAGACTTAGAACTAACCCAAATGTCCATCAATGATAGACTGGATTAAGTGTGTATGTGGCACATATACACCATGGAACACTATGCAGCTATTTAAAGTATGAGTTCATGTCCTTTGTAGGGAGATGAAGCTGGAAACCATCATTCTAAGCAAAGTATCACAAGGACAGAAAAACAACCACCATATGTTCTCACTCATAGGTGGGAGGTGAACGAGAACACACGGACACAGGGTGGGGAACATCACACACTGGGGCCTGTCAGGGGGTTGGGGAGTGGGGGAAGGATATCATTAGGAGCAATACTTAATGTAAGTGATGAGTTGATGGGTGCAGCAAACCAACGTGGCACATGTATACCTATGTAACAAACCTCCACGTTGTGCACATGTACCGTAGAACTTAAAGTAAAAAAAAAAAAAAGAAGAAGAAGAAGCTTTTGGGCTAAGACAGTGGGGTTTTCTAGATATAGGACCATGTCATCTGCAAACAAAGATAATTTGACTTCCTCACTTTCTATTTGAATATGCTTTATTTCTTTCTCTTGCCTAATTGTCCTGACCAGAACTTTCATTACTTTGTTGAATAGGAGTGGTGACAGAGGACATCCTTGTCTTAAGCCAGTTTTCAAGGGGAATAGTTTCAGCTTTTTCCCATTCAGTATGATATTGGCTGTGGGTTTGTCATATATAGCTCTTATTATTTTGATGTGTTTTCCTTCAATACCTACTTTATTGAGAGTTTTAACATGAAGGGATGCTGGATTTTATTGAAGGCTCTTTCTGCATCTATCAAGATCATCATATAGTTTTTGTCTTCACTTCTGTTTATGTGATGAATTACATTTATTGGTTTGTGTACATTGAACCAACCTTGCGTCCCAGGTATAAAGCCAACTTGATTGTGGTGAACAAACTTTTAGATGTGCTGCTAGATTCAGTTTGCCAGTATTTGGACAAGGATTTTTGCATTGATGTTCATCAAAGATATTGGCCTGAAGTTTTCTTTTTTTGTCATATTTCTGCCAGGTTTTGGTACCAGGATGAGGCTGGCATCATAGAATGAGTTATGGAAAAGTCCCTCCTTTTCAATTTTTTGCTCAGAGGATCACTGGTGATTATTGCTGCCATGGTCTGTGCTGTGAATATTTAGGGTAAATCATGAAAATACTACAGTGCTTGTTAGAAAGCTGTGGAAAAGTTCACAATATGCTTTCATTTAAAAAGTTTCCAAGGCCTTCACCACCTAATCCTGCTTTGATCTAGATGTAAAACTGTTTAACTAGGACTGGAGACAGAGTATCACTCCAAATGAGTCTTGACAAGAAGGAGCACATATTATTAGAGGCGTGTTTAATTTAGTCACAATTTACCTTCTCAGGAAAGTCTTAGTGTTTAGGCATTTAAATTCCTATACTACTTGGGGAATGTATTAGTCAGGGTTCTCTAGAGGGACAGAACTAATAGGATAGATAGATAGATATAAAGGGGAGTTCATTAAGTATTAACTCACATGATCACAAGGTTCCACAATAGGCCATCTGCAAGCTTAAGGAGCAAGGAGAGCCAGTCCGAGTCTCAAAAGTGAAGAACTTGGAGTCCCATGTTCGAGGGCAGGAAGCATCCAGCATGGGAGAAAGATGTAGGCTGGGAGGCTAGGCCAGTCTCTCCTTTTCCCTTTTTTCTGCCTACTTTATATTCACTGGCAGCAGATTAGATGGTGCCCACCCAATTAAGGGTGGGTCTGCCTTTCCCAGACCACTGACTCAAATGTTAATCTCCTTTGGCAATGCCCTCACAGACACCCCCAGGACCAATACTTTGTATCCTTCAATCCAATCAAATTGACACTCAGTATTAACCATCACAGGGAAGATGAATAATCCTGGAAACTTGAATTCAGTACTAATGAAGTATAAAAAGCTTCAGTAATATTGATGAAGGTGATCTAAACTCTTTGATTCACAAACTCTTAAAGACGGAAGGGACCTCAAAGATGATATTATCCAGTCCTTCCATTTTACAAAGGATGGACTTGAGACCCAGGAGAGATGCAGTTATTTACTCAGGATCACACAGCTGGTTAGTGAAAGAGAAAAAAACAAAACACCTCTGACTCTTTTCTTATATCACGTTCCGAAGACTATTTCAAAGTGACTCAGCTAGCTAAGCACATTTTGAAATTTGACATTTTCCCCAAAATATACGTGTAAGTTTAGTGGGAATAATTAATTGATTAGTCAATTCCTTCATAAATATTCACTAATTATTACTCTAAAATGCCCTCAAAACTCCACAAAAGTACAAAGACGTATATCACTTCTGCTTACAGAGCTTCCAATCTCCCTAGAGCAGTAAGAAACATACAGTAAAATGATACCTAATGTCCCAAGATAAAATGTCAAATTGAGATGTTGTAAAATAACATGTTAAATTGAGACATTGTGTAATAACATGTCAAATCGTAGGATAAAATGTCAAATTGAGGGAGAAAACAACAAGAGTGTAGTCTATCATTGTGTCCTTAAAAATGTCCAAGAAGGCTTTGTAGAGTAAGCAGAGCTTGAAGATACTTGGATTTTCCTGGCATTATGGAAACTCTCACCCTTGCTGTTCAAGATAATTTGCATGACTTGTAGAACAGGGTCTGTACTCTTTTTGCCATTCCCAGGGCAACATCAGTGTTTTAATTCTTGATGTCTCCTTAGAACAAGAAGTTCTTAACTTGGAAAAGGGTCGATGATCTTGGATAGGATAGGAGAAAAAACCGTATCTTTACTTTTTTATATCTAGCTGAAATTTAGCATTATCTTTCTCTTTTTTTCTCTCCCTTCCCCTCCCCTCCCCTTCCTTCCCCTCCCCTCCCCTTCCCTTCCCCCCCTTCCCTTCTTTTGAGTTTCACTCTTGTCGCCCAGGCTGGAGTGCAATGGCACGATCTCCGATCTCCGCTCACCACAACTTCCGTCTACCAGGTTCAAGCGATTCTCCCACTTCAGCCTCCGGAGTGACTGGGATTACAGGCATGCATCACCACGCCCACCTAATTTTGTATTTTTAGTAGAGACGGGGTTGCTCCATGTTAGTCAGGCTGGTCTCGAACTCAAACTCCTGATCTCAGGTGATCCGCCCGCCTAGGCCTCCCAAAGTGCTGGGATTATAGGCATGAGCCACCGCGCCTGGCCAAAATTTAGCATTTTTTACAATTATGAATATAAACAACAAACCACAGTAGTATTAGCAATTTCTGTGACCATCACCAATAGAAATTAATTACAGATATTTTCAAACCTCATTACAGTCATTGCAGAAAAATAATTTATGTTCATCACTGTTTTGAACATATGGACATTGTTAGATCTGTTCTAGATCTTGTTATTTAACGTGATAATAAAGACGAACATTTATTATTATATCAAAAATTTGGCTTTTAATATAGTTTTATTACTGATTTCCACATAATTATTTTATCTATAGTTCTACTAGGTAAAACAATGGCCACCAGAGAAATCTAAATCCTAATCCCCAGTACCTGTGAATATGATCTTATAAATGGCAAAAAGAGACTGTACAAATATAATTAAGGTTAAGGAAACCGCTGGGGAGATTCCACCAAGTGGGGAGATTATACTGAATCGCCCAGATGGGCTCATCTAATGTGTTTATAGAAGCAAAGAACCTTTCCCAGCTGTGATCAAAGATGACTATGGAAATGACTTGATCACCTTTGCAGCCTTTGAAGATGAAAAAGGGGACCATGAACCAAGGAATGTCGGTGGCCTCGAGAAGCTTGGACAGGCAAGGAAACACAGCCTCCCTTAGATCTTCCAAAAAGGAATGCAGCCTTCTCAACACCTTAATTTTAGTCCAGTGCGACCACTATCAGACTTCTGACCTCTAGAACTGTAAAATAAATTTGTATTCATTCCCCAAATTTGTGGTATTTTGGTACAGCAGCAGTAGAAAATGAATACTCATTTTTACTTTATTTTACTTTATCCATTTCAAAATATTATTCTGAGAAACTTCACCAGACAAAGCTGCTCAGGCACAAAATATAGATATATAGTTAAAAAAAAAAAAAAAAAGAAAAAAGAAAACCCTGCCTAAGTAATGTATGCAGCTGCCCTTACAAGGAAAACCTTATGTAATTCGACACTGACACCAGTCAATGTCTAGTGGGACCTAAAAGGAAAAACTCTATTTGTTTTCACAATTATCCAGATGCTCCAGTAAAAATTTTTGTAGCAAAATCACAAGTTAAGTTCTCACTCAAGCTTGGCTTTTCCCTTGACTTTCTTTTTCAGTGGTTCTTATTTTTTCTGGCTTCCACCATTTCCAAATTTGGATTACATTCATACAGGCAATTCATTCATGCAGGAATGACAGCCAAGGGAAGAGTGTTTTTAATCCTTTTGATTGACATTATTACTTTATGAGCCTTCGAATGAACCCAGCAGTTACTAAAATACCATGCTAGGGAACTGTAGGAAAATGATAACCCAATAAAGAGGGCAAATGGGAAAGGAACCGTGTTTCTCCTTCCCAAGGGTGATTGGGTCTCTGGAGATTTCTTGATTGGAATTCTCAGGATAAATTACTAATCCTGTTATAAAATGTTAATGCCAAAACAATTTTTACAATAGTTTTAATTTTCTATCTGTTAAATGTAAATAACACTTTTTGAAGTATCTGACTGACTAAAATTGCTAGTGATATTTAAGTTTTGTCAAGTTCTGCGGAAAGGCCTTATATAATTTAAAAGTACATTCTTAACTATTATTTTAGAGTCTGTCAGTCAGCTAAAAAAAAACAAAACAAATTATTTGTAATCCAAAAGAATTGTTTCTTTCCTTGTGAACAACCACAACCATGAAATAACCAAACCTGAGTCTGTCTAAGAATTGTTTCTTTCCTTATGAACAACCACAACCATGAAATAACCAAACCCGAGTCTGTCTTTGTCAACAGCAGCCCAGTCTGTTTGCTATTAGGCATAATTTGCAGTGTACTTCCCAGCAAAACATCCACATCTTCCGGTAGCAAGCAGTTTTGTTTAAAGCACGCACTCAGATCTTAAGAGAATAAAAAATTAAAACTGTCGATGCAAACAATGTAAAATTCTAAATTTTTGATCAATTTGCTTTTGAAAATATGCATGAAGGAATATAATCATTCTTTCCCAGGACTAGCTCCTTTGAGTAATGAAAGACAGATGTGCTAAAGATGTCTGTCTCTAGTCTAGGTAGAGAGTTACATATAGTGTATAATAAAGTATGATATCTGGATCTTAGACAAAACACAATGCCAAAACTAGAATGTTGCCAGCTTTCCACTGTGCAAGGTCTAATTTAGTTGATAAATCTGCTTTCTATCCTTCATGGATCTCAATGTGTTTTCAGGAATTCAAAAGTAATATTTCTCAGTATTTAGGATATGTCGTCATTGTGGCCTCAAGTACATGAAGTTGTATTAAATGACAACTATTTTAACCTTGGAGATTTTAGAATATCTTACAGAGAGTTTTCTCATATGTGAAAAAAAAGTTGTGACGTTAAAATTCAGTTGAAAAATTCTAAAAATTTAAATTGTGCATCGTAGAGTTTTCAATTACTTTTTCATTGAAGCAATTGCATTTCCCCACACATGAAAAACATACCTCTAACAGTAACCCTCAGCTAAGACCAGCATTTTTTTTAAGACCAGCATTTTATTGGTGTTTTCATATACTAAACAAATCATAAATGCCTGTGCATTGTAGTGACAATTTTTTTTTTTTTTTTGAAACAGGGTCTTGCTCTGTCACCCAGACTGGAGTGCAGTGGTGCAATCTCTGCTCACTGCAACCTCCATCTCCCGGGTTCAAGCAATTCTCCTGCCTCAGCCTCCCAAGTAGCTGAGATTACAGCCACCCACCACCATGCCTGGATAATTTTTGTATTTATAGTAGAGACGGGGTTTCACCATGTTGGCCAATCTGTTCTCAAACTCCTGACCTCAGATGATCCTCCCACCTCGGCTTCCCAAAGTGTTGGGATTACAGGTGTGACCCATTGCGCCTGGCTGACAAATAGTTTTTTAAAAAGGCAGAAAATATTTGCTGGTGATGCAAATGGTTTGCAGTTAGTAGATCTGATTTTTTAAAATTAATTTTAATCTAATAGAGAATGTCTACTATTTCATGCTACTAAAGAAAACCTGTAGGGGTTCACAATACCCAAAGTGGATTATACTACTATAACATATGTACTCCAAAATGCATAATAGCAAAAACACAATATAAGTTTGTTTTTCACTATTATGAAAGTCCAAGGAAGGTATATCTGGTCAGAGGGTGGCTCTCTTGCAGGTGGTGATCAATGAAGCCGGGTTCCTTCTCTCTTGTGGCTCCATCATCACCCAAAGTTGTTTCATCATCCACATCCAGTGGGAGGAATGGGAAAGAGCCCTTGGAGGTGGTATGCCATCTCCTTAAGACCTTTCCCCAGAGATTGTACTCATCACTTCTACTTCAATTTCATTGGAAAGACAGTCATATGGCTACATCTGGCAGCAGAGGAGGTTGAGAAATAGAGCACAGCCATCTGCCCAGAAATAAAGGGGGGCGGATTTTGTGAGAAGATTTGCTTGGGGTAATTTCTAATATTCAAATCATTCTAGGTTAATTTTCATGGATATGAATGAGATACATAGCTTCTTAGAAAAACAATTCATTCTCAGGGGAAAAAATCCAAAAACCATAGGAAAAAAAGCAAAAAAGTAAAAAATCCCCTCAAGCCCAGAGACAATCACTGTAAACACTTTGTATTATGTATAGAAAACATGGGTATATTTGGATCTATGCAAAACAGTCAAACTATGCATACCCATTAACCTATGTTTACATTCTCAGGAAGATAATCTTCCCTCTTTTAATTATGAGATGCAATTAAAATCAAACAGAAAACAAGTAAATTTTGATGGGACATATCTCAAAATAATAAGAGCTATTTATGACAAACCCACAGCCAATATCATACTGAATGGGCAAAAACCAGAAGCATTCCCTTTGAAAACTGGCACAAGACAGGGATGCCCTCTCTCACCACTCCTATTCAACATAGTGTTGGAAGTTCTGGCTAGGGCAATCAGGCAGGAGAAAGAAATAAAGGGTATTCAATCAGGAAAAGAGGAAGTCAAATTGTCCCTGTTTGCAGATGACATGATTGTATATTTAGAAAACCCCATCGTCTCAGCCCAAAATCTCTTAAGCTGATAAGCAACGTCAGCAAAGTCTCAGGATACAAAATCAATGTGCAAAAATCACAAGCATTCTTATACACCAATAACAGACAAACAGAGCCAAATCATGAGTGAACTCCCATTCACAATTGCTTCAAAGAGAATAAAATACCTAGGAATCCAGCTTACAACGGATGTGCAGGACCTCTTCAAGGAGAACTACAAACCACTGTTCAATGAAATAAAAGAGGACACAAACAAATGGAAGAACATTCCATGCTCATGGATAGGAAAAATCAATATCGTGAAAATGGCCATACTGTCCAAGGTAATTTATAGTTTCAATGAAATCCGCATCAAGCTACCAATGACTTTCTTCACAGAACTGGAAAAAACTACTTTAAAGTTCACATGGAATGAAAAAAGAGCCCGCATTGCCAAGACAGTCCTAAGCCAAAAGAACAAAACTGGAGGCATCACGCTACCTGACTTCAAACAATACTACAAGGCTACAGTAACCAAAATACCATGGTACTGGTACCAAAACAGATATATAGACCAGTGGAACAGAACAGAGCCCTCAGAAATAATACCACACATCTACAACCATCTGATCTTTGACAAACCTGACAAAAACAAGAAATGGGGAAAGGATTCCCTATTTAATAAATGGTGCTAGGAAAACTGGCTAGCCATATGGAGAAAGCTGAAACTGGATCCCTTCCTTACACCTTATACGAAAACTAATTCAAGATGGACTAAAGACTTAAATGTTAGACCTAAAACCATAAAAACCCTAGAAGAAAACCTAGGCAATACCACTCTGGACATGGGCATGGGCAAGGACTTCATGTCTAAAACATCAAAAGCCATGACAACAAAAACCAAAATTGACAAATGGGATCTAATTAAACTAAAGATCTTCTGCACAGCAAAAGAAACTACCATCAGAGTGAACAGGAAACCTACAGAATGGGAGAAAATTTTTGCAAGCTACTTATCTGACAAAGGGCTAATATCTAGAATCTACAAAGAACTGAATCAAATTTACAAGAAAAAAACAACCCCATCAAAAAGTGTGCAAAATATATGAACAGACACTTCTCAAAAGGAGACATTTATGCAGCCAACAGACACATGAAAAAATGCTCATCATCACTCACCATCAAAGAAATGCAAATCAAAACCACAATGAGATACCATCTCATACCAGTTAGAATGGTGATCATTAAAAAGTCAGGAAACAACAGATGCTGGAAAGGATATGGAGAAATAGAAACACTTTTACACCGTTGGTGGGACTGTAAACTAGTTCAACCATTGTGGAAGACAGTGTGGTGATTCCTCAAGGATCTAGAACTAGAAATACCATTTGATCCAGCAATCCCATTACTGGGTATATACCCAAAGGATTATAAATCATGCTGCTATAAAGACACGTGCACACGTATGTTTATTGAGGCACCATTCACAATAACAAGGACTTGGAACCAACCCAAATGTCCATCAATGATAGACTGGATTAAGAAAATGTGGCACATATACACCATGGAATACTATGCAGCCATTAAAAAGGATGAGTTCGTGTCATTTGTAGGGACATGGATGAAGCTGGAAACCATCATTCTTAGCAAACTATCAAAGGAACAGAAAACTAAACACCGCATGTTCTCACTCATAGGTGGGAATTGAACAATTAGAACATTTAGACACCAGAAGGGGAACATCACGCACTGGGGCCTGTTGTGGGGTGGGGGGCTGCGGGAGGTATAGCATTAGGAGATGTACCTAATGTAAATGACAAGTTAATGGGTACAGCACACCAACACGGCACATGTATACATATGTAACAAACCTGCACGTTGTGCACAGGTACCCTAGGACTTAAAGTGTAGTAATTAAAAAAAAAAAAAAAAAAAAAAAAAAAAAAAAAAACACATATTTTAAAAAGGACATCTTTGTTAAAATAGTATCCATGATGGTATTATTTGGCTAATTCTAACTGACTATTCTGGACTTTAATGGCAAAAATAATTCAAAGAGTTGTAGGAATCTTGCTCTCTGAATATACTAAACAAAAATAAGGTGTCACCTTGCCACCAAAGGCGTTGGCCTAAAGGGCACTGGGCTTCATGATCAAGGCTCTGTCATCATGAGTCACATGACATTAGCCTCCTGTCTTTCGGTTTTCTTGAGGCCCACAACATCCAGTTAGATCTGTTGTTTTTCTAAAACATTACAACACATTTGTGAAATAAGTCTTCCTCTCTCCCTCTTTTCAGCTTTCAGTACTAAGTATCCCAGAACAAAGAACTACAGGATGATAACGTTGCTTTCAGCCGTATCTATTACATGTGACGCCCTGATTCTGGGACAGGCCCTCTACAAAATGCATGATGTGTTCTTTCATAATCTTGCAATAACTCTGGAAGGTAACTGGTTTCTGTTTCCATCAAAGGACATAAAGCCGAAGAAAGTGGTTAACTTACCAAGCCCATACACCTAACAAGGATGTGATGTAGGATTTAAATCATATCGCTGTGACTGCAAAGCCTGAACTTCACTGTTAGGCATCCCCATGTTCTTGTCACTTGGTGCCATCGATATTTCCTGGGCAGTAAGAGTGTGTCATAGTCGCAGGAACAACTCTGGTTTTTCTAAGATGTAAGATTAAAATTTCTCTAAAAGGTTGCTGTAGCTTAACTATTTAGTTGTTTTGATATGTATGTGTGATGTGCCTTGGGTGAATTTTTTCGAAAAGTTTTTTTTCTGATTATAAAAATACATTTTTTCATTTTAGAAAGTTAAGAAAGGAGTCGGGTGCAGTGGCTTATGCCTGTAATCCCAGCACTTTGGGAGGCCGAGGCAGGTGGATCCCCTGAGGTCAGGAGTTCGAGACCAGCCTGGCCAACATGGCAAAACCTTGTCTCTACTAAAAATACAAAAATTAGCCAGACCTGGTGGCGGGTGCCTGTAATCCCAGCTACTTGGGAGGCTGAGACAGGAGAGTCGCTTGAATCCGGGAGGCGGAGGTTGTGGTGAAGCAAGATTATGTCATTGCATGCCAGCGTGGGTGACTAGAGCAAAACTCCGTCTCAAAAAAAAAAAAAAAAAAAGTGAAGAAAGTTAACGAAGGGTAGAAAAAGCTACATAATAAACAGTAAGGATCACCCATAATCTCACTACTCAGAGAGATTCCTTGATGACATCAGTGTCCACTCCTCAGACCTAGGGAGGAAGGGCAGGTTAGCCTAACTAATACAGTTCCTGCCTGGTCCTCTACAGAAAATGATTTGTGACATGTATCATAAAACATTACGGCAAATATTTTAGCCCAGAGAGTTCAATACTGGGTAGTACTAGTAATCTGAGAGATGTTCAATATCTCTCACTCATATATTCACAATTCTTTAGAATATCTGGTTTAAACTGCACTCTAGTCTGATGGACCTGCCAAGAGTTAGCTGCAAAATTTACCAAACTAGCAGAATCAATTGATTTATCTGAAGAGTGACTTGGAATTGTACATTCGAACATTAGAAAATATCTACCAAATTTGTGTGTGTGTGTGTGTTTATAGAAGTTAATGTTATGACGTTGAGCTGTTCTTTCAGCAAGTAATTAGTAATCAGGCCCTATTCTTAAGAACATCATGGTTTATGATAGAAAAATTGCATCGCCATTGAAGAACATAATGCTTTTTTATTGTATTGACAAGTTGGCATGTGTTCAACTTATCTAAAAATGGAATCATTTAGATATGTTAGAGGAGAGGTACGCAGGGCTTGTCCAACCTCTTTTCTATGCTTAACATTGAATTTTGATGTGCCAAAGGACTATTTCTTTAATTTCCAGGGACAGCAGTAGCATTTTGATACTTTCTGTGAAACATGGTTGTTAAAAGTATGTCTTCTTCCTCTCTACCAGTGTTAAGTATAACCAGTAATTGCATGCTTGTGTGCATAAACCAACTTCTAATTATGTATTTTAGAGGTTTGGCAAATGTTAGTAATGATTCTTTGTGGGAAAAAATAAACAAATAATAAAAATATAGTTCCTGATATTCCATCACCATAATAAAATCGGGCTCTACAACTTGCTAACCATGTTGCCATTGACAAGTTACTTGGAACCCACACAACTTCCTTGTCCTTATCCACAAAACGGGGGAAATAAGATTACTTGAATAACAAACTGAATACTTGTGAAGCACTTATATGATGTCTAGTGTGGAGTAAAACATAAATGGAAGTGTTTCCGCCTACACTTACGATGATTGATGCAGGTGTCCTTATAAGCCTTTTCCATCTCTGGACATTAAAGTTGGTGATAGATCAATAAATGGTGCAAAGTGTCTTAATCAATGATTGGGGAAAAAAGTACTGCATCTTCTGAATTTCCTCCACGAGAAGAAAAAGCACAGCAATAATCACTTGTGGAAAAGTGACACCTAAAGTCTGCTTCCTCCTTATTCAAGGTTCCCAGAACTGTAGCATCTTAAGAAAAGGAAGTTAAAATATGAACGAATGTCTAAAGTGGAAGCATAATTTGTAAAACACAGAAGATTACTTTTTTTGAAAATAGGGAAGGCAAATGCTTCAAACATGTTCCTCTCAAGAAGTCAAAAGAGAATGAATGGATGCCTGCCAAGTGTTCTGAAATAAAGGAGATACACAGGCCACGTCTCTGAAATCATGAGATGTATCTTATGATTCATGCTAATGTTATATTCTCTATCTTATTTTTCTGTTTGTTACCTTCAAATGTTCTTAAAAATCTCAATGACAAGATGCACTGTGTGTGTTTGAAGGCTTTTTGCCACACTACTGTTTATCAGATGGGAAGTACAAGGGCACAGGAGTTTGTCTACAGTCTACAGACATTATCGCTAAGGAATACATTAACATAGGAGAGAAAAGAACCTGTCACCTTGAACAGCAATCAAACAGTCATAATGATAATTTATGGAGTTAATGTGATATTGACGTCACTATTAAAATAATCCTTTGGGAAAATTGTTAGATATCTGCTGTAAGGTTTTATTTCAAGGGAACCAGTGACAACCTTCATCTTAGGAAACTAGTTATGTAATGAAAAGAATGAGGATTTTGCAGTTAATGTATTCTAAACCTAGGTCTGCCATTTACTAGTTGAAGGAAAGTTATATAACTTCTCTGAGTCTCTTCATCTACAAATGGGAGTACCAATAAAGAGTTATTTAAAGGATCAGAAATAATGAGTATAAAATGCTTAGCTTGAAGTGGGGTGTGGTGACTCACACCTATAATCCAAGCACTTTGGGAGACTGAGGCGGGTGTATCACTTGAGGTCAAGAGTTCCAGACCAGCCTGGCCAACATGGTGAAATCCCGTCTCTACTAAGAACACAAAAGTTAGCTGGGCGTGGTGGCACACACCTGTAGTCCTGGCTACTCGGGAGGCCAAGGCAACAGCATTGCTTGAACCTGGGAGGTGGAGGTTGCAGTGAGCTGAGATCATGCCACTGCACTCCAGTCTGGGCAACAGAGCTAGACTCCGTATCCAAAAAAAAAAAAAAAAAAATGTAAAAGAAATGCCTAGCTTGGTTACTGTGTATACTGGATGCTCAATATAATATAATTATACTTTATAAGGTTTTAATCATTCATTCATATATTCACTTACTCATTTTGGCAGAATTGTGTGTTCCTGAGACAACGTGAAAAATATAGTCTGAATTCCATTCTTGACACATATTTTATTGATATCTACACACAGAAGTTTCTTCAGATGATCAGTATAGATCATAGTGTTCACTGGCCACTAAATAACCCAGAGCAGTTTGAGGAATTTATTTTCTATAAAGCAATGAGGTTAGAATTCCAGTAGGTTGTGTGTGCATATAGGTCTATCTCAAACTGGTTATTGAGCTTTCAGTATGAAAAAAAAAAAAAAAAAAAAGCATCATACTAGCTTACAGAATGAACAGGGCTGGCATAAAATGGAATAAAATTGCTGCTTCTAGTGTATAAGGGGCTCACCTCTAAAGGGGATAAAACAGTAAGTATGCAGGAATGCTAGTGTATTTGTTTTTGAAAAATAGAATGAATGTAGGCTCTAGGAATAGATATTCTCAAAGCTTATGAATAAAAAGTCAACATAAATGGAACACTTGCTAGAAACATGAAGCCTCCAAATAAAACTCTGCAGTGTCAGCTCCAAAATTGCCATGTGGGAGGAGTCTAAGACCATCTGGGAGGAAGGAGGGCCAAACAGACTTCCCTTGAAGCTTTGTTTACCTGTACACAGATTTTACTTGCGGTGGTTGTGGTGGTGAAGGAGATTTGGAGAATGTTTAACCACAAACACTATCCACCACTCCCACCCAATGTCCCCTTAAAATGTGGATTTTAGAATTGGTTTTATCCTTATATTTGGAAGCTGAAGTTTGTTATTTTAATATATGTTGAGCACCTTATAAGTAAGGTGCCAGCTGAAGACACAATATCTTTTCCCGGGACGCACGAGTTCCAGTCTATGGGATAGAGACCTGAAAACAAGTAAGTACAGCATGTCATAAGCGTCTGTCTGGACTTGTTTCTTTCTAACACCCGATAAACTGGGTAGAAATCAAGTTTCTATCCAGAACAGGCAAGGTAGTTTTCACAGAATTGGGGTTGTTGAAATCAACTTTGAAGGAAATCTTTCTCCACAGTACAATTTCTGTAAAAGAAAGCTAAATTTCAAAGCACATGTTCCCTATAAATATTATCTTCACTAGTAAATTTAAAAAATCACCCCAAATTACAAAAACTTGTACATAGTTCTCCTGAAAACCCACAGATTGAAAAAAAATCACTGGTGCCTTAACATTCCACTGAAAGAAAAAGAAAAATACTTTGGCTGATCATAGCTAATTTAGTTAATAAGGGCCCAATGAAAGCTAAACCTTATTTTGTTAAATGCTGAGAATACTGAGTGATTACCATAAGCCAAGATAGCAGTGGGTGATTTACACACATTACATTTATCAGAATTCTACAGAATGCTTCTTATACAAATGTATATGTTAAAGGCCTAAATTATTCTTCCCAATGACAGTTTTCATTTCCAGGATTGCCCTTCCCTTCAGCTACCAACTATCAATCCAAGAGCAGGCCTTAGAAAACAAGGCCCTAAAACATTTAATTTCCTTTTGGTTTTGGTTTTATGTGTGATCACAAATATTTGGCTTAGAATTCATAGCTTCTACTGTGCCTTAAAAGAGTCAAATTCTAATGTGAGTCTCTGTGAAATGTTTTCCAAAGACTTGAGGCTCTCAGTATAATATTGACTAGATAAAGAAAGAAACTTTACAGAAGTATAAATGTGCTTTTCTCCTTTTGCTAAAAAGTAGTTAGTTCAACGGTATTGGGCTGCTAGTAAATAAAAATCAAATAAAAGGAAAATAAGGAAGAAGTATTTAGTTCAAGAAGAAAATGCTTAATGATATATTGAATAGAACATTTACATCTCAGGTTTAACCAATACCAAATCAAATACATTTCAGATTTCAAGAGATCAAGATCATCCTGGCCAACATGGTGAAAACCCCACTCTACTAAAAATATAAAAATTAGCTGGGTGCGGTGGTGGGCGCCAGTAGTCCCAGCTACTGGGGAGGCTGAGGCAGGAGAATCGCTTGAACCCGGGAGGTGGAGCTTGCAGTGAGCCAAGATTGCGCCACTGCACTCCGGCCTGGCGACAGAGCGAGACTCCGTCTCAAAAACAAACAAACAAATAAAACAACAACAACAGCAGCAAAATAAACACCTCAGATCATGTACTGTAATGAACAGAACTATAGGGACAGGGTATCCCAGTCTGCTCACTTTATGGATGAGGCAGCAAATCCAAAGAAGGGAAGAGTCTCCACAGACTGTGCAGCGTGAAGACAAATGCGGGTAGGGCTAGAGTACATTCCACACTCCATTCCATTGCCTTTTCCACTGCACTTGTTTTTCTTTCTGCTGGTGTGTGTGGTATTTGTATGCAGAGTTCCCAAGGACCACTCTCAAAATGTATGATGCTGGCTATACCTCTGCATTTTCCTCATTCTATTGTTTTTCTCAAGTATCTCTAAACTTCAATAAAGGTCACTCAAGATTGCAAAAACATGCTGTCATTTCTCTACAGCAGGAATGCCCTTATTCCATTGGATACCAGAAAGTTCCGATTTGTAATGACAATAACAAATAATTCATTGTAAAGCCAGGATAAAACATGACCATAGTTTAATGGGGGGATGGGCATGCCAACCTTGGGAATAGCTAAGAGTTGATAATGGCATAAGCTCAAAAGAGTATGCTCCCGTTTTTATTAATTGATAGGGGCACACAACTAATAAATAATAAAAGACAATGATTAACCTATTAGTTACCAAATGCATAAATTTATTTAGTTTTCTGGGTTTTATTTTTTTTATTTATAACATTTTGCATAACTAGCTGTCCTCCCCTTTTGAGTTTGTTTTCCCTTGGCTTCCTGGATACTTCATTACCAGTTGTCCCATTTTCCCCACAGATTTCTCCCTTCACCTCTCTCCTTCAGGTGCCTCATCTAGGTACTGCTGAATATTATATTTCTCGGATGCTCTTGTTTTCTACTCTCTCTTTCTCCATCCCTGTCCTGATTTCTCTGTGGAACAATAATTTTGCATATTAAACACCCACAGAGAGCTTCCACTATGTATTTCCAAGACTTCTCAAACTGTGTGTGTCAAAAATGAACTCATTTTATGTACAAACGTCACCCCCAAGGAAGTGGTGCATAATTCCCCATTTCTTAAGTGCAGGCTGTGCATAGAGACTTCCTTCCAAAGAGCACAGTAGAATAAAGTTGGGGGGAGTGTAACTTTATGTGGAGAATCCTGACAAACCCTGCCACAGCCTGGTGACCAAGATCAACACCAACAGTGATAAGTCATGATAAGTCATATTGACACATATACCCTTACTATTCTGTGATGAACATGGTACCCTTACTGCCCTGTGATCTCCAGAAACCCTTACCCAGACTAATCATGAGAAAAATGTGAGACAAATTCCAGTTGAAGGATTTTCTACAAAATACCTGACCAGTACTCCTCAACACTGACAAGGTCTTTGAAAACAAGGAGAGTCTGAAAAACTGTCACAGTTGAGAGGAAACTAAGAAGACATGACAATTAAACATAACCCACTATCTTAGGTGGGATTCTGGAGCAGAAAAAAGGTATGCTAAATGAAAATTAAGACAATATGAGTAAAGTATGAACTTCAGCTAATTACAATGTATTAATATTGGTTCATTAATTTTGTAAGAAATGCACCACACTAATATAAGACTTTAATAACAAAGGAACTGGGTGTAGGGTATAAGAAAGCTTTCTGTACTACCATTACTATTTTTCTGTAACTCAAAAACTATTCTAAAATAAAAATTTTATTTTTAAAAAATTTATCAGGTTGCCTTCCCAGCCTTTTTTCTCATTTTATATTCCCTATTTCTGCCCATGTAATTATGATGGAGCAAGTGGAGCTTTGCCCCAAGGATCCACATTTATAAAGCACACAGGTGTTAGTGAATGAAGTTTTATTAATTTTGGAACTTAACATCTAAGTTAAATTCCACATCAATTAAAAAAACAGTTAAAATAGGAAACTTCCAGATAGTCCCTATTGTTAACAACAAAAATCTGGGTACCACACCATGAAATACAGAGTTGGTTTGAGGCAATCTAGAGTGGAGAGGTCAAAGTGGACCCACTGTGATTCTGATTCAGAAAACTGTAAATTTATTTCTCTGTAACTTAACTGGACTGACTCATTAGGATCACCTCACAGGGCCTTCTGCCTCTTTTGCTTGCCATTTTACATTTATTAGTTTTTCCAATTAAATTCTATACTCATTTCCCTGGTTAAATAAGTGCCTATTGAATACATACAGTCTTCACCTTTTTCTTCTTTCTACTTGTCTTCTCAGATTTAATGTCTCAAGCAGGCTCAGTGACCAGCTGCATGAAGTAGCACCTGGTCTGCCACCCTCCCCTGTCCTGGTGGCCCCTGCTGTGGTCTGGTTGCACCCATTTGGTCACAAACATGCTGAGCCTGTGTTCATACCACAAGGCACTGCTGAGTTCATCTATTCTCTCAGGTTCTATACTTCTCCCCTGCTGAGCTCTTAGCTGTGGCCTCTAGTGCTGGTGTTCTGCTCACTCTTCAGCCTCTGCTTCCTGATCTCTGGTCTCTTCCAGTTCTCTTACCACATCCACATTACTTCCAGGGCATGCAGAAACTTCAAGAACTCTTGCACTCCAAATATAGGCCCTGGAAATCAAGAATAGTATCTCAGGCCCATATACTTAAACCCCTTCTTTAACATTGGCTTAATGTTTAATCATCCACTGCTATATTTCCAGGTTGCCGTGTTGCTCTAGAATGATGCTAAATGCAAGTATTCCTGAAGGGGCCATGCCATAGGAAAGAAGGAGCAAATCCTCTGGCTTTGGGGTTATTCCAAAGCGATTGGGGTTCTTCTACCACTGTGACTATCATCAATAAGTCCCTCTTCACCTTTGTAAGACAGCAGTAGAGCATGGACTAGACTCCCCAAATTGGTCAGCTTTTGTTCTTGTCTTCACGCTTCATCATGCTCACATGCTCTCTCTGTCCTTCTTCTCATTCTCCTCTCCCACCAGACTCAACTCCTCCCCTTAGATATAGAAAGGACTTTTATTTCCTTTACCTCCCTCATAGGAATTGCTCTCACTTATGTCATAGCCGTATCCTTCCCTAATGTGTAGTTATATTAAATCTTCATGCCTTTGGGGAGGCCTAGGAGGGAGAACCAAGGAATTCGAGACCAGCCTGGGCATCATGGTGAAACCCCACCTTTACAAGAAATACAAAACTTAGCCAGTTGTGGTGACAGGCACCTATAAGTGCCAGCTACTTGGGAGGCTAAGGTGGGAAGACTGCTTGAGCAACCTCCACAACTGCAACCTCTGTTGTGGAGGTTGTGCTTTAGTCCTCTGTATATGACTTAATATTCAAAGCCTAGATTTGGAAATTCTGGAAAAACCAGTTTAGTGATCATTAAGCCAGGATCTTACAAATAATAATAATAAAAAAGACTTCTTTTGAGATTATCATCTCACCATAGACTTCAAAAATACCTATGTTGAAATTCAAAGCCGACCATTGCTTTCTTTGGTCTCGGCAGTGTCTGCCCTCTGCTGCCCTTAGAAATAAGATCAGGCTTAGATCTGAATATTCATGGCAGAAGGGCTGCCAGGGACAAACCTCCATTACTCAGAGGAATAATGCCATAGGTTATACTTAAGCTATTATTTCAAAATAAATGTCTGTATTCTCCTTGGCTCAGATTCCAGCAATGAAGGTGATGGCTTTGGACAGAACTCCCATTGTCCTAGTTACCAAGGCAACTAACAATGGCATTTCATTTAACTGCTTTCTCTGATTTCATATTCAACTAAATATCAAGTATTGTCAATTCCATCACTATACTTTTTCTACCACTTTTCCCTCCTCCCAATTTCCATTAATTCTCCCCTTACTTCTCACCTAGAAGTCTTTACACCTTCAGTTTATTTCAGAGATTCTTTCTTTAGGTTTGGAACATGCAACTTGGGGTTCTGTAAACCTTAGATCCAATTCTACTTCTACATTTGCTAGTTTGTGAATTTGAGCAAGTTTTTAAACCTATATTTCCTCGCCCTTATAAGGCTATCAGGAGGACAAAATAAGATAATGCATCGTGGTGTCTAGTGCAGAGCAAGGCAAATGGTTGCCATTGTTATTGTTAACTATTATTCTGCTCAAATGTCAAAATGTTTCATACAATCCAAGAAAGAGATCGATGTTAAAGGCAAGGTAGGCTTCAGAAGAGTGTAGCAGTGGGGAAAGATCATGCACATGGGTGTCACCGGAAGTACAGAGTGGTAAAAAAACAATTAAATAGAAGCAGACAGGGTCAGGGAGGAAGGGAGAGAAATGTTGAAGAGGTGGACTCAGAATTGGTATTTTATTTCACAGGCATTGAAGAGATGTTTCCTTTATACAACAAAGTTGTGCATGTGTAGTGTAAGTGTGTGTGTGTGTGACTCTAAAATTAAAAATAAAAGCCAGAGGTTCGAAAGATAGCAAAAATGAATGGTTCTAACAATTAAACATGCTTATATTTTCTAAATCTGAAGCAAACTTCAGATTTTCTAAAAAGAGATAAATCTTTACAGGTGAAAGTTAACTATCAAAATCTCCCCACCCCATTCTATCAACAAAATATTTCATTTAGTTTGTACTTAATGTCTGTTAAATATTTTAATTTTTTAACCTTAATTTTAGCTTTGCAATTAGGCCCTCCTGCCTTCAAATATGTTTACTGTTAACAACAAAAAGGGAGAAAGAGAGACATACGTCAAAACCCAAGAGAAAGGGAGAAAGAAATTACCAGCAGAATGAGATTTGGAAAAAGCCAAGGATAAAATCTTAAGGATGAGAGGCATGAAAAGAAAGTATGCTTACGTAGAATGGCAATAAATGAATGCACATACTTAGAATAAACATTCGATAACTGCCCCACCCCCAGACAACAAATAACCCAAAAAGAGGAATAAGACATACAATTAGTCAAGTAAGAAACTGCATCTATTTCACATTCAGAAGCGAAAGGCTCCAAGTGAACATGGTTCATTGACAGTCACGTTGGGAAGAATTCAAGACTCAGCTCATCAGGTGATCAACTGCCAAGCTCTTAGCAGAAAGGAACTGTATCTTATTTACTGTATCAGCTCTGGTTATCAACACATAATTGGCCTTCAGTAAATTTATTGAACTAAACGAAACACCTGAGGGTTATAGAATATGAACTCTAACCATGGGACTGAGCTGGCTTTTCACCAACCTTTGAAAACAGGTCTATATTATCCTCCCTCAGCTAAATGATACCGTAGAACTGGTTGAGGCGAGTCTTGCATCACTTTACATTCTGTCTGAGGAAAGTTTATGGGCTTGTTTTTTCTTTTGTTGACCCTCCATTGTAAAGAGAATTTATCACAACTTTATTTATTTATTTATTTTTTATTATACTTTAAGTTCTAGGGTACATGTGCACAATGTGCAGGTTTGTGACACGTGTATACATGTGCCATGTTGGTGTGCTGCACCCATTAACTCATGGGTTCCAGTTGTTTCCTTCTGCTCAGGTTATCAGGAGTTGCACAAAATGGGCTAGTACCTGGGACACTTTGCTGTCCCAAAAGGGTGATATTCAAAGTCTGGTTCTACTAACTCCACTCTCCTTCCTGTAAGACCCTTCCTAAGAGACTGTCAGCTGTTCCGCAAGGAGTTCAGAATTACTAATTATGAGTGACTGAAGAAAATGAGAAAGGTTGAGAATGCTAGGATGGGCAGAGTAATAAAAATTAAAAATTTCAAATAATGTTTTGTATCTTTTACCTCATGTCCTCCAGGCTATTAATTAATTACCTGTTTCAGTGTACAAGAAAAATAGGACCTAACTCCCAGTGGATGAGCATCCTTGAAACCTTTGTGATGCACTTGAATTATAGCTATTAATAGCAAGCTCATGGAACAATGAGTAAGACATTCCTACTCATTAAAGTTCTCCCAAATGATATATTCAAAATTTTAAGTTCCTTAAGTGGCTGTAACTTTCCATTAATAGTGAAGAAAGTTTCCTTTTTAAAAAATTTATAGGAAATGGGGTCATCTTCTCTAAAAAAAATGGTCAATTCCTTTGTGACTAATTGTCTAAGGTATTTTTTTCTTTTCTTTTCTTCTCTCCCATTATTGGAGTGGAAGAAGGAGTGTGAGTAGCGTCCTATCCTTTATTTCTAGGCTTCTTCAGGAGTTTATGTGGATCGGTGAAGACTAGTAAGGATTCAAAAAATGTGAAGACATAACAAGTGTTGAAACCATTCTTATTTATATCTTTTTTGCTACTGCTGTTACCTTGCTAATTTCCATTTCACGTTAACTTTCCATTTTCAGTCAGTGATTTTCACCTGCTCAAAAGTCTTTCTATCAATGCTCACTGTTAAATATCAGATAAATAACAAAAGTTCTTACATTTGCATGGAGGTAAAAATAAAATAGTAAAGAAGGGCCAGGTGCCGTGGCTCACGCCTGTTATCTCAGCACTTTGGGAGGCCAAGGCAGGCAGATTGCTTGAGGCCAGGAGTTTGAGACCAGCCTGGCCAACATGGTGAAACCCCGTCTCTACTAAAATTATAAAAATTAGCTGGTCATGGTGGTGCATGCCTGTAGTCCCAGCTACGTCAGGAGGCTGAGGCACAAGAATTGTTTGAACCCAGGAGGCAGAGGTTGCAATGAGCCAGGATCACAGCACTGTACTCCAGCCTGGGCAACAGAGTAATACTCTGTCTCAAAAAATATAATGTAATGTAATATAATATAGTATAATATAATATAATATAGAAGGAGGGGGAGAGATATGCTCCTTGAAGAACTATCAAACACATTTTGGGGATGTCTTCATCCAAGGACAACTCTGATTACCTGAATCTTTCACCAGAAAGATCTAAAGAGAAAACCAAATTTTATTATTTATTTTTTGCAAATTCTATTTTGGATTCAGGTTTGTGCAGGTTTGTTACATGAGTGTATTGCATGATGCAGAGATTTGGGGTGCAAATGATCCTGTGACTCAGGTAGTGAGCATAATGCCCAATAGTTTTTCAGCCCATGTCCTCCCCCGAGTAATCCTTAGTATCTGTTGTTCCCATCTTTATGTCCATGTGTAATCAATGTTTAGCTCCCACTCATAGTATTTGCCTTTCTGTTTTTGCATTAATTTGCTTAGGATAATGGGCTCCAGCTGCATCTATGTCAATGCAAAGGACATAATTTCTTTCTTTTTATGGCTGTTTAGTATTCCATGGTGTATATATACCACGTTTTCTTTACCCAGTCCACTGTTATTGGGCACCTAGGTTGATTCCATGTCTTTCCTATTGTGAATAGTGCTGTGATGAACATGTGAGTGCATATGTCTTTTGATAGAACTGTTTATTTTACTTTGGGTATATACTCAATAATGGGATTGCTGGGGCAAACAGTAGCTCAATTTTAGGGTCTGCAAACCTAGTTTTCTTAGTTTGAAAAGCAGTCATATAATTTTATTATTATTCAGTTTGTAAATCTGGAATCATTTCTCAATAGGCTGATAGTGTGTTAAAAAAAAAAAAAAAGACAAAGAAAATCAGAACATTTAAATTCTAATCTTCTGGGCTCTTAAAAGAGCCCAGTTCAATTTGTTTTGTTTTGCTTTCTCACACAACTGAGATACCACAGCTTTGTAGCATCTACAAAAGATTATTAAGGTAAACTGTGGAAGTTGTTGATTGGAAAGGAGGACTTTCCAGTTTTATTTTTATTCAGATTCCTGATTGATTAGGCTGCAGCACAACCTGGTTGGTCACTGTGTAGGTTGAAGGAATCCTGCAGAGAAAATGAGTAAAAATCAGAGCCCAAACCAAATCCACATGTTTTCTATACACTAATCCCCAGGAGCTTTAAATACATAAAACATGTGGAAAAACATAATCAAGTAGCTACAAATTCCATCATAAAAGTTTTCCAGTGGAACTGGGCAATAAGTCCATTCAAAATAAACCACAACAGGGATTCTTGATGGTGGAAAACATTACGAGTAACTTGCAAACTGGCAAGAAATTACAGCCAATAAGTGTGCTCTAAGAATAGTAGATACCTATAATAAATGATTTCCAAAGGAAATTCCAGCTATTAGAAGAAGGCCAGCAAAAGATGTGGAGATGACTTTAGTTCCAGCATGCTCTGTTTCTCTCCACTGGCTTGTGTTAAAGGGAAGAACTGTTTTTTAATTCCCCATTTCAAGTAGTTGCCATGCTTTAATATAGTCAGAAACTGGATATGTTTTCCCCATAATGTAAAAGACAGCCTCATTCTTTAAGAAAAGAATGGGAATTGCAAACAATTATTACCATTAGCATGTCTAGAGAGGATCATATTGATATATCTTGAAAGACGCATCCACGGAGTTTATAGATGAAGCCAGGTGGTAGAAATAAGGACTAGTCCTTTAAGAAATATAGGCATTTGGCCGGGTGTGTTGGCTCATGCCTGTAATCCCAGTACTTTGGGAGGCTGAGCAGATGGATCACCTGGGGTCAGGAGTTTGAGAGCAGCGTGACTAACATGGCAAAACCTCATCTCTACTAAAAATACAAAAAATTAGCCAGGTGTGGTGGCGGGCACCTGTAATTCCAGCTACTTGTGAGGCTGAGGCAGGAAAATCGCTTGAACCCGGGAGGTGGGGGTTGTAGTGAGCTAAGATCTCACCACTGCACTCCAGCCTGGGCAACAAGAGTGAAATTCCATCTCAAAAAAAAAAAAAAAAAAGAAAGAAAGAAAAGAAAAGAAAAAAAGAAATATAGGCATATAAGGCATAAACTTGCTTTGATTGCCCACTAACAGGCCCTAGGGATTTGAAGTCAGACAAGACCCTGGCCTTTCCATCAGTGATTATGCCTGAGTGGAGGATGGGGATAAATACATACATTATCATGTTACCATATCATTTGTACAATAAAAGAGGTAAGCAAAAAAGCTCCAAGGAGAGAAATCTAAAACATACTGGGAGGCAAATTGCTTAAAATCCTGTTACCTGGATTTTCTCATCTGAAAAACAGAAACAAGGATAACCAAACTGTGGAAATATTGAAAGGATCAGATGAATCACATTATAATGAAGAATGCTATACAAATGTGATCTATTGTTAATATACTTCTAAAACAGGGGTGTCCAATCTTTTGGCTTCTCTGGTCCACATTGGAAGAAGAATTGTCTTGAACCACACATGAAATACACCAACACTAACAACAGCTGATGAGCTATTAAAAAAAAAAATTCACAAAAAAACTCATAATTTAAGAATGTTTACAAATTTGGCCAGGCATGGTGGCTCACGCCTGGTGGCTTGAGCTCACGCTAATCCCAGCATTTTGGAAGGCTGACATGGGAGGATCACGAGGTCAGGAGATCGAGACCATCCTGGCTAACACGGTGAAACCCCTTCTCTACTAAAAATACAAAAAATTAGCCAGGCGTGGTGGCAGGCATCTGTAGTCCCAGCTACTAGGCAGGCTGAGGCAGGAGAATGGTGTGAACCCGGGAGGCGGAGCTTGCAGTGAGCCTAGATGGCGCCACTGCACTCCAGCCTAGGTGACAGAGTGAGACTCAGTCTCAAAAAAATAAAAAAAGGTTTACAAATTTATGTTGGGCCGCATTCAAATCCATCCTGGACTGCATGCAGCCTTTGAGATGTGAGTTGGAGAAGCTTGTTCTAAAATAAAAAGCCTTTAATATGTGCTAAGCACTGTTATTGCTATTTGCATATATAAATCAATCCTCTCAACCACCCTATGAGGTAGATACTATTGTTAGTACTTCACAAATGAGGAAACTGAGGCCCAGAAACATTAGGTAACTTCTGTACAGTTACACAGCTAAGTTTCAAACCCAGGCATCTGGCTCCAAGCAGAGGATTTACATCGAAGCTATTGATGCTTAAGCTTTGGGACTTCTCCTTTACATGTGTCACACCAGGACTCTAGGTGGGGTCCCAGTAGTGTCTTCATGTGGCCATATGTACTTGTAAAATTTGCAAAAGTAAGACATTTTATCCAATTAGTTCAGAATATTCTCCTTTTTGATTCCAACTTCAGATGCCTCATGTTTCCCCCCTTGCCAGGTAGAGTTAGAGTAAACATGTCATTTTGAAATACAGCGGAGGGCTAGTTGAGTTGATGTTGATGACACATTCACTTGGGTTTCGTGAGGTCTCTTTAGGCGGCTTGCAGTCACTCCCATTACTGGTTGTTGGGGAGGCCTCACATGCCAGTCAGGGTAGAGACGGAATCCAGAGGTTTGTCTGACTCTATTGAAAATTCTCCTGACCCTACACTCCTTTCATGTGTTCAGTAATCCATAAACAGTTTTCTTAATTCTTTAACTGAGACATGATAGTCTATCCTCAGCCACCAACAGCATTTGGTACTACAACTCATGTCCAACCTGGCTTTAACACACCTTTTTAGTTTATGTCCCCTCTAGATCTCCCTTTACACCATGCTCCAGCCAAAGGGCACTTCTTCCTTTGCTGGGCCATAGTCTTCGCTCTTGCTTAGGCTTTTATTAATTTCTTGCTGACATGGCATGAAATCTGATATCAGCGAAGACAATATACACTCCTAATTCACCATAAAAAAACATCAGTGTCACATTGGTTAGTGGGCATTAACATTTAAAATAAGTCACTACACAAGAAAACTTGAAATGGCAGAAAAATTACAGCTTATATATAAAAAAGGAACTACAGTGTTTTTAGATTTGATGAGAATTCTAAAAATATATATGTCATTACTAATAATGGAGTTTGAAGCTGAAAGTTTTCTAAACTATCAGTAACTATAAATATTGGCTAATAATATTTCCCTCACAATGGTGGAAAGACTGAATTTGCACACTATTCTTGCCAAAATAGTGATATAAAAGTTGTTAAAGGTCAGGCACAGTAACTCACACCTGTAATTCCTTTGAGAGGCTGAGGTAAGAAGATTGCTTGAGGTCAGGAGTTCAAGACCAGCCTGGGCAACATAGTGAGACCCCCATCTCTACAAAAAAAGAATGTTGTCATGTGCAGCAAAAATTACAGTAGAAGTAGTATAAGGTGTATCAGAGGTTAATAAATGAAATATTTTTTCTGGATTTTCTGATTTGCAGAAAGTCTTTGAAAACTGTTCTTTTGTAACCTTTAATAAATATTTGTTTCATACCTAATTTTTTTCTATCCTTAAAGAGAGTTCCACAAAATGTGTAAGATTTAGGCCTGACCAGGCATGGTGGCTCACACCTGTAATCCCAGCACTTTGGGAAGCTAAGTCATGAGGATTGCTTGAACCCAGCATTCAAGTCCAACCTGGACAGCATAGCAAGACCCCATCTCTACAAAAAATAATTTTAAAAACGAGCTGGGTGTGGTGAACATGTGCCTGTAGTCCCGGTTATTCAGGAGGCTGAGGTTGAGGATCACTTGAGCCCAGGAAGTCAAAGCTGCAGTGAACCATGACTGCACCACTGCAACACAGCAAGACCCTGTCTCAAAAAAAAAAAAAAAAAAAAAAAAATTAGGGCCCAAAAACTTGGGTTTGTCTCTCATGTTTTTTCCCCTAACCCGTTTCCCCAATCCATTTTCTGTAACCCATTTTTTTCTAACCCAATAGCTTTTGGTTTAAGCTGTTCTGTTAGTTACATACTGCTTTGAATGAACATATTGCTTTGTTATATGAATTTTGAGTGGTTACATTAATGCTTTAAATGAACCAGAGGGTGACAGGAGCACAGACTGGATAGAGTTCTGCTGGGAGTGACCAGGTTTGTATTCCTACCTCTAGCTGTGTGTGTCTTGAATCCTAGTGCCTCTTTCCACTAGGTAAGTAAAGTAGTGCCTTCCACTACATGGTGTGCAGTGATTGTTCTGTGGCTATGGGTTCTGTGGGCCTCTGATAACTATATGAAAAATATTCTTTCTCTTTACTCTGTTATTTTTAGTTTGGCTAATAGGAAATGAATGTGGTTATTGGAACAGCAGAAAGCAAATAACCAATGACTTCTTGCCTTACTGCTTAAATTTGCTTATCACTCTATTACCTGCATCATTGAGGCTTCCTTATCAGTATTGTTAAGTATTAAATATATTAATAGAAACTCTAACAAATCAATTGCTGTGAGTTAAAGAAAAGCAAAGGAAGTTTCTGGGGCCAAAGGAGCCCAAGCAATAATCAGAATGCAATAGTAAATGTGGCTCTGGGAAGTAACAAGCCAGGTTGATGGATTACATTACACCTAAAGCAAAATTATCATCGTCAGAGACCTAGCCATCCCAAGTAACAGCTTAGGTCTGTGGTTCTCAATGCCAACTGAATATTAGAATCACCTGGACTTTAAAAATTAAGTGTCCTGCCCTGCTCCCTTCTGAGAGTCTGATTGCGTTTCCCAGGTGATCTTATGTGCAATTAGATCTGAGCACCTCTGATCTAGGTGTTATGCTTTCAGGGGCAGTGGAGAGGCTGGATGCTTATAAAGCTTCTCTTAAACAAAGGCTCATATCAGAGCTGGATCCATTTAGTAAAAGAATTCAGTTAAATATAGCTCTCCCAGAAGGAAAAGTATTTTAAGCTATTATTAGTCATTTATACTTCAGTGCAACTCTGTTCAATAAATAGAAGTTTCTGTGATGATGGAAATGTTCTATATTTGTGCTGTCTACTTTCTTAGTCCACTAGCCTCACGTGTCCATTGAACACTTGAAATGGGGCTAGAACAACCGAGTGACTGAATTTTAAAATTTGTTTTAATTCATTTAAATTTAAATTGTTGCATGTGGCTAGTGGCTACCATGTTGGTCAGTGCAGTTCCCGTGTGAATGGGTAATGAGTAAAGCGATAAAGTAGGGGTTACTGCATGCCTGGGGAGAGGAGTCAGAAGGACACCAGAGGATGGAAAAAAAAAAAGGGAGTAAATGAGGTCAGGTTCACTGTGAAAACTCCATAGGGAGAGCAGAGGAGAAGCTATAGCAAAATGTGGCTTTGGGAATGCCTATCACTCTTGGTGCCACCCCAAAATAATGTTGAAGAGGAATTTCTGAGCTGGGGACTTTGGCTCTGATCTGCCCCACCTCTCTTCTACAGACCAGTGACTGACCAAATAGTAAAGCTCACAGAAGCCTTTGCTGCTGGGAACTGTTACTAGGAAAGCAGCAAAGAGAAGTGGAAAGAGTAAGGCACTGGTGCTTACAAGCCAATAAAAAGTCACCTAGTATCTCGGAATCACTGTTGTTTCATAGCACAAGTGGTAAGATATAAGTGTCTACTCAGTGCCATTCAACACATATTATGTTGCCAGATCATATCAGGCTATAGATGGAAGCCCCTTGGACCCTAAGAGAACCACTGAAATTATTGATTATTCCTGTGGAAAGAGCTGATCCCACTTAAATACTACCCCTTCCAGAGGTATTGTGAAAGAACTTCCATAGGTGCATGGTGGTTCAGTGGTAACATTTTTACCTGCCATGCGGGAGGTCCAGGTTTGTTTCCTGGCCCATCCAACATGTCATCCCATTTTGGCTGGGTGCGGTGGCTCACGCCTGTAATCCCAGCACTTTGGGAGGTCAAGGCAGGCAGATCACTTGAGGCCAGGTGTCCGAGATCATCCTGGCCAACATGGTGAAACCCTCTGTCTACTAAAAATTAGGCAGGCCTGGTGGTGCACTCATGTAGTCCCAGCTACTCAGGAGGCTGAGGCATGAGAATTGCTTGAACCTGGGAGGCAGAGGTTGCAGTGAGCCGAGATTGCACCACTGCACTCCAGCCTGGAGGACAGAGTAAGGCTCTGTCTCCAAAAAACAGAGGAAAAAAAGGAACTTCCAGGCCGGGCGTAGTGGCTCACGCCTGTAATCCTAGCACTTTGGGAGGCCGAGGCGGGTGGATCACGAGGTCAGGAGATCTAGACCATCCTGGCTAACACGGTGAATCCCATTTCTACTAAAAATACAAAAAATTAGCCAGGCGTGGGGGCGGGCCCCTGTAGTCCCAGCTATTCGGGAGGCTGAGGCAGGAGAATGGCGTGAACCCGGAAGGTGGAGCTTGCAGTGAGCAGAGATAGCACCACTGCACTCCAGCCTGGGTGACAGCAGGAGAGTCTGTCTCAAAAAAACAAAACAAAACAAAACAAAAACCAAAGAATTTCCAGAGATATGAAGAACACGATGTCTGTAGATGTCAAGACTGGAAGGAATTTTCTAAGCATAAATCTTGGTCCTATGATGTTACAGGCCAAAAGAATGAGGCTCATGATCAACTCAGTATACCACTGGAGGCTATATGAGTAAGCAACAAAACTGTTTGTCATAAATGCAGAATGTTGGCAAACTGACAAAACTGCGTCTGCCACCCAGAAGGAATGCTGAGGGCAGTCACGCCCCAAGTGCAGTGTTTCTTGTGATTAGGTATATCTGAAGCCTGTTAGTAACAATACGAACCTGTGATCAATTAAGCAGCTGACCAGTCCTTACCTCCTCCTCCTTGCTCTTGTTACCCAATAAATAGGAGCGGCTGTGGAAGCTCAGGGACTGCCTTTGCTCACTAGAAGTGGGGAGCTCTCTTTTTCTTCCCTGGCTCCCCTTCCTTCAAAAGTTTCTTTTGTTTTTTGTTATAATTTCTACGTTTGTCCCTTGGTTCAGTTTGTAATGACAATCTCAGGCAGTAACAACAGTAACTGCTATAATCACGGTCTCAAGTAGTAACCATGGCAGTCGGCTACACTATGACAGAGCCTATGGCAGGCCAGTCGGTAACACTTTGTAGATGGCTACCTACGCTATTAATTCTCATGAACTGTTCTTTGACTCTAGTCTTTACCCTATTCCATAACTAGGGAGTTGATTGCATCAGTCTCTGCAAAACATTTTTTAAAACTTGACAATATGCATTGACAATGAGTTTATCTAGTTAAATCATTCCTATTTAAATACCTGGTTAATGATATTTGGGTCTTATATCTACCCTCAAATCAATTTTATATTTTTAATGACACTACAGGTCAATTCCTTTTAAGAAAAATTGGCAAAGAAAATATTTTCATGTTTTATTTGGATAATGGTCCCAGAGCGCCCTGGCACACATTTTGACAGAGTGAAAAAAGTTCAGGAAAAAACCCACAAGCATAATTAAAACAGAGGGAAAGGTAAAATAAACAATAAGTCTTGGATAGAAGCGAAAGTGTGACCATTTGCAATAGCAAAGAGTATACCTGGCCGTCTTTCACAATTCACCTAAGGAGTTGCTAACAGATCTTGCACGGTGGCTTGAACTCTAGCATATTCCTTCTGATCTTGACCATGAAGCAGTCCTCCTCAGTCTCAACAGCCTCACATTACATGTGTGAGGCCCAGTCCCAAACCAACGATCTAAAGTCCTTAGGTGCAGCACCCTTCCTACTTACTCTTTCTGATTCCAGAACTCTGACCTCTTCTTCCTCAGCTGAGTAGGGCCACAGTTTTCTTTCTGGTTTCATTCTACCTCTTTGTGCTCTGCTCAGAAAATTTTCTCCAGGCACAGAGCTAGCATGAAGTGGGAGTCATCTCATGAGATTCTCTTCTGTTAGGGATTGAAGGCTTGCACTGTCAATGTCCAAAGTCCACTGTTTGGAAATCATTGCTTCACATATTTTGTCCAGTCTTTTAGCTTTATGTTTCGTATGGGTAAAAGTGAAAGTCATTACTGTTTGATAAGATTTTTAACAAACCATTGCAATGTTTATAAGAGACATCAAAATACAGTGAATACAATAAAGAGATAGAAAATGATAGATTAAAAAAAAGACTACCAAGCAAAGCTATTGAAGCCTTATTAATAAAATATACATTCCAGCAGCATAATGATAAGCAAAAGGATTACTTATATATTGCTAACGGGAAAAGTTTATAGGAAAATATAACAAAGATGAACTTGTATGAGCTTAAAAACATAGCCCCGCACAAAAAACAAAATATTTAAACACATAGAGAAATTCCATCAGAGTTGGACATTTTAGCCCACCTCTTCCCATAATTAATTGATAAAGTAGATGAATAATTAATTGATATGAACATATATTTGAAAAATATGATTTATAAACTTTAATTAACAGATGCACAACTCTGCACCCAGAAATTGAAGGTACACATTCTTTAAAAACACACATGGAATATATATAAATGTTGAACACTTAATAATTAATAGTAAGTTTTATCAAACAATATAATCATTTATATTTATTAATTTAATATATATCAGAATGAAAACCCTCTTCTAGATTATTTTGACTCTAAGAAAAAATTATAATGTACATTAGAAACTAGAGCAAAACAATGATGACCATATTATATTAAAAAATGTAACCTGCAGCTATAAAAGTGTCCATAGAAAAAGGTATAATGTTAAATACTAGCATGAAAAGAAAGGCTGAAAACCATGGGTAATCAACAACTCATAGTTTAGAAACAAAACAACCCCAAATGTAGGAGAAAGAAAATATTGACAAGAGAAAAAGAAAGTAAACAAAACAAAATAGATAGGACCAATCAACAAATACAAACCCCAAACATTGTCTACGAAGATGAACAAACCTCTGTTCATTCACATCAAAAGTGATTGATGAAAAGGGCACATTATATTTAAAATAGAGATTTTTTTAAACACAGAAGACTACATGAATAATTTTATCTTTGATAAATTTTAATACTTAGATAACACTTAGATAAACAATTTCTTGGAAAAATATTAATTTAACTTTAAAAAACTAAACTTGTATTTTTAAATCCACTTATCATTAACAAAAGAGAAAGAAAAAGTCCTGAAAAACACCACACAACAATGTTTTTCTTGGCAAATTATATGTAATCTTCAGGTAACATATAATACCTGTCTGAAAAAACTGTTACAGAGGATAAAAATAAGGCATAACTCCCTAATTTATATCAAGAAGTTAGGGTGGAGTGGACAAAGAGAATATGAAGTAAAACATTCTAAAGTTCTCATAGGGGTAGGAAGAAAAGTTATAGGAAAAGGATGGTGAAAGTTTTCTAACATTGTTATGATATTGGGATGGCAGAAAAATAAGGAAAAATGAGCATATTAAATGGTAAACTGAAATTTAGGGGGACATGTTTGGGTTATTTTTGATTGATAATGTGAGCAAAGAAAGGTCAGCCATTGATGAAATGTAAAATTACATCAGAAATTCTAAAACAAGGTAATTAAAAAATATTTAAAAAATACAAATACAAATTTGATCAACCCACAGCAATAATAAGCAATAAAGATATGAGAAAATAATACAAGTAATAAACCTGAAGAAAGAAGGAATACATTAAGAATAATCCAAATCTCATGTTGAAATGTAATCCTCAGTGTTGGAGATGGGGCCCGGTGGGAGGTGTTTGGGTCAAGAGAGTGGATTCTTCATGAATGGCTTGGTGCCATCCGCACAGTAATGAGTTCACCCAAGAGCCAGTTGTTGCTCTTGCTCCCTCTCTCACTCCCACTCTTGCCATGTGAATGTGTCTGCTCCTCCTTTGCCTTCTGTCATGAGTAAAAGCTCCCTGAGGCCCTTACCAGAAGCAGATGCTGGTGCCACACTTCTTGTACAGCCTGCAGACCTGAGAGCCAATTCAACCTCTTTTCTTTATAAATTACCCCATCTCGAGTATTCTTTTATAGCAATGCTAGAATGGCCTAACACAACCATGTATAAAACATGCATGTCATGTATAAAATGTAATTATAAACAAAAGGATTACTTATATACTGCTAACAAAAAATTCATAGGAAAATATAACAAAGCTGAACTTGTGTGTGTTTAAAAACACAGCCCCCAAATGCAAAAAACAAAATATTTAATTAAACACATAGAGAAATTTATAAATAGTGCATTCCATCAGAGTTTATCACATGAACAGACATTTCTCAAGAGAAGACATACAAGTGGACAAAAAACATAAAATCAACATCACTAATCATCAGAGAAGTGCAAATTAAAACCACAATGAGATATCATCTCACACTGGTCAGAATGGCTATTACTAAAAAGTCAAAAAATAATAGATACTGGTAAGGCTGTGTAGAAAAGGTAATACTTATACACTGCTGGTGGGAAAGCAAACCAGTTCAGCCACTGAGGAAAGCAGTTCAGAGATTTCTCAAAAAACTTGTAACTATTAGGTTGGTGCAAAAGTAATTGAGGCTTTTGCTATGATTTGCAATGGTAAAACATGCAATTACTTTTGCACCAATTTATACTATTCAACCCAGCAATCCCATTACTGAGGGTATATCCAAAATAAAAGGAATTGTTCTACTAAAAAGACACATGCACTCACATTTTCATCACAGCACTATTCACAATAGCAAAGACATGGAATCAACCTACATGCCCATCAGAGGTGGACTGGGTAAAGAAAATGTGCTGTATCTACATCATAGAATACTACACAGCAATAAAAAAGAATAAAATCATATTCTTTGCAACAACATTGATGCAGCTGGAGACCAACATCCTAAGCAAATTAACTCAGGAACAGAAAACTAAATACCATATGTTCTTACTTACAAGTGGGTGTTAAACATTGGGTACTCATGGACAAAGAAGGCAACAATAGATTCTGGGGAATATTGGAGGTGGGAGAAGGAGGCAGACAAGGGTTGAAAAACTTCTGGGTACTCTAGTCACTTCCTGGGTGATGAGATCAATTGTACTCCAAACCTCAGCATCACACACTATCCATGTAGCAAACCGGCATATATATCCCCTGAATCTAAAATAAAGGTTGAAATTACAAAAACCAACAAACAAAAAACCAACACACAAAAAACAGGAATACCTGTCATCACACTAAAATTAAATGGACCATATTCAATTCTTCTGTTAGAGAGAGTATTTCAGGTTACATCTTACAAGAAGTCCGCAGAGTTAGGAAACACAGAATCAGCTTATTTTTAAGCAGTATATTAGTTGTATTGTTTTAAGCAGTATATTAGTAAGTTTTTTTTTTAACTTAAAAAAAAAAACCCTTCCAGCACATTTTCAAGTGATGCATGTCTGGATTAAAAGCGCTGGCTTTAATTTTGAATATGACCTGTTCAGAAGTTTAGAAACACAACAAAAGTAATGTATTTATTTTACCTTTTTCAGATTAACAATTAAAATTTGGATGTAAAATTTTAATGAGAAAACTTTTGTAAGAAAATCTAGTAGCAGAGAAAATTTTCTTAACCAACACTGAAAATTCAGAATTATATAACAATTTCAAAATTAAAAGCTTCTGCTAGGCACAGTGGCTCAGTGCCTGTAATGCGACTCTTTGAGAGACCAAAGCAGGTGCATCACTTGAGCCCCGAAGTTCCAGACCAGGTTGGGCAATATGGCAAAACCCTGTTTTTACAAAAAATTAGCTGGGCATGGTGGCACACACCTGTGGTCACAGCTACTCAGGAGGCTGAGATGGGGGGATCAGTTGAACCTGGGAGGTTGAGGCAGCAGTGAACCGAGATCATGCCACTGTACTCTTGCCTGGGTGACATAGCCAGATCCTGTCTCAAAAATAAAATAAAATAAAATAAAAAATAAAAGCTTTTATATAACAAAACTGTTACAAATAAAATCAAGAGGTGATTATAATGATGGAGAATGTTTGTAATGTGGATGTTAAAGCATTAATGTATACTCATACAAAGAGCTATTAAAATTGACAAGAAAATGACAGCTCAATAGAATATCCAATAGCATAACCTAGGAGTGCATCATAAACCACAGAGGAGTTAACCTAAATAGGCAAGAAACACTTAAAAGAAATGCTTATTTGAAAAAACAAAACAAAACAAAACAAAAACCTAAAAAAAAAAAAAAAACAGAAGGAACACTTTGTACCCATCAGGCTAGTAAAATTTAACAATGAGCTACAACATCCCATTGTTGTCAAAATGAATCTAAAGATTACTTTCATACTTTCAATGTTAATATGATGTGTTACAACTTCTTGGAAAGCAATCTGGCAAGATACACTAAAATTAAAAATAAGTATATTCTTGACCTAGCCATCTCTCTTGTGGGACTCTCTCCTAATGAAATATAAGCACTAACATGTAGGAACAGATGTATAAAACTATTTATTGCAACCGTGTTTTAGTGGCAAGAAAACAAGCAAAATATTAATATCCCCTGACAGGGGAGTGAATGAAGAAATTATAGAACACTTACTCTTGTAAACCCTTGTTTATAAAATATTATTCAACCATTAAAAATTATTGCTATACTAGTTTACTTGGAAGTATTTTCATGAGCTACTATTGAGTAGAAAAAACGTTGCAGAAAATATGTATAACAATATGATCTCATTTTTGTAAAACAATGATGTTTTTAAAAAAATCTTTCTGCACATGTGTTTATACTATATATAGAGAGAAAAAGAAAGGTTAGTGTCTCAGCTCATGCTTCTAGTCCAAGAGTCTAGTATAGTGACAGCTTGATGTATTACAGATCAGAAGGGCATTACAGCAAAGCATTATAGATCAGTAGAGAAACGATGAATGTTTAAGAAATTGTTCTGAACTTACACACACAGACACACAGAGGAGAGAGAAATAGAGAGAGAGAGAGAGAGAGAAAGTTTGAGACCAACTTGTCACTGGAGTGATAGTTTTTGTTACATTGCTTCTTCTGAAAGCCTGGAGCTGGAGCAAAGAAGAAGGAAGCCTGAATGATGTCCCCGCGTGTGTAAGTTTAGAATTTCTGATTTTTGTTATGGGATAGAGGTTATGAGCACATTTATTTATTGAGTTTTAGTATTCAGTAGCTACCTGAGTTCATGACAGGCACTGTTGGTCTTTTATCCAATATCTATTCTCCTCTTATTAACAGAATTTCAGTTTTGTTTGGGGCAACAGTGTACTAGGTTTAAAATATTCTAATCTTCATACTTTTTTGTAGCTGGAGTCACTTATTAACCTGTTCTAGTCAACTGGATGTAAACAGAACTCTACTGGAAAAGCTATCATTTTCCTGATTAAAAGAAATGAATTAAAAAAAAAAGAAATTGTTCTGGAATAATTAACCGCGGGAGGTGGAAAAATGAAACTAGATGTGTAGTGCACATCAAATAGACATAAAAATTCTGGAAAAAAAATCAAGACCAAAACTTTAAAACTAAAAGGTGTGGTTTTTTTGCATGAACATGGAAAAATTGTTATGCTATTAGGCAAAATATTTGCTTTTAAAAAACAATGACAAAAAGCACAATCCATAAAGGAAAATATTAATTAAAATGGCAGTTTTAATTAAAAACTATGCTTCACAGTGGGGGAAAGGTGCTCCAGATTTGGAGAAGGTATTTGAAACTTTATACATCCACATTTTTTTAAAAAAAGCTACTAAACATTAATACAAAAATAATTCAACAGAATAATAGGTAAAGGATTTGTATTAGCTAAGGCAATGCTGCCAGCTTCTGTAATAAACAAATCTCCAAATTTGATAATTTAAAATACAGGAACATGAATAAAAATTAATGAAATAACTATTGCCATATATTAATAAAATGATTCATATGTATACTTATATTCTCCTCTCTAAATGTATTTGACAAAACCTATAGTTTTAGCCTTAGTGCGAGGTAGCAGTTCTTATTCTGTCAATGAAATATTTACATCATTAACTAAAGGACTTAAGTAACAACTAAGAAATGGTAAATCTGATATCTGAATCCCAGTTTATCTTGTTTCCATTTCTTATTATTAAACACTAAGTAATACTCTCTTAATTTCCTTATCTTTAACACACAAAGGATTAAATGAGAAAGTCACTGGACCGATACATTGCAGTTTCTCAAAGTGGTTGATTGTCTTTGTTCTCAGTGGCCAATTTATAGCGATTGTTCTTGCCCAAGGTCTTGATAAAAATGTATAGTGATGGGCTCACTTCTATCTAATATTGTGCTGCTAAACAGGAATGACAAGTATGTATATTCAAAGACACCAATGTATTATCAAAAATTGAGCTGAAGCTATTTTGTGTGTGTGTCGAGTTCTCAAGTTAATTTTCCTTCCTGAATACTAATAAAAACGTAATATGTGTTTAGAAAGAATTATCATAACATACTAGATGAAAACACTTTCTCATGTGACTTTAAATGATGGCTGTAAACTCTCCTGTTTAATTGACTGAGAAGACCCATCCCCCATCTTGGTATTCTTCTAACACAAATTTAATCTTGCAAATAATACCCTGTTCTTTTACAAAACACATCTGTAAGTGAGAATAGTTAATAGGGACAAATTAAGATTTTTTAAAAACTATGATCAATAAAATATGACAGAGCAGTCTGAGTCTGATCATTATGAGAAATTTGAAGATTAATAGCGCTATTGTCTGTATAAAAGCCATTTTATTCCTGAAAATTACCATATCATAAAAGAGACGACCACTCACTACCTCCTTATAAATTCATAGTTCCATGTAAATAGGAATACAGCAAACTTTGCAAAATTTCAGACTAAGTGAATTTAAATTTTTTAATACAGGACTTCTCAGAGCCTTTATTTTGTTATTCTGATTTATGATCCTTCAAGAGAGGGGTTTACTGTACATGACTATGTGACTCCCCCATTTTATTCAGATTCTCTTACTAGATAAATGTTTCTAGGAATATTGAGGACTTCTGCCCCTGAAAGCTATGTATTTTAATGTCCTGTATTGCCTTCAATTTAGTATATATTTGTTTCTTTATTGAGTTTCTGCTGTGTACCTTGTACTATGTTGAAGGCTGGAGAGGTAGTGAAGTTCAAAGTCTGGTTGGAAAAGCAGATATGCAAACAAAGTGTTACAAGATAGGCTTAGTTCAAGGTTGGCTCTGGGTTAGGACAGTGGAAGATGAGAAGGAAGAACAAACTATTGTCTCTATAGTGGAGAGTAAAGTTCTTCAATTGCAGGTAGTCAAAGGAGAAGTAATATTCAGAACTGGTTCCACACCAGACTGAGAAGTAGCGAGTTTACTTTTAGTGTCTATAATGAGACTGAAACTCTACCTGAGACAACTTTGATTTCTTTTTCTTTTCTGCAACATCTCTCAAGTGCCTCCCACCTTAGGCTCAAATCCCTACCAGGAACTCATCTAGAACACTCTTCTTTGGAACTCATAAATCTAACTCTTTGTTTTCAAACTCACTCCTTCAGGGCTGGACATCTCCTGAAACTCTGTTCTTACTCATAGTTGAAGATCTCTTTCCTGAACCCATTAAAAGACGACTTCCTTTAGCTTCTCCAGAAATTTGTTTTCTTATCCTATCTCTCAAAGTCAGAATTTTTCTATCGCCTAAGAAAACTGTTACTATATCTGATATTCTGATTCTTACTAATGTGTTGATGGGGGTGTGTCAGTTTTAGACCTCAGAGAAACAGATGCCAAAACAGGATTAGAAGTGCAAGAGAGATATTGGGGGAAATGCTTACGAAGGGTTAAGGGAAGAGAATAGAAGAGGAGGGGAGTTGGGTCTGCAGCGCAGTTCTGATGCCTGTGGAGGAAAAGGACTGGGTAGGAAGACGTGCAGTCAGCAGCACAGCTCTAAGAAGACATCCTCTCATGACAAGTATTAGGTGGTGGTTGTTATTTTCAAAATTACTAGAACTCATGAATATGAGCATAAATGATATGCTTTCATCTATTGTATTTTTTTTTTTATAGATGTCGCATCTTTGGTTGGTAGGACCATGTTAGATTGGATCCTGATTCATTCTGATGCAATTATAGTCTTTGATAAATTCACTGCCATCTGATATCATAACAGATTCCAAACTCATTTCATACAATTCCTACTCCAGACCTCAGAATTATGCATATCTAAGATATGTTTCTTTTAGTGGGAAATATGATTTAGGAACTGGAATCCATTCCTTAAGGATATTGTGGTTATTCCTGATCATTTCTAGGCCTTTTCCGTGGACAGAGCTATAAAATATACATTAATTTTGATACATTCAATGCAAATTCAGAACTGTGTTGTTTCTGCTTACCCTAAACTGTCTTACGATTACAGAATTTTTTCTTTTATCCAATGCCAAGTGTCCTGGTTTTCAAAGACAATGGTGACACTAAAATTTGAGTATTACATAACTGTTCATTTGATTTAGTACACTTGAGTCACAGAACACTCTAGAATAACATTAGTACCACTAATAACATAATTGCTGAAATAACTAAATATTTAGTAGCTCTTTTGTTCTCTGTATACCCCACTGAAACTATACAAATTTCTGTGTTTTAAAATCATAGGAAATAATTCTACTTAGTGTGGTTGTGCCACCAATTGGTACAAAATTGGTTCATTAAAAAATTTATTTTTAATATTTAGAAATTTTTAAAATTTTAAACTTTTTAAATAATTATGTTAAATAACATGTATGTTTCAAAAAACAAATCTACAAGTAAAAGATATACTCAAAGAACTGTAGCTCCCGTCCCTGTCCCTTCTACCTGAGTTCCCCTCTTCACGTATTGCTAACTAAAATAAGTAAGATTTATCCTTCCTTTGTTCTTTTAGTAATATAATATATTACAAAATATAATAAGATATTATATTACAAAATATACATATTTTATATTACCAAAAGAACAAAGGAAGGATAAACCTTACTTGGTTTACATGCATTTTCTTTTTGATAAATAATAGCATTCTAAACACATTTTATCTTGCTTTTTGGACTTAAATCTTGGAGACCATCCCGTATTAGTATATATAGATATTCCCCATTCCTTTTTTACATCTCCATAATATTCTATTGTGGTTTATATTTTATTCAATCAGTCTCTTGATGACAATTTGAGGTGTTTTCAGTCTTTTGCTGTAACAATGGCCCAACCATCTAGATTGTTATACCTGTATAATTTTTCCCAGGGTAATAGGTGAGAAATTGTATTCAGTAGAGTTTCAATGTGCCTGTCTCTTGTGAGAGAGTTCGTGTGTCTTTTTTATATAAGTAAGAACCATATCCCTTTCTTTTTGTGTGAGCTGTTCATTTTGCTAGCCTATTTTCCTACAGTATCAGTCTTCTCTGTTGCATAAATGAAGCAGGAAAGGGATTGAGAGATATGGACAAATAAAAAATAAATTGTAATTTGGCTGCTGATGATGAATGAATCCCAGAACAGCTTTCTTACTGTGGCTGTAGACATCTATTAGACCACAATTCAAACTTTCAACAACCACAAAAACACTGAATTGTTAGCATGGGTAATTCTCTGAGTCCTAGTGAGGCCTCCAATGCTTCACTTAAGTGATCTAAGACACAGAGTACCTAAGATTTTGTTCTTACACATATTCCTCTTATTATCTGCTGGCTAAAAGTAGTACTCTATAAGGAATTACTTCCCATCCTTTTTCAAATAATGGCAAAATAGACAATTAATAGTGTTTACATAGTACACCAAGATAAGCTACTAGTAGTTTGGGGATGTTTATATGAGACTTTCTGAAATTATCTTTACATTACTTAACTATCATAAAAACCCAAATTATTACAGATGATATTAAAAGTTGAATTTGTATATAACCTCAAAATTACATTTTTTGAATTGGTTAATGAGAAACTTAAGCTTGATTTTGTGAATACATCTTTTTAAAGTTAGTCTGAAATAGCCACATGAAATTCTTAATTTTCCACGAAGAGATACTTTGTTAACAAAATGAAGTGACGAAAATATTGCAATCTCATGTTTTAATCATTCCCAAATTTATAACTTTTGAAATTTTATTCACAAAACGAATGCTTCTCACTCTTCTTTCAATAGTAAATGTCATATGAAAATTTCCTAAGATCTGTGAAAACTTACGTTTGGAGCTACCCCCTGGTGCTGCTACTGCCAGTGCACCTGGCCAAGCTTCCTTAGACCAGCTCACCTCGGTCTATGGGCCTTTTCCTCGGCCACGAACTCTTCCCGTGGCTCCCCTAGTGTAGAAACATGATGGGTAAAGTGGCATTCTCTGAGACGAGTTGCTCAAGAAGTTGTCCAGTTGGTAGATCATCAATTTGGCTTCCCCAGTCATTTCACTGAGGAGAGGTGGTGTTAGATGTGGCTCACCATGCTTGTCACCTGCAGCGGTAGCAAGACACACCATTAGACCTTGTGCCACCAGTTACTACCGAGGAGCTCCAAACATGCCTTCTTTGGTAAGAAATGACCATCCCTAGGGCTCCATCTACCTGACAACTGAAGGGTCAGTATCTCCTGGCACACAGGTGACCCACACAAATTGAGAAGAGCTGCTACCATGCAGTATGAATAAAATGCATTGGTTAGAAATAACCATTTCTAAATTCTTTCCTTACCACTCCTTAGTGGGTGATATAAGGGAAATAAAAGTTTCAAAGGGTTGTTTTTAAATGGAATGTTTGCTAAATTAAAAACAAATCGAGAAGCGACTCTGCTGAAGATTTTATCTTACTCATTTGTGTGGAAATGAGAGTTTTAGGTAGAAAAAAATTATATATGTGTAAGAACTGTGTTTCCTGGCTTACTTCTCACATTGTCAGAAAACTGTACTTAAGTGACAGGCTATCCCAAGGCACCCTCAGATTCCAAAACTCACCATGGCTTTGCCTAACATTCAATTCAGTTAGACAAGTGTACAAGTTAGAGGAAGAACAAGAAACATCATTGATATGGGTTGGCTGTGTCCTCACCTAAATCTCATCTTGAATTCTAGCTCCATAATTCCCATGTGTTGTGGGAGGGACCCGGTGGGAGATAAATGAATCATGGGGGTGGTTTCCCCCATACTGTTCTCATGGTAGTGAATAAGACTCACAAGATCTGATGGTTTTATAAAGTTTTTGCTTGGCTCTCATTCTCTCTTGTCTGCTGCCATGCAAGACTTGTCTTTCGCCTTCCACCATGATTGTGAGACCTCCCCAGCCATGGGGAACTGTGAGTCCACTAAACTTTTTTTCTTTATAAATTACCCAGTCTCAGGCATGTCTTTATCGGCAGCATGAAAATGAACTAATATAATCATCTTACCAAACTTGACTTTCTCTGGCTTATAATAGATATGTTGGCCCATAATGTTATACTCTTTGAAGAAGATATTCTAAATCAACTGGCCTATAGACATCCAAATTCTGTGGTTAAGGACAGCATGACTTACATTTCTTATGTGTTCAGCAGATGTAAAGAATATTGTCAAGATCTCTCTCTCTCTCTCTTTATGTGTGTGTGTGTGTGTGTGTGTGTGTGTGTGTGTGTGTGTGTGTGTGATGAGGAGTCCAATAACATGAGGGAATGATGGGAAGAGAGAAAAAGTAAAGACAGGGAAGAAGCACGGAGAGGGAAAGGATTGGATGACCAGGATAGAGGAATAAATAGAGATAGGTGGTTAAAGATAGAGATTGTTATAGCACAGAAGCACCCAAGTTATAAATTATTACCTACTTAATTCCATGAAAATTTAAGTGCCTACTGTATCAGGAGCTGGGATACAACAGTGGACAAAACCAGATAAAACTCCTACCATTCATAGTTTACATTCTGGCTGATTCTGTGCAGCTGCCAAGACTTAGTAAATAACTTTCTTAAAATACATTCAGTAAACATCTCTATTCATAGATAGTACATCTTGAGGGTTTGAAAAGGAACATTCAATCTTTTTTTTTTGTCTTTTTAAAATCTTATTTTCAATTGACAGATCATAATTGCATATATTTGTGGAGTACAATGTAATATTTTGATATAGGTGTATATTGTAGATAATAACATCTAGCTAATTAACAAATGCGTTACCTCACATACTTTATCATTTTTTGAGATGCAAACATTTAAAATCTACTCTCTTAGCAATTTTCAATATAATACATTATTATTAACTATATCCATTATGCTGTGCAATAGGCCTCGAAAACGTATTCCTTTTATCTAACTGCAGCCGTCCCCTGTGACCAACATCTTCCCCTTCCCCCCTCCAGCACCACATCACTTCAGTCTCTGCCATTCTACTCCACTTCTCTGAGCTGAACATTTCTAGATTCTATATATAAATAAGATAACGTAGTATTTGTCTTTCCGTATCTGGCTTATTTCACTTAGCATAATGTCAGCCAGGTTTATTCCTGTTGTTGGAAATGACAGAATTTCCTTTTTAAGGCTGAATAGTGTTACATTGTGCACATATAACACATTTATCCATTGATGGATATCTACACTGATTCCATACCTCAGCTACTGTGAAAAACACTTCAATAAACATGGGAGTGCTGATACCTCTTCAACATATTGATTTTAATTCCATTGGATATATATCCAGGAGTAGGACTGCTGGATTATATGGCAGTTCTATTTTTAGTTTTCTGAGGAACTTCCATACTGTTTTCCATAATGGCTGTACTAATTTACATTCCCACCAACAATGTACTAGGGTTCCCTTCACTCCACATCCTCACCAACATTTATCTTTGTTTTTAACAACAGTCATTCAAACTGGTGTGTGGCAATACTCACTGTGGTTTTAACTTGCATTTATCTGATGATTAGTCAAAGATATATACAATTTTTATTTTCAATTTTGAGAAATGTAGCAGATAACCAAGTAGTATACAACTGTCTTAATTTCATGATATATAATGATTTTTTTAAAATGCATAAAACAGCACAAGTGGTTTAAGGAAAAGTTATAAAAACAAAGCTGTACATTTTATTACCACTATCTATTTCCATTTCTCTATTTTCAATAGGAATTGTGTGAGGTCTGTGTTTTCAGGGAATTCATTTTCAGATTGTAAAATTCCTTCATAGACTATAAAATTATACACAAATGAGTGGTGACAAATTGTATTTTCTATTCCTCATATTTCAGAGAGTTTCTCTACCCTCTTCCTGAGGCCCTGACCCACATCAAGCCAGGTCAAACAAAGATGACCATCTTGTCACTCTTTAATAAGTGGCATAATAGACCTGGGGGTCTTGTTGACATAATGAAGTATCAGGGATGTTATGATGGGCAAACTGTGTCTTGAAGCTGTTTAATGCAGAAGATTCCAGGAAGAACCGGTTTCTGCCACTACTGGATACACATAGGACCTGAAGCATCTGTGACCATCCACTTCATCATCAAAAGAAAAACCACATGGAACAATTCAATTGTTAGCTAAAAACTAGAAGAAGCAGCACACCACTGGGAAGCAGAAAGAAAAGGGAGTAGGGCCGGGTACGGTGGTTCATGCCTATAATCCCAACACTTTGGAAGGCCGAGGCAGGTGGATCACGAGGCTGGGAGATCAAGACCATCCTGGCCAACATGGTGAAATCCTGTCTCTACTAAAAATACAAAACTTAGCTGGGTATGGTGGCACGTGCCTGTAGTCCCAACTACTCAGGAGGCTTAGGCACAATAATTGCTTGAACCCAGGAGGCGAAGGTTGCAGTGAGTCAAGATTGCACCACTGCACTCCAGCCTGGCAACAGAGCGAGACTCCATCTTAAATTAAAAAAAAAGAAAAGAAAAGAAAAGGGATGGAGTCAGAAAAAGATGAGGAGGACACTGTGATGCCTATACAAATGTACTGATTTGCCCCATGCTCTAAACTACAAAAATAAGATTTCTTTCCTGTCCTGGAAGCCATTAAGCACATGCGTGAGGGGCTTCACAAAGATTTATTATTAACTATTATTATTATTATTATTATTGCTGCTGCTGTTGTTATCGATATGGTGACAGACTATAAACATGCCTGTCTTTCACACACCTCCAATGCTATTAATGCCTGCCATTAGGATTGAGAGCTACTAATTTCATGTTTCATTATAAAATCACAGTGGGGCCAGCATGGATATCGTATGCAAGTCCACTTTCCCATGCTCATGGCAAGCAGGAGGCAGCAAACCTGTGCCTGTCCAAGGACCATATCCTGGTCTTTTTCTTTCTCCATGGATTCCCAGCAGGTCCCTCGGCTTCCCACTTTCCGATTAGAATAAAACTGTAAGCTGCTGTCTGTTTTAAAATAAGAACTACTCAAGGGCAGTGAACAAAACCACTGAGTAAGTGCTATATCCAGAAGTTTTACTACTCTCATTTAATCCTACCCACAAAACTGCATGTTGTTGTTGTTATTATTGAGACAGGGTCTCTCTCGGTCTCCTAGACTGCAGCAATCACGGCCCACTGCAATCTCCGCCTCCCAGGCTCAGGCAAGCCTCCCACCTCAGCCTCCCAAGTAGCTGGGACTATAGGCACGAGCCACCACTCCTGGGTAACTTTTTGTATTTTTAGTAGAGACAGGGTTTCGCCATATTACCCAGGCTGTTCTCAAACTCCAGGACTCTGGCAATCTACCCCCTAGGTCTCCCAAAGTGCTGGGATTATAGGCATGAGCCACTGTGCCCAGCTCGTTATTTTTAAATTATCATTAGTTTACAGATGTGCAAACAGAGGCTTGGGAAAGTTAAGTAGATTGTACCATATCACATTTGCTAACAAGTAGTAAAAACAGAATCCAGATCTAAATCTATCTAATGTCAGACTATATATTTTGCACTGTATATCATTTCTAGAGCCTGCTGTTATTTCTGTTGGGTGTGGTAGCAAGGCATATGGATTAAAATGCTCCCTTATGAGTCAGACAAGATTTAGGTTTAAAAGCTAGTTTCATCACTTTCCATTAGCATGATTTTAGCCTACTCATCTGTACAATGGGGATAAGAGCAATATCTACTCGTGGAGTAACTCTGAGGATTAAATAATGTCCCTAAAAACATGGCTCAGTGTGTTATGTAGTAAGCACGATAGCTGAATGAGTCTACTTGGAACAGCATATAACAGCATTTAACTTTCACTGCCAACAGCACTCATTCTGACTTATTTTAAAAAAGCTCTTTTTTGCTCCTCTCTCTGTTTATAATGTCATAATTTCCCTTGGATGACTCTTTCTCTTCTGGAAAAGATAATTTCCTCATGAATAATAGTCCTGCAAGAACTTGGTGTCTTTCTAATTTTAGCTATAGGGAAAGGGCATATTTATAGACAGTGGTGATAACTCTCCATCTTAATTTTCCATGGTGAAATCGTACAACCCTTTTCTTCAGCCAGACCACCAAAAACATAAAGGCTGTTAGCTATAGGTGTTAATCAAATATGTGTCAGACATCTTTAAAACGTCTATTTCTCTAAAAAACATGGCTCCATCCTGAAAGCAAGGCATGGAAAGAACTCAATTTTTAAATTAGGAACATGCTTTGGGTGATACCTTTAATTGGCCAAATTCTTCTTTTCTAAATAATTTGGTAATCTTGAATGGATTTGTATGTAATTTCACCTAATCCAGAGATTTTCAATTAGAAATTTCAAAGTTCAGCCCCAAAAATGCCTTGTGGGGGAACTGATACCCAGACATCATTATTCCCAGTGATACGTGGAGATCTGGGGAAGGGAGAAGGTGGCTGCTGATGTTGAGATGATGTGGGAGGCAAATAGGTCAAAAGGCTGCCTGCAATTCTTTTGCTCTAAAGAGCCGGGACATCTCATTTAAGAAGCTTCTGAGACTTGTATGTTATATTCTAAAGAGCATGTCCTTCCTCCCCCCTGTAAGTGGCAGATCTAAGTCCATAATGTGTATGCTGAACAGATGTTTTATTTGTGTCCCACGTGTTCCTGGTAGGCTGCTGGGTGAGCCAGAGGCGAGGAAGAAAGATAAGTGAAAGGCATAAACTCTGCCTTTGGAATTTATACTCCCGTTGAATTGAATTAGAATGACCTATCCTTATGCTGAGCTTGTAAGAATTATCCCTCAAGAACAAAAAGTTGGTAGCACTTACTATAAAGTCAAATGCATTTAGACTCTTGGATGATGATGTGTGGCCATGAGAAATGAATGGGAAATTCTTATATGGATTTGAAGTCAGTTACCTGGACTTTTAGTGCCAGTTTGTCTCTAATTTTGTAGGTCTTATATTCAATCACTATTAAATCTAACTTTTAATTTCTTTGTTGATAAAGCCTAGATTAAATCACCTTTAAGTCTCTTTCAGAAATATGTTTCTACAATTTTAAGTGGAGGTTATAAGAATCAAGGCAACAAAACTGTCTTCAGGAACCACTAAGTGCTCTGCACTATGTCCGCTGGTGTGGAGGAGTGAATGAGGAGTGAGTCATGGATCCTAAGGACAAGGGATTATTTTCTATGGAGGAAACTAGATATGCATCCAGCATGGATATGTGACTCTGCAACAAATGAGTTAATGCTCAAACAGGTCCAAGAAAGGTAAGATAAACGTGCCTGGGTATATTTATTAATTTTACTCTCTAAGGCACTGGAAAAAAGGCAAAAGACCTGCCAGACCAGACTGACAACTTCTTCTCCCTGATCTGAACCCCTATTTGTTATTATTTTAATCTGTATATAGGTATCTCACATACACACACATTGTGTTGTGTGTAATGCGCTTAGTTTGTTACATTAATTTACATTCTAGATGCACTAGGAGAACTAATGCATTCATCAAGGTTCTTCAGTTTCAAGCAATGTAAACAGACTCTAGATAATGTAAGTGAAAAGGGAGTTTGCTGCGAGTTGCTGAGTGAGATCACAGAGTGAAGGGAAAGCACTAGAACCAGCATAAGAAAGTTCAGGAAGCAGCTAGCTCCAAGGGTTTCAGTGGCAACAGAACTCTGTTGCTTTTATCAGTCAGTGAGCCATCAGAAGTAGAAGACGTTCATTCCAACCATCTTTTCTAACTTTAGGCTCAAGATTCAAAATCCTGGGAGAGAAAATATCTGATTCGCTTAGCTTTGGCTTTATGCTTACCTTTAAACCAGTTGAGGGAAGATTCCCTCTAAGACTGCACACAACGGGAGGCAGTAGGAAACTGGGAGATGTAAATTAGATGCTCAAAAGGAAAGACAGCATGGATGCTGAATAGTCAACACTAAAAACACCCATTATAGCTAGCTATTGTCAAAAAGCCTGAATTTCTCTTAAAGAGCAATTAATTATCATTGAAATCTTCTTAAAGGCTGGGTTTGGGTTAATTTCTAATTTATTTTTAAAATTAATATTTTAAAAATATATCTGTGATTTTTAAAAGATTATTTTGGGGGATAAAATAGATGTTCCAGGAATATATAGCATGTTTATTCTTTGGCTATAAGTAACCTCTGACACATCCTTTGAAACTCCAGGAAACAATTATAGCTGTCTAGAGGAAGGCAAAGTTGGAAAGAGCTGTTGATAGTGTCAGGGAGACCAGATTTGTATCTTCATTATGTACTATATGCACAATTTTAGACAAACCCTTTGACTTCTCAGTATCTCAAATTCCTAAACCATAAAGTGGAAATAATCTGTGACGAGTGCACAGTGAGTGGAAAACAACTTAGAACAGTGCCTGGAACACAGAGAATGTTAATTGTGGTGTTGCTGTGATTGAATAGATATGCTATGCGGGTCACAGGACATCTGTAAAATAGAACATTTTACTTTCTAAGGGACTCAAAAAGACTTCTGAGACCAGATGAATAACTTACCTGTTTTAAAATGCTCCATAAAAATCAGGTATTATCATTATTTCCTATTCTTCTTAGGTTGATTTTGCCACTTGAGCCAGGAAATTGTCTCATGATTCCTAATTATTTCTGCAAAAAATAAAACTTTCATAATGATAGTACCTTTGCCTGTAAATTTATATTTCCTTCCCCCTTTTTTATATGTATTCAATTCCTGTCTTCAATTAATGCCCATCTCATTCCCCTTCTTCTCCATGATGCTTTTCTCAGCCCTAAATAAGGGTTTCTCTTTTCTCAGAATTCCTGCATTATCTTTGCACAGGTCACTCATTTTGTCACCTACTTATCCATTATTTTGAAATGTTATTGTTACTTGTTGCTTTATGCATCTGGTACTTGGCTGTAAAATTCAACCAATATTTGGTACCTAACATGTGCCCGGCCCACTGCCAGATCCTTCAGAGATTTCAAGGATGAGTAACATGGGTCCAGACCTCAAGAAATTTGTAGTCAGGTAGGAAAATGAAGATGAGCACTGTAGAAAGAAGAGAAGGCTTTTGAATGTCTGAATCAGTTTGGGTTGCTCTGACAAAGTGCAATAGACGGTGGCTTATAAAAAACAGAATTCGTTTCTCAGAGTTCTGGAGACTGGAATCCAAAATGAGGGTGCCTGCACGGTTGGGTTCTGGTGAGGATCCTCTTCCAAGCTGCAGATGGCTGTCTTCTGGTTGTATCCTCACATGGCAGAAAGAGGGTGACAGAGCTCTCTGGGTTCTGTTTTATAAGGGCACTAATCTCATTCACCAGCTCTGCACACTTATGAACTAATTATCTCCCAAAGGCCCAACCTCATAATACCATCACGTTGAGGGTTAAGATTTCAACTTATGAATTTGGGGACAGGACACAAACATTCATTCATCCAGTGGAGAAATTAGGATTTGAGAATTATTTTCCTCATCAAGAAATAATGGTGAAGGCTAGGTAAGGACCAGGTAGCAGGAAGGACTTTCCAGTCAGAAGGAAGAAAGCACACGAGAATCACATCATTCATCTCTTTCTAGCCTTCTACAGAACGTGGCCTGTGCTAAGTACATTGGTGGAACTTTAGTAACTAGCAGTTACATTTCACAGAAAGAAAGAAAGAAATTGAGAAAGAACTATGCTTAAGGAGTCTGAAAACTCAATATTGTTCTGAGCCTTTTTTTTGGGAAAGCAAATCAAGCTTGAATTTGTCTCCAGCTGTTTTAGCCAGAGTGTTCATGGAACAGAGATGAGAGTGACCATGGAGATGGTCATTACTTATAATTTATGTCCTGCTTCAGAAACCTGGGGACCTCCCTGAGCTAGTCGTGTAACTTACCAATATGCTATCAACAGCTCTGATGAAAGGCTGTGTTAGTCTCTTCTCATGCTGTTAATGAAGACATACCTGAGACGTAATTTATAAAGGCAAGAGGTTTAATGGATTCACTCACAGTTCCACATGACTGGGGAGGCCTCAGAATCATGGCAGAAGATGAAGGAAGGGTAAAGGGATATCTCACATGGTGGCAGGCAAGACAGCACATGCAGAGAAACTCCCCTTTATAGAACCATCAGATCTGATGAGACTTATTCACTATCAAGAGAACAGAATGGGACCCCCCACCCACCATGATTCAACTACCTGCCATGCGGTCTCTCCCACGACACGTGGGAATTATGGGAGCTACAATTCAAGATGACATGTGGGTGGGGATCCAGCCAAAGCGTATCAGAGGTTGTATCTTCAGTAGCTCTGGAGTAATTCACAACTTTGATTTCTCTCAGGAACTTCAGAGGTAAGGGGAATCAGAGCTGAGATTTCTTTAACTCAGCAGTGAACACAAGAGACTCAATCCCAGAGAAACAACCATGTCAACAGGGGGCTGTGGATTTCATGTCTTTGAATTTGGGTAGAATTATGCTTGGATGATTATCTTTACCCACGTCATCATTCTTGTTTTTAAAAACAAGTACATTATTCTACTTCCTCTCCTGATTTACAAATTTAGCTCAATGACAATTTATGCTTTCTTCTTCCAATTTTTGTTGCTGTTGCTTACATTTCAAGCCAAAGCACTAAAAACTTGTTCTGAGCCTACCTTAAGTTTACTTATTTTCGACATAGAAGCTCACTGCCCCAAAGGAGTCTTTACATATTTTTTCCTCTACACATACACAAAGTGTTTTCCACAAGGATCTTTTCAAGTTGTTCTGGTTTCCATTGTGACTACTACATTGTACTGTCCACCCAAGAGTTCCTTGTTTTTCATGCATAATAATATTTAAAACCACATATTTCAGCCAATATTTCTGGTAGAAACTCCTACCTCAACAGGAGGAAATTAGGTATTCTTTTTGATTTATTAATTGACCATTAGGCATAGGCATTTACATGCATGCAGAGAAACAAGGGCTGCAATGAAGTCCAAGTGTTCAAAGAATAAAGTTTCCTGTAAACAAAACGAAGTGAAACAAAATGCTATTCCAAGAGAAACCCTATTCAGGGAGATTCCAGAGGGCATATCTTTTCAGCCTCAGGCAGAGAAACAGTACAAACATTTCTAGAGAAATTCTGGGCACTTATCAAAATATTCCCCTCACTAAAGCAAGAGGGCATTTCAAGGAAAAATTGAGTAATGATTTGGCAATGGCATGTGTACTGCAGGGCTTCCAATTTAATATTCAGATTTCTCAACAGTCCAAATATCAAGTATTCCTGACTCACATTTCTATATACCTCTAAGGTATGTAAGTGATATTTTTCTTTGACCAGCACTCACTCAAGACACAATAAGGAAAGCTCTTTCTAGTCATTTTTTTCACATCCTCTTAAAAATTCTTTGGATTCTGTCCTGACATTGGCATGTTGCACAATAATAAAGTGCTACTCTCTTCTGCTCTTTTTAAAGATGAACAAAAAAGGGGTCATGTTTCAGTTGCCATCTGTTACTTTTCTGATTCATACTTTTGGAATGTAGTTATAGATTATGGGTCATTTAAAATCGATAGGCAGGGCTGATTTCCCAGCTGCTGACACGGGCCTTATCCTGAAAATTACCTTTACTACTATTGTAAATTTCTAAAATTCTACCCCTGGGTATGTATTAATGTGTTCCCTACATGTTAAACTACAAATATCCAGGAAAGAAGGTAACTATAATAGCTCTAGTTCTAATGTTTATTTACAACTTTCTCAACTTTTTAGTTGGCAGCCCATTTTGATGAGGGTTAGAGAGAGAACAGAAAGCCCATAAGGGATCCTGTACCTGAGGGAACAGAAAGCCCATGAGATGCTGTAAACGAAAGGAGAGAAAAAAAGGAGGGGACTTTCAAGGGAGGTTAAGCATGAAGGGTCACATGTTTAAGAGCCAACTTAATGTCACTTTCACCCTAAAGTCTTCCCTGTGTGCTCCAGTAGAAAGCAAGAATGTTTCCTCGTTCCTATTAACCGTGGTAGGATTCAGCACTAATATCAGGATATCCCCACATACTACCTTGCATTGTGGTAGTTTTTACAAATGCTTAATCTCCTGTTTTGTGTAAAAATATATTTTATAAACTTCTCTAATTTTTTTCCCCTACTTACTCTTAAGCTGGTTTGCCTAAACCTGAAGCAAGTTATTTTATACGGCAGCTAAATCTGGAGTGAAAGGTGAGAGAGGAAAACAAGGACTGACTAGGACTGACTTCCTTCCTGGGACAAATGATGCTCTCCTGAACTATGACCTCAGAGCACCTTTAGACACACAGAGCCTGCCTTTGGTTACAGGAAAAACATGCTCTAAAAAAAGATAGCAGTATAGCTTAAGCAAATATTCTATGTGGATAGAGTATGTGTTATTTGAATAATAACAGCTATTTATATTTGCATAGGTGAGGTCTTTATCCTTACTGCAATATAGCAACATTGTGATAATGTTATGATGTCAGGCTTTTGGTTAATTTCACACACACACACACACACACTCTTTTTCTTTCTCAAATATAAATGTCATCTAAAGCTAATAGAAGTTAAATGATTTCCCTAAAGAACAGAAAGTCCCCTGTGGGAGGCCAAGGTGGGTGGATCACGAGGTCAGGCGTTCAAGACCAGTCTGGCCAACATAGTGAAACCTCGTCTCTACTAAAAATACAAAAAATTAGCCAGGTGTGGTGGTGGGCACCTGTAATCCCAGCTACTCAGGAGGCTGAGGCAGGAGAATCTCTTGAACCCAGAAGGCGGATGTTGCCGTGAGCCAAGATCATGCCCTGCACTTCAGCTTGGGTGACAGTAAGACTCAGTCTCAAAAACAAAACAACAACAACAACAACAACAAAAGAACAGAAAGTCTCAGTGGGTGCTGAGAATACTATATCAAGAAAGGAAGAGTTCGGTCACTACACTTTAGTATCATAAATGCCTTACTGATCCTCTTCTAGAAAAGAATGCCTACACTTTGTTCCCAATCTCATTTTGGATTATTATCCTTCTGTTCATTCAGATACAAACCCCAGAACCACTTAATAGCCTCCTTTATCCCCAGAATCCAAATACCCTCAATTCTACTTTGGTAATGTTAAAAACATTCATTTTCACTGAAAATACCTTACTTTCAGTTTTCTATTCTACACACAAATATTTTAAACATCCAACCATTTCTACAATGTCAGAATTATTTCTCCTTTCAGTTTTGTCAGTTTTGGGAGGTTTTCTATTAGGTGCATATACATTTACAACTGCTGTATCTTCTTGTTGTATTGACCCTTTTAATTTTATGATGTGTTTGATGTCTCCTGTAGAAATATTCCTTTGCTGGATGCCCTCTCTCACCACTCCTATTCAACATAGTGTTGGAAGTTCTGGCTAGCGCAATCAGGAAAGAGAAAGAAATAAAGGGTATTCAATTAGGAAAAGAGGAACTCAAATTGTCTCTGTTTGCAGATGATGATTGTATATTTAGAAAACCCCATCGTCTCAGCCCAAAATCTCCTTAAGCTGATAAGCAATTTCAGAAAAGTCTCAGGATACAAAATCAATGTGCAAAAATCAGAAGCATTCCTATACACCAATAATAGAGAGTCAAATCATGAGTGAACTCCCATTCACAATTACTACAAAGAGAATAAAACACCTAGGAATCCAACTTACAAGGGATGTAAAGGACCTCTTCGAGGAGAACTACAAACCACTGCTCAACAAAATAAAAGAGGACACAAACAAATGGAAGGACATTCTATGCTCATGGATAGGAAGAATCAATATCATGAAAATGGCCACAGTGCCCAAGGTAACTTATACATTCAAGGCCTCCCCATCAAGCTACCATGGACTTTCTTCACAGAATTGGAAAAAACGACTTTAAAGTTCATATGGAACCAAAAAAGAGCGTGCATAACCAAGACAATTCTAAGCAAAAAGAACAAAGCTGGACGCATCATGCTACCTGACTTCAAACTATACTACAAGTCTACAGTAACCAAAACTGCATGGTACTGATACCAAAACAGATATATACACCAATGGAACAGAATATTGGCATCAGAAATAACACCACACATCTACAACCATCTGATCTTTGACCATCCTGACAAAAACAAGCAATGGGGAAAGGATTCCCTATTTAATAAATGGTGCTGGGAAAACTGGCTAGCCATATGGAGAAAGCTGAAACTGGATCCCTTCCTTACACCATATACAAAAATTAACTCAAAATGGATTAAAGACTTAAACGTAAGACCTAACACCATAAAAATCCTAGAAGAAAACCTAGGCAATACCATTCAGGACACAGGCATTGGCAAAGACTTCATGACTAAAACACCAAAAGCAATGGCAACAAAAACCCAAATACACAAATGGGATCTAACTTAACTAAAGAGCTTCTGCACAGCCAAAGAAACCACCATCAGAGTGAACAGGCAACCTACAGAATGGGAGAAGATCTTTGTAATCTACCCATCTGACAAAGGGCTAATATCCAGAATCTACAAAGAACTTAAATTTACAAGTAAAAAACTAACAATTCCATCAACAAGTGGGCAAAAGATATGAACAGACACTTCTCAAGAGAAGACATTTATGCAGCCAACAGTCATATGAAAGAATGCTCATCATCACTCGTCATCAGAGAAATGCAAATCAAAACCACAATGAGATAGCATTTCATGCCAGTTAGAATGGCAATCATTAAAAAGTCAGGAAACAACAGATGGCTGGCGAGGATGTGGAGAAATAGGAACGCTTTTACGATGTTGGTGGGTGTGTAAATTAGTTCAACCATTGTGGAAGACAATGTGGCGATTTCTCAAGGATCTAGAACTAGAAATACCATTTGATCCAGCAATCTCATTACTGGAATATACCCAAAGGATTAGAAATCATGCTACTATAAAGACACATGCACACGTATGTTTATTGTGGCACTATTCACAATAGCAAAGACTTGGAACTAACCCAAATGTCCATCAATGATAGACTGGATTAAGAAAATATGGCACATATACACCATGGAATACTATGTAGCCATAAAAAAGGGTGAGTTGATGTGTTTATGTCCTTTGCAGGGACATGGATGAAACTGGAAACCATCATTCTAAGCAAACTGTCACAAAGTCAGAAAACCAAACACCACTTGTTCTCACTTATAGGTGGGAGTTGAACAATGAGAACACATGGACACAGGTCAGGGAACATCACACACCAGGGCCTGTCGGGGGTGGGGGGTTGGGGGAGGGATAGCATTAGGAGAAATACCTAATGTAAATGACAAGTTGATGGGCGCAGCAAACCAACATGGCACATGTATACCTATGTAACAAACCTGCACGTTGTGCACATGTACCCTAGAACTTAAAGTATAATAAAAAAAGAGAAATATTCCTTTGCTAAAAATTCGGTCATATGTTAACATAACAACTCTAGCTTTCTTACGCTTACTTCTAAATTTACACTGTTTTCTATCCTTTTTCTTTCAACTTGCTAGTGTTTCTGTATTTCATTTGTGTCTCTTTTAGACAGCAGTAGAGTTCTGCTTTTAAATCCAGTTTGGCATTTTTTTGACTTTTATTTTGTGTGTTTAGTCAATTCACATTTAATAAAATTATTTATAGTGTGGGTTTCAAGTCTGTCATTTTGCTGTGTTTTTAAATTTGTTTCATTTCTGTTTTGTTCTTCTTCCCTTTCTTTCGTGCTTTCTTTTGTGCTAACCAAATATTCTGCATTATACCATTACAAATCTTGTATTGACATTCTAACATTTTTTTTGTTTCACTAGTGGTTGCTCTGGGTATTAAACATGCAACTTTAACTTACCAAAATCTACATAATTACTATTTAACTGCTTCCAGTTCAATATGGAAAATTTTCAGCAGTCTAGTTCTGTTTCTCTCTCCTTTCTTTGGAATGTTTTCATCTATATACAATATAATCCCAAGAGTATAGTAGTATAAATTTCACTTTAAATATGCATATATTTTGTAAGAGGTCAATAAAAAAAGTATGTGTCTGTACATGTAAAATAACTCATATATCACACATATCCTTTCTGTTGTTCTTATTTCCTGTATGTCTGAATTACCATATGATGCAGTTTTCCTTAGTTGGAAGAACTTTCTATAGCATTTTACATAGTGCAATTCTACACTATTTAATAGCAATTATTTTAATCAAAAATAATTTTAGCTTTAGCTAAGTATTTTAGCTTTAGTTTAGAATAATTTCTCTGACTATAGGTATCTTGAATTATAGGCTTTTTTCTTTCAGCGTTTTAAATATATCATTCCAATATCTTCTATCCTGATGCTAATCATATTGTTATTTGTCATATGTCATATATGCCATATGTAATATGTCATTTTCTTTTGCTGCTTTCTAATTTTCTGATTATTTCTGGTTTTCATTAGTTTGAATTTGATGTGCCTGAGTATGATTTTCTCTGTTTTCCTTCTACCTGAGTTTCACAAAGATTCTTGCATTTGTAAGTTTATGTTTGTCAACAAATTTAGAAACTTCTATTCAATTATTTATTTAAATTTTTTTTCTCTCATTTATTTCAGTCCTCTCCTTCTTGGATTCTAAGTACATGTGTGCTGTACCAGTTGATATTGTTGCAAAACATTTTTATTTTCTTCTATATTTGCTTCCTTTCTATGTATCAGAGGGAATAATTTTTATAGAAAATTATTTGCAATTTGCAAGCACACTATTTATATGCCACTTAAAATCTGTAGTTGAATTTATCATCAGGTTTTTCTTTTAGTTATAATTTCTAGATATAGAATTTTCAGTTTTTTATTTTCATTTTTTGATATCACTATATATTTACTCATTAATATGATGTTTATTATTTAATTATTTGAACAAGGTTTAATTTTTTGAAAATATTTGTAGTACTATTTTGAATTTTATAACTGTTATATTTAACTCCCAGTCCCACTTCAAATGAATTTCTCTTGACAGCTTTAATCTTTTTGTAAATTTTTTTGTATGACTTATAAACTTTAGTTGAATATTAGACACTGTAACCACGCTGCAATGTGTTTTCCTCTTCTGAGAATTGTTGAATTTTTGCTAATAGTCTCTAACTTGCCTGAATTCAAACTGTGACACCTATCTCCATGTAGTGCATGGCACATATATCTCTGCTCAGTGTTTTGGGTTTTAGTAGCTGGGATTTTATTTCAACTGGCATCTTGGAAGTCTCCATAGCTCACGCGAAAAAAAAATCAATATGACAAAAGGTGTGTGTGTGTGTGTGTGCTCGCACATGTACATGCACATATATCTTTATTTTGCTGGATGAAAATGGACAATTTTAGAACCATCATACACTGAGAGTTCCTCCACCACACTGACAGGCCAAAGGATTATTTCTGGAAAAGATGCCACGTTGTTACATTTCCTCATTCAGTCTTGCCTCCCCTTCTAAAACACGATGAAATGGAAGCTCAGGAGCTTCAGATACCACCCAGCCTATCCATTCTATTTGATTTAAGCAATAGGTTATTGATTTTGACTTTGGAAGTTTATATTTACTTTCAAGAACTCTGTGTCCTGCCAACTCTGCCTGAGATTTTCTCTTTGTCTTTTCTCTTATAGTCATCAGGATTTTACCATACTTGGGGGCCCTTTTAAAATTATAGCTTAACACTTCAACGTTGTATTTCGTGCTGTCATCAAAGATAGATGACTTTAAAAAAAAAACCCAGAAATCTGAAAACAATTTAAATTACATGGAAGAGGTTCAAATAATGACCAACATTCGCCCAACATTTTGCAATTTTTAAGGCATTGCCCATCTATTATCTAATGTGATCCACACAATAAGTAGAATAGGTGTCACTATAATTGTAATTTTACCAAAATTAAGCTAAACGTTCAAAGTCTCTTAGCAGTTATAACGTTTCTTTACAGGATGCGTAAAACAATTCTGCTTTTATGTCCCCAGGGCCCACGTCATACTCCACTCAGCTTAGATTCTTTGGAAATATGGCAAGGGTCCATACTCACTTTGACTTCAAAACCAATGTTTCTTTCATTTATGCTATGCTTCCACAGCTGTACTACTGTAGGACTAATAGGGATTATGTCAAAAATGTTAGTTTTAGAAATATATTTAACAATTCCATCTGAAAGTCCAATCATGAAAATAATGTTTATACTTTAATTTTAGATTAAATTCAAATCAGATACAGTTACATATAATTAAATGCCCATAACTCACATTTATATTTATATAGTGTATAGTTCACCAATTTAATCAAAAATATTAATTTTAGCATATCATTATTTGGCATATGAACAACAAGGAAAATATATAGTGTTAATAATTTGAACTTCATAATATAGGGCCAAACAAGAAAAAATGCTGTGACTATATTAATACATTGTCTATAAGGTTAGGCAGAAATTCAGGGTTAAGTCTGTTTTGTAGGAAACAAGCTTACCTTATTAGGAACAAATGTAGACACATAAAAGAAAAAGAAATTTGTGGAAACATCATAGTCAAATCTTTATTTTAGTTATAGGCACTAATAACTGTTTTGAAGACAAAAGAATATGACAAAATTAGCTGTAATACTTTTGTTAATATTAATAATTACTATAATTTATTTTATTCCTATTTTTGTCAGGTTGCATAATGCTGGGTGTTTTATGTATAGTGCCCTTTACTGCTAAATCTAAAAAGGAGACTTTATTACACTGTTAAAAAACTGCTTAATACATTGAATATTGTCTTTAAATATGAGCACACACAACAAAAACTGGATTTTCATTTAGGGATTACCATTTTACTTTCTACGAAATATTAGATAATACCTCTAATTGAGCTCTCTATGTATTAGAACTCAATAAATGTTGAATTGCTAATAATTAAAGAAATTCTAAATTTCTTTATTAATCTAGCTCTGAGTATTTAAAACAAAGAAGTACAGCAAATAATTTTCTATTTTCTTCCAATTTTTACAATGATTTGCTGAAAGGGAAATGTCTCTTTTAAGAGGCAGTAGCCATTTCAAGTATGTTTCATGAATAAATCTACTGTTTATAGAACACAACTTTGTATTATGTTAACTGTGTCAGCATGATGAAGAACCCTGAAGACCAGTGTCCAGCAAGAATAGAATAATAGTTCTCTTAAACTGCGCTGAAATCAGTTCTCATCCAAAGCGATGGCCTAGGCCTTGAAAACAAGAGGAAAAGTTTATTGTGACTAGCTAATCTGGAAAAGTAAGATATTGATTCTGGGGAAACCATAAAAATGATCACGTGCCCACGGACAGGAGTCTTGTTAAATTCGGCAGAGATTTTCATTTAAATCAATGATCATATATAAAAATAGAAATATGTAAACTAAGAGTGCAACTCCATAGTGGCATTTGGCTTTTAAACATTAAGCAATATCAAACTTAACATACTCATGTAGATTGTGATAAAGTAAAACAAAAATCAATTTGTGACATGACAGATGATTTCTTTGATATTGACCATTATTTCTATAATGGGTAATGAGAAACTGATTATAAAATGTATTAATATAGTACAGAAATAATTAAGTAAAAATATTACAGATAACTTTAAAATACTGATTTAAAAATCTTTTAAATGATATTGTTTTAAAAAATATTTCACTGGTTGAATCAGTTTGGATTCTAGGCATAGTTGCCCATGCCGAAAGCACTGCCATTTTCCATGTCAAAATATTTTTTTTCCTGAAACTACCTAACTATTAGCAGCTGTCTGTGTGAGAATAGAGGGAGGATTGTTTTACTTCACTCAAAGATTAATGATATTTTATAACTTCAAAAGAAGTTTTCAATTCTGGCTTTCATGGCAGGCACCTCCTTCTTTTCTCTTTTTATTTTATTGCCACGTTTTAAACATAATTATTCACGCTGTGGCACATTAAAATCATCTACAAAGGATTTTTTGTTTGTTTGTTTGTTAAAAACAAGATTTTGCTTGCTATTAACTCTGCAGAATTTCACTATTTTCTCTTTCATTTACCAGGTAAGCATTATAATCATTCCAATCATATTTTTGCTCAAATATTTAATGCTGGCTAATGGAGATAAGAAAAAGGGTGGGATGGGGAGGTTTAATTTGTTCTTATTTTTCTTCAGCTTGTATTTTTTAGGTTCTCAAAAGAAGATGTAGCAACATTTCAATGATATAAATTAAGTCAGGAAGTAGTAAAATTATTATCCACATCCATAATTCCCTGACTTGCTACCAGAGTTGTAACTAGGCAACAGAACAGTCATAAGCCTACACTGGAAATAAGCAAGGCTTCCACCAGCCTGTCCTCTTCCTGATCGCCCCCTTTCACTTCATGTCAAAAGCCTTAGGCTTACTGGTCGCTTTTTAATCTTGTGTGTGATTCTTCCAGCAGGACACCCTCCAAATTATGAGAATTAAACTTTTTTTTTTTCGAGACGGAGTTGCCCAGGCTGGAATGCAATCGCGCGATCTTGGCTCTCTGCAACCTCCACCCCCGGGGTTCAAGCAATTCTCCGGCCTCAGTCTCCTGAGTAGTTGGGATTACAGGTACCCACCATCATGCCTGACTACTTTTTGTATTTCTGTAAAGACGAGGTTTCACCATGTTGACCAGGCTGGTCTTGAACTCCTGACCTCAGGTAATCCACCCCACTTGGCCTCCCAAAGTGCTGGTATTACAGGCATGAGCCAACGCGCCCAGCCGAATTAAACTTATCAAGGACTTCCAACGAACTGTGTAACCACCCGTCCATCCTGCCATGAGGTCACTTTCTTGCTTTATGATTGTATTAGTCCATTTTCACACTGCTATAAAGATACTACCTGAGACTGGGTAATTAATAAAGAAAAAAGGTTTAATTGACTCACAGTTCCACATGGCTGGGGAGGCATCAGGAAACTTACAGTCATGGCAGAAGGCGAAGGAGAAACAAGCATCATCTTCACAAAGTGGCAGGAGAGAAAAAGCATGCAGGAGAAACTGCCACTTTTAAACCATCAAGGTCTCATGAGAACTGCCCCACCATCACAAGAACAGCATGGGGGAGACCACCCTATGATATAATCACCTCACACCAGCTTCCTCCCTCCAAATGTGGGGATTACGATTCAAGATTGGATTTGGGCAGGGACACAGAGCCAAACCATATCAATGATAGATAATCACCATCTTGCAAAGGCCATTCTAGAATAGTATAGTGGGACGCACCTACTCAGGAGATTGAGGCAGCAGAATCACTTGAACCTGGGAAGCAGAGGTCGCCGTGAGCCGAGAGAGTGCCACTGCACTGCACTGCACAGGCTGAGGTAGGAGGATCCCTTGAGCCCTGGAGGTTGAGGCTGCATTGAGCCATGATGACGCCACTGTACTCCAGCCTCTGAGGGGACAGAGTGAGACCTGTCTCAAAATAAATAAAATAAAATAAAATAAAATAAAATAAAATAAAATTCCTTAATAGCATATCATATCACTGAAAATAAAATTCCTTTCTGCACCTTGACTTACAAGACTCTGCATTATCTGATTGTTTGTATGTCTGCTTTCCTATTTTCTCCCCTTCACCCATTATATTTTACCCATAGCTACCTTCGTTTCTGCCTCTCAAGCTTATTCTATGTTTTTCTGCCTTAGATTTTTGTAGTAAGTAGATCCCTCTGCCTTGAATGTTTTTCTCCTAAATTTAGGCATAGCTGGCTCCATTTCATCAACCAGATCTCATCTTAAGATTTTAAGTGTCACCTTCTTGGAGGTACTTTCTATGGGTACTCAACCTAAATTAGCACACTCCATTCTCAGTTATTTTTTCCATCATTTTAAATACTTGCTGCTTAGTTTAGATAATAGCTTCACAAATTGCCATTGTATTTCCTTTACAAGAAAATCAAAATGTGCTCTAATACCTCTAAAATCTAAAGTCTACTGTCTCTTCATCTCTATAAATAAATTATTGGCTGCATAGTTCTAAATAAAATAGTGTGCCTATCCTTTTAAATAAATCAATCTTTTCTCCAATTGTAAAAAAAATCTCTGATATTAAATTCTGCATCAAGAGCCCTCATATAAAGGATAATTGATTTGGTTTCACAACATGTTTACTTCTATTCCAGTTTATCATTCTCCCATGGGGAATTTGATTTTGCTTTCTGTCATGCACACATACACACGCACATACAATTTCCATTTACTGCCAAATCCCTGGAAAACTACTTCACTTTGATATTTTAAAAACAGATCACAGAAAACTTGTACAGAATCAACTCAATAAAGCAAAACTATTACTTTCTGTTTGTGCTTGTCTCTTTCTGGCCAGACTTTTCATTGTACATCAACAGTATGTCTGTTGCTCAGTAGTTTTGAAATAATGAAAAGATAAAGTTTCCCACATAAAGTAGATCCTTTTAATTATTTAACTATATTTGACAACTGATTATATATTGCTTTATTTATTTCTTAGATAATAAATATCGTATCAATCAGGATCAGCTAGATTACAGTTAGTAATGACCACATATCTTAGTGGCTTATAGCACTGAAAGCTTATTTGGGGCTCATGCTATATTTCCCCTGTGGTTGGCTGGAGCAGCCACTCCACATCCTCCTCACTCTGGAATCCAGGCTGGTGAAATCTCCACCACTTAGAATATGGCAGGTGGCTGTGTCAGGAGGAAGAAAAGATGACCAATTGTGCACTACCTCCTAACAACTCCTGCCTCAAAATGACACACATCATTTATACTCATATCTCATTTGCCAGACCAACTCATTACCATGCCTAACATTCAAAGGAAAGAGAAGAACAATCCTACATGTCCTGAGAAGAAGAATCACACCAGTGGCAAGCAGTCCCAATAATTCTCACAGTTATATCATGTAGAAATACCAAAAAAAAATCATGTATAATTGTATAAATTAAAAAGAATCCAGCCAATCGTACTTTGCACAACGCCAGTCATCAAACAGTCTAGATATCTGTTATGAAAGAATGGACTAGATAGAATTAGGTCTCTTCGACTTCATATTTCCACCTCATCATATTTCCATTCTCCTTGAATTAATATTTTTATTGATGCTGCAGTATTCATTATCTCACCCAGTGCTACTGCAATGACTTCCTAACTTCTCTCCTTGCAGAAGTCTTCTTTATTATAGGTTCATTCTGATTAGTTTTCTATAACATCGTTTTAATTCTGTGGCTTCCTTGCCAACAAGATAAACAAAAACAAAAGACAAACAGCAAAAACTAAGCTTAACTGGTTCTGCATATCCTGTAGGATCAAGACAAGTACTTAGGCCTGACTCTCCAAACCTTCCACAATTTACCATCAATCAGTCATTCTCTCCTCATTGGCCTCTAGAATTCTACCACTGTAGCCAGGCTATTTGTTCACATTACCACATTTTAAAATTTTTTTTCTTGTAGTATAGTTTGAAGTCAGGTAGCGTGATGCCTCCAGCTTTGTTCTTTTGACTTAGGATTGTCTTGGAGATGCGGGCTCGTTTTTGGTTCCATATGAACTTTAAAGCAGTTTTTTCCAATTCTGTGAAGAAACTCATTGGTAGCTTGATGGGGATGGCATTAAATCTATAAATTACCTTGGGCAGTATGGCCATTTTCACGATATTGATTCTTCCTATCCATGAGCATGGTATGTTCTCCAATTTGTTTGTGTCCTCTTTTATTTCACTGAGCAATGGTTTGTAGTTCTCCTTGAAGAGGTCCTTTACATCCCTTGTAAGTTGGATTCCTAGGTATTTTATTCTCTTTGAAGCAATTGTGAATGGAAGTTCCTTCATGATTTGGCTCTCTGTTTGTCTGTTACTGGTGTATAAGAATGCTTGTGATTTTTGCACATTTATTTTGTATCCTGAGACTTTGCTGAAGTTTCTTATCAGTTTAAGGAGATTTTGGGCTGAGACGATGGGGTTTTCTAAGTATACAACCATGTCATCTGCAAACAGGGACAATTTGACTTCTTCTTTTCCTAACTGAATACCCTTGATTTCTTTCTCTTGCCTGATTGCCCTAGCCAGAACTTCCAATAATATGTTGAATAGGAATGGTGAGAGAGGGCATCCCTGTCTTGTGCCAGTTTTCAAAGGGAATTTTTCCAGTTTTTGCCCATTCAGTATGATATTGGCTGTGGGTTTGTCATAAATAGCTCTTATTATTTTGAGGTACGTTCCATCAATACCGAATTTATTGAGCGTTTTTAGCATGAAGGGCTGTTGAATTTTATCAAAGGCCTTTTCTGCATCTATTGAGATAATCATGTGGTTTTTGTCTTTGGTTCTGTTTACATGCTGGATTACGTTTATTGATTTGCGTATGTTGAACCAGCCTTGCATCCCAGGGATGAAGCCCACTTGATCATGGTGGATAAGCTTTTTGATGTGCTGCTGGATCCGGTTTGCCAGTATTTTATTGAGGATTTTTGCATCGACGTTTATCAGGGATATTGGTCTAAAATTCTCTTTTTTTGTTGTGTCTCTGCCAGGCTTTGGTATCAGGATGATGTTGGCCTCATAAAATGAGTTAGGGAGGATTCCTTCTTTTTCTATTGATTGGAATAGTTTCAGAAGGAATGGTACCAGCTCCTCCTTGCACCTCTGGTAGAATTCAGCTGTGAATCCATCTGGGCCTGGACATTTTTTGGTTGGTAGGCTATTAATTATTGCCTCAATTTCAGAGCCTACTATTGGTCTATTCAGGGATTCAGCTTCTTCCTGGTTTAGTCTTGGGAGAGTGTAAGTGTCCAGGAAATTATCCATTTCTTCTAGATTTTCTAGTTTATTTGCATAGAGGTGTTTATAGTATTCTCTGATGGTAGTTTGTATTTCTGTGGGGTCGGTGGTGATATCCCTTTTATCATTTTTTATTGCATCTATTTGATTCTTCTCTCTTTTCTTCGTTATTAGTCTTGCTAGCAGTCTATCAATTTTGTTGATCTTTTCAAAAAACCAACTCCTGGATTCATTGATTTTTTTTGGAGGGTTTTTTGTGTCTCTATCTCCTTCAGTTCTGCTCTGATCTTAGTTATTTCTTGCCTTCTGCTAGCTTTTGAATGTGTTTGCTCTTGCTTCTCTAGTTCTTTTAATTGTAATATTAGAGTGTCAATTTTAGATCTTTCCAGCTTTCTCTTGTGGGCATTTAGTGCTATAAATTTCCCTCTACACACAGCTTTATATGTGTCCCAGAGATTCTGGTATGTTGTATCTTTGTTCTCATTGGTTTCAAAGAACATCTTTATTTCTGCCTTCATTTCGTTATGTACCCAGTAGTCATTCAGGAGCAGGTTATTCAGTTTCCATGTAGTTGAGTGGTTTTGATTGAGTTTCTTAGTCCTAAGTTCTAGTTTGATTGCACTGTGGTCTGAGAGACAGTTTGTTACAATTTCTGTTCTTGTACATTTGCTGAGAAGTGCTTTACTTCCAATTATGTGGTCAATTTTGGAATAAGTGTGATGTGGTGCTGAGAAGAACGTATATTCTGTTGATTTGGGGTGGAGAGTTCTGTAGATGTCTATTAGGTCTGCTTGCTGCAGAGATGAGTTCAATTCCTGGATATCCTTGTTAACTTTCTGTCTCGTTGATCTGTCTAATGTCGACAGTGGGGTGTTGAAGTCTCCCGTTATTATTGTATGGGAGTCTAAGTCTCTTTGTAAGTCTCTAAGGACTTGCTTTATGAATCTGGGTGCTCCTGTATTGGGTGCATATATATTTATGATAGTTAGCTCTTCCTGTTGAATTGATCCCTTTACCATTATGTAATGGCCTTCTTTGTCTCTTTTGATCTTTGATGGTTTAAAGTCTGTTTTATCAGAGACTAGGATTGCAACCCCTGCTTTTTTTTGTTCTCCATTTGCTTGGTAGATCTTCCTGCATCCCTTTATTTTGAGCCTATGTATGTCTCTGCATGTGAGATGGGTCTCCTGAATAGAGCAAACTGATGGGTCTTGACTCTTTATCCAGTTTGCCAGTCTGTGTCTTTTAATTGGAGCATTTAGTCCATTTACATTTAAGGTTAATATTGTTATGTGTGAACTTGATCCTGCCATTATGATATTAACTGGTTATTTTGCTCATTAGTTGATGCAGTTTCTTTGTAGCCTCGATGGTCTTTACATTTTGGCATGTTTTGCAATGGCTGGTACCAGTTGTTCCTTTCCATGTTTAGTGCTTCCTTCAGGGTCTCTTGTAAGGCAGGCCTGGTGACAAAATCTCTAAGCATTTGCTTATCTGTAAAGGATTTTATTTCTCCTTCACTTATGAAACTTGGTTTGGCTGGATATGAAATTCTGCATTGAAAATTCTTTTCTTTAAGAATGTTGAATATTGTCCCCCACTCTCTTCTGGCTTGTAGAGTTTCTGCTGAGAGATCTGCTGTTAGTCTGATGGGCTTCCCCTTGTGGGTAACCTGACCTTTCTCTCTTGCTGCCCTTAAGATTTTTCCTTCATTTCAACTTTGGTGAATCTGGCAATTATGTGTCTTGGGGTTGCTCTCCTCAAGGAGTATCTTTGTGGCGTTCTCTGTATTTCCTGAATTTGAATGTTGGCCTGCCCTACTAGGTTGGGGAACTTCTCCTGGATGATATCCTGAAGAGTGTTTCCCAACTTGGTTCCATTTCCCCCCTCACTTTCAGGCACCCCAATCAGACGTAGATTTGGTCTTTTTACATAATCCCATACTTCTTGCAGGCTTTGTTCATTTCTTTTTCTTCTTTTTTCTTTAGGTGTCTCTTCTCGCTTCATTTCATTCATTTGATCCTCAATCGCTGATATTCTTTCTTCCAGTTGATCGAGTCGGTTACTGAAGCTTGTGCATTTGTCACGTATTTCTTGTGTCATGGTTTTCATCTCTGTCAGTTCGTTTATGGCCTTCTCTGCATTAATTATTCTAGTTATCAATTCTTCCACTCTTTTTTCAAGATTTTTAGTTTCTTTGCGCTGGGTACGTAATTCCTCCTTTAGCTCTGAGAAGTTTGATGGACTGAAGCCTTCTTCTCTCATCTCGTCAAAGTCATTCTCCGTCCAGCTTTGATCCGTTGCTGGCGATGAGCTGCGTTCCTTTGCAGGGGGAGATGCACTCTTATTTTTTGAATTTCCAGCTTTTCTGCACTGCTTTATCCCCATCTTTGTGGTTTTATCTGCCTCTGGTCTTTGATGATGGTGATGTACTGACGGGCTTTTGGTGTGGGTATCCTTCCTGTTTGTTAGTTTTCCTTCTAACAGTCAGAACCCTCAGCTGTAGGTCTGTTGGAGATTGCTTGAGGTCCACTGCAGACCCTGTTTGCCTGGGTATCAGCAGCAGAGGCTACAAGTGTACTTGTCTGATTCTTGCTTTGGAAGCTTCCTCTCAGGGGTGTACTCCACCGTGTGAGGTGTGGGGTGTTGGTCTGCCCCTACTGGGGATGTCTCCCAGTTAGGCTACTCAGGGGTCAGGGACCCACTTGAGCAGGCAGTCTGTCCGTTCTCAGATCTCAACCTCCGTGTTGGGAGATCCACTGCTCTCTTCAAAGCTATCAGACAGAGTCCTTTGCGTCTGTGGAGGCTTCTGCTGCTTTTTAATTTGTTTTTGTTGTTGTTGTTGTTGTTTAGTTGTGCCCTGTCCCTAGAGGTGGAGTCTACAGAGACAGACAGGCCTCCTTGAGCTGTTGTGAGCTCCACCCAATTCGAGCTTCCCAGTGGCTTTGTTTACCTACTTAAGCCTCAGCAATGGTGGGCGCCCCTCCCCCAGCCTTGCTGCTGCCTTGCTGTTAGATAGCAGACTGCTGTGCTAGCAATGAGGGAGGCTCCGTGGGCGTGGGACCCTCCCAGCCAGGTGTGGGATACAATCTCCTGGTGTGCCCGTTTGCTAAGACTCTTGGTAAAGCGTAGTACTGGGGTGGGAGTTACCCGATTTTCCAGGTGTGGTGTGTCTCAGTTCCTGTGTCTAGGAAAAGGGATTCCCTTCCCCCTTGTGCTTTCCAGGTGAGGCGATGCCTCGCCCTGCTTCAGCTCTCCCTGATCGGGGGCTGCAGCAGCTGACCAGTGCAGCAGCTGACCAGTCCGGCACTCCCTAGTGGATGAACCCAGTACCTCAGTTGAAAATGCAGAAATCACCTGTCTTCTGTGTTGCTCGCGCTGGGAGCTGGCGACTGGAGCTGTTCCTATTCAGCCATCTTGCTCCGCTGTCCTGCTACAGTAACCAAAACAGCATGGTACTGGTACCAAAACAGAGATATAGACCAATGGAACAGAACAGAGTCCTCAGAAATAATACCACACATCTACAGCCATCTGATCTTTGACAAACCGGAGAGAAACAAGAAATGGGGAAAGGATTCCCTATTTAATAAATGGTGCTGGGAAAATTGGCTAGCCATAAGTAGAAAGCTGAAACTGGATCCTTTCCTTACTCCTTATACGAAAATTAATTCAAGATGGATTAGAGACTTAAATGTTAGACCTAATACTATAAAAACCCTAGAAGAAAACCTAGGTAATACCATTCAGGACATAGGCATGGGCAAGGACTTCATGTCTAAAACACCAAAAGCAATGGCAACAAAAGCCAAAATAGACAAATGGGATCTAAGTAAACTAAAGAGCTTCTGCACAGCAAAAGAAACTACCATCAGAGTGAACAGGCAACCTACAGAATGGGAGAAAATTTTTGCAATCTACTCATCTGACAAAGGGCTAATATCCAGAACCTATAAAGAACTCAAACAAATTTACAAGAAAAAAAACAAACAACCCCATCAAAAAGTGGGCAAAGGATATGAACAGACATTTCTCAAAAGAAGACATTCATACAGCCAACAGACACATGAAAAAATGCTCATCATCACTGGCCATTAGAGAAATGCAAATCAAAACCACAATGAGATACCATCTCACACCAGTTAGAATGGCAATCATTAAAAAGTCAGGAAACACCAGGTACTGGAGAGGATGTGGAGAAATAGAAACACTTTTACACTGTTGGTGGGACTGTAAACTAGTTGAACCATTGTGGAAGACAGTGTGGCGATTCCTCAAGGATCTAGAACTAGAAATACCATTTGACCCAGCCATCCCATTACTGGGTATATACTCAAAGGATTATAAATCATGCTGCTATAAAGACACATGCACACGTATGTTTATTGCTGCACTATTCACAATAGCAAAGACTTGGAATCAACCCAAATGACCATCAGTGACAGACTGGATTAAGAAAATGTGGCACATATACACCATGGAATACTATGCAGCCATAAAAAAGGATGAGTTTGTGTCCTTTGTAGGGACATGGATGCAGCTGGAAACCATCATTCTCAGTAAACTATCGCAAGAACAGAAAACCAAACACCGCATGTTCTCACTCTTAGGTGGGAACTGAACAATGAGATCACTTGCACTCGGGAAGGGGACCTTCACACACTGGGGCCTATCATAGGGAGGGGGGAAGGGGGAGGGATTCCAATGGGAGTTATATGTGATGTAAATGACGAGTTGATGGATGCTGACGAGTTGATGGGTGTAGCACACCAACATGGCACAGGTATACATATGTAACAAACCTGCATGTTATGCACATGTACCCTAGAACTTAAAGTATAATAATAATAAAAAAATAAATAAATTAAAAAAAATTTTTTTTCATGTTTTCCTACATTGTTGCTAAAATAGTTCCACTGGTTCAAACTGTCAGTGTAAGTCCAACCTATTCTTCAGAATTAATTAGAATTTCATCTTACCATGAAAGTTCATTCTGCAATCACCAGGAAGTTTGACATTGACTTCAGACAAAATCTTAGAATGTAACGCTTAATTAACAATTTGTACTGTTATATTGTGAGTTAGCTGCATGTGTTAGAATATCTCAGACTTACCAAGTCCAAAACTGAACTCTTGAGTTTTCTCCCCGAAACTGTTTCCTTCCCCGTCTTCTCCAACTCTGTGATTAAAAACTCCACTCAGTTGCCTAAGTGAAATATTTCAGGGTATTCTTTGTTTCTGCTTTCTCTTATACTCAATATCTAACTATAAGCAAATCACCTTCAAAATACCCCATATTCAATTACTTCTCATCACTTCCTTTTTCACCACCATAGTTGATATGATACATTATTCTCTCTTACCTGGATTATGCAACAGCCATCTAAATAGTCTCCTTGTTCTTACTGTTAAACTCCCTAGAGTCTATCTTCCATATATGTCAGATCATGGTCTCATCTACTCAGAAACTTCCAGTGACTTCTGTAGGGAGAGAGATTAAAACTTCTTTTTTTTTAACCTTCTTAGGTTCAGTGGCTTGGGCCTGTGAATTACACTTCAAAAAGACAGATCAACAGGAAAAAAGAACCCCAGAATTTGTTTATGCATGCAATGTACATATATATAGAAGAACTTAATGATGGGTAACTCAAAGGTGTGATTAGAATTTGGAACTTATATATCTTAACAAAGAAAGATAAGTTTGTGGAGAACTGACAAAACAAAGGAAAAGGAAACTAGGCTTCCAGGGACAGTCAATTGAGGGAAGGTAAATATATAAAGGGAAACTAATGGAAGATAAGGGTTATTTTAGTAAGGTTTGTTCGTGCAGACCAATGTTGGTGCTGACATTCCAACTCCAGTAACAATGGTTGTTTTCCTCTTCATGGTATGAGAGAAGGAAGGACATTCATGTCCTGCTTTTAGGCAAATCAGGGGAGGACAAAGAGCTCTTTCTGTTTGCTGCTTCATAATTGCCTTCAGCTCAAAATAATCATTATGCCAATGTAGCATATCATGGGGTGGCATATTTTGATCCCCTTCACTAGTTTATTTCACAAAGCCTGTTCTAGTCAGAAGGTACATAACTTGGTCTACTACATTCTCTTAGAAAGAGAAATGAGAAGCTATCTCCTATCATGTTAGAAAAGAGGTTGGGTGGGGGAGGGGCAGTTTGTGAGATCAGGGAGTTGAGTGGTTTCCAAGAGAAGCTTTGTACCCTGCCCCTCAGATAGAGACCCAGGAAGCAGGCAAGGCCACAAAGAGAGAAGGGCTGCTTGGAGGGGGCCAGGCTGATGAAGACTGATAGGCCATTAAGGGAATGAAGAAAGAGCCTGAAAGAGACTTACTTACCAGACTGACATCCTATGTGGACCAATGGCCAGCGACCAAAAAGGTTGATATCTACTGATACAAGTAAGTCAAAGACCACATTTCTTTTACCCTCTCTGCTGAAGAAAGCAAGAAACTTGATGAATCAGAAGGACACGGACTGATTAAGGCAGAATGAAACATAAACACAGAAATTTCCAATTGGGTTGAATTATTTACAAATATATATTTATTAATCTACTTGATTTGTGGAATAACATTTATATACTCCCTGGCACATAGAAGGTCAATTTATTATAGTTACTATTCCTGCTATATTTGATTTTATGTGTATGTCCATCTCTTTTTGGTTAATCTGATGCTTAATTGTATGTGTCAACTTGGCTTGGCCATGGTGTTCAGGTATTTGGTCAAACATTATTTTGCATATGTCTGTGAAGGTGTTTCTTGGATGAGATTAACATCTGAATCACTGGACTTTGCATAATGTCCTCTAGGTGCATTCATGTTGTCATAAATGACAGAATTTGTGTTGCTGAAACAATGTTTTGCTGCTCAAAAAGTCAACACCAACTTTTATTTACATAAGAGTAATATCCAGTTCAAGAATGGTAAGGATCTCACTGTCATCAGGGCTGAGGTTTGAAATCCACTTTGAGTACACTGCAAAGAGGGCTGATGTTGACTAATATGCAGATAGGAAAGGGCAAGTCACATGTGTGGTGAGGAGCCAGACACTGAATGGTTAAAATAACTAGGGCTGTCAAAACTGAATGAAGGAAGGCTCAACAGAGAGATGATAGCTGTTTTCAGATATTTGAAAGGCTTATTGTGGATGACAGAATGTGCTTGTTCTGAATGGGAGTTGAAAGCATGAATGTTTGATTCAATCCACAGAAAGAGGAAGCTTCTCACAGTTGAGTGTGCATCAATGTTAAGGGATTCAAACAGATGTTCAATATTCATTTTGTCTGGAATGTTGTCAGAGGATTCCTGTGTGTAGAGGAATGTGGTCTTGGCACTTTTCAGTTTAGGATAATCATAAGAGGGTGGGCAGAGACAACTAATATTAGCAAACTTCAGGAAATATGCTGAATGCTTCATGTCATTAGAATGTCTAATGACATCAGAATGTCTCACTGAATCTGCCTAACAGCTCTATGAGTTAAACATTACAAGCATTATTATTCTTATTTCACAAATCAAGCTTAGTTTACATAGCAAACTGCCAGAGTTCACAATGCTGAGAAATTGTAGGGGCAAGTTGAGAATCCAGGTCTATTGCATTAAAAGACTATATACTTTCCACCATACACTCCATTTCCCTAACATGCTTTTTCAAAAGAAAAGAACAAATTCTTAGTTTGAGGACAAAACTGCCAAAATATACAGATTTTATTAACAAACTGACCGATGACAGGCACCGATTCATTGAAATATTTTAGCTATGATTCTGATCATGTATTAATTTCAATGCTTAAAATTATGAACATTTTAACATATAGTAATAGCACATGTGAAAACTACTGTCTTCTTGATATATGTCCATCTTTTTTTGGTTAATGTGATGGTTAATTTTTTTATGTGTTAACTTGGCTTGGCCATGGTGTCCAGATTTGGCCAAGCGTTATTCTGTATGTGTCTGTGATGGTGTTTCTTGGATGAGATTAACATTTGAATCAGTGGGCCTTGCATAAAGTCCTCTAGGTCCATCCATGTGTCACAAACGACAGAATTTCTATCTTAAAGGTCGAACGGCATTCTATTGTGTATATATTCCATGTTTTCTTTATTCATTCATCCACTGATGGACAGAGAGAGAAAAAGCAAATGATCCCACTTACATGTGGAATTTGAAACAAACTAATAAGAGTAGAGAGTACAATGGTGGTTACCAGAGGCTAGAGGGTGAGGTGGGGTGGAATGGTGAAATGTTGGTCAAAGGATACAAAGTTTTTCTGTTAGAAGGAATAAGTTTTTGAAATCTATTTCACAGCATTGTGAATATAGATAATAATGCCTTGCATATTTCAAAATTGCTAAATTTCAAATGTTCTTATCACAAAAATGATAAACATGTTAATTAGCTTGATATAATCATTCCACATGGAATGTCAAAATATAAAAATATCACATTGTATCCCACAAATATATACAATTATAATATGTCAAAGACAAAAATAAATGTCAAAAAGAAAATCAGAATAAAAACTATTAAAAAAATCGGGGGACTATGTACAGAGATGATTATCCTCCTTTCCGTAGGTAAGCCTCATCCAAGTGGTTGAAGGCCTTAACAGACCAAAGACTGATCTACCCTAAGCAAGAAGGAATTCTGCCAGACTGCATTTGGATTTGGACTATAACTCTTCCCTGAATCTCCAGGCTGCCTGACTGTAAATTTTGCACTTGTACCTCCACAATACCTTAAAACTAAAATATATCAATCTATGTACATACACACATCTAACTGGCTCTGTTCTTCTGGAGAACACTGAATAATGCAGTTATTTATATTTCTTTTCTTTTTTTGAGACAGAGTCTAGCTCTTTTGCCCAGGCTGGAGTTCAGTGGTGCAACCTCAGCTCACTGCAACCTCCACCTTCCAGTGATTCTCCTGCCTCAGCAAAAGTAGCTGGGATTACAGGTGTGTGCCACCATGGCTATTTTTTTTTTTTTTTCCCCAGTAGAGATGAGGTTGCACCATGTTGGCCAAACTGGTCTTAAACTCCTGACCTCAGCTGATCCACCTCAGCTTCCCAAAGTGCTGGGATTACAGGCATGAGCCACCATGCCTGGCAGTTATTTATATTTATTTGCTCTTATATTTCCAGGTTTCTTCTAGCTTTAAAATTCTATGACTGGAATAAATACATATGTGAACTTGGAAGTAGATCTTTCCCCTGTCAAGCCTTCAGATCGGACCACAGCCTTAGTCACCACTCTAATTGTAGCCTCCTGAGAGACATTGAGCTAAGGCACATCCACGTTCTTGACCCACAAAACTGTGAAATACATGTTGCTTTTAAAAAATTTCATGAATGGCACTTAAATTTCTTTGGGACTATATCATTTAATAGAGACTGACTCAAAAGGGGAGTCTGGGAACCTGATCTTAGCCCCTGGTCACCTCTAGCTGGTGTGCACAGACCTCAGATCTTGTCAGTCTTATTTCCCTATCTGTTAATGTGAGAGAGTTGGGCAGAAGAACTTAACTTCCCTTAAATGCTACAACTCAATGTCTCTATTAATCATACTGTTTATTCATCAAAATGAATACTGATAAAAATGACAAGTAGAACACACCCTAGATGTTCAGGCCTCTGGAATTGGTGGCAGCGTCCCAGCTTCCTGCCTGTAACTGTGAGTAAGTCCTGCTTTACCTCTTCCCCACCCCCGCACCCACCAACAGTTCTCTATCACAAGCTAATCAGCGTTAAATAATTGTTAGGGCACTTCTGTGCGTGGCCTGTGCATCTGCCAGTGTGTACCCCGTGCAAGCTGGGCTGTTAGGGTTCTGGATGTGCATACAGTCCTGGCACCGGAAGGTTTGCCTCTAGCATTTTGTGGACTAACTCTGGCAGTACACAATGGGAAGAAAACCTTTTTCCAAGTGTAAGCCCTTCTCTCTTCTCATTCCCAAGGAGGTGTGTCCAGATCTTTTGCCAGGCAGCTACTTTACAGGAGCATTGGAGAGCAGGAAGCTAACCTTCCCCAACGAGCAGCTAGATTTACATTGGCAAATCAATCCCTCTCAATAAAATGTTATGTGACCATCTTCCCAGCCCCGTGTTAACATCCCTTCATTTTTTCGAGCAAGCGAAACAGTGAGAGAAGACAGAAAAGTAAAGTGGCAGAAAAGTTAAGCAAAGCAACGACCCGGGAGCGTGGCGGGGAGACCCGCGCGGGGACTCGGGTGGGCTGCAAACGCTGGGGAGATGCCACAGGAGCGCCTGCCTTCCCAGCTTCTCCTTTCTCTCGTTGAGGGTCGCCCCGGTTCAGCGCTCCCAGCATTCTGGCGACCTCCAGGTCCGCCCTGTCCCCTCCCCGCTCAGCCCGGCTCTGCGCCCATCGCCCACCCCACGCCTACCCGCCGCCACTCTCCCTTCGCCGCTCGCTCCGAGAGCGCCTGTCCCGCCCCGCGGGGCGACTTCTCCCTTTCGGCCCTGAGGTTCAGGATCCTGGGTGGGGCAGCTGCGCCTCCGGGACAGCCCTAGCCGCAGAGCGCCCAGACCTGGGCCGACGGAGTCCGTTCAGAAGTCCACGCAGCCGGCGCCGCCGCACCTGAGCCCCGGCTCCGGTCACGCCGCTGCGCCGGAAGCGCGGGCGGAGCGCACGGGCCGGGGGAGAGTAGCCTGCGCCCACGAGGGGGACCCAAGTCCCCAGGGTGGTGGCCGAGTCCCGCCTCCCGCCAGCAGGGGCGAGGACCTGCGACGCGCACCCTTCTGCCCACGCACCCTGCCCGGCCGGGTCTCCTCAGCACCAGCGCCACGCACACCCGACTTCCTCAGCTTCTAGCCCTCACCCTGCCAACTTCCCTGCCAGGAGGAACCTGCCGCCAGCCTGCTTTCTCGCCCGCAGGCCCTGCGCTGAACGCCGCCGCGCCCAGGGTTCACCTTACGCCGTCGGGAAAGCCCATGAACTCTGCAGAAACAGCGTAAAGGAGGGTCCCGCCGCAACGCACGACTGGGGCCCCTGGGTTCCCCCTGGGTGGAGCAGCTGCAGCAGAGCCGGGAAAGTGGTGGAGGATGATCTTGCGGCCGAAGGGGACCTCGACGCAGTAATGTCAACATGTAAGTCCCACCTTTCAGCTCGGAATTCCTTCACTCTTTTATCTGTGTTCACCCTCTGACGCCCCCTCCCCGACCACCCCACCCGCAAGAGAAATAATTTTGTAAGGACTTCAACTGCACGGAGGGAATAAACTAGTTTGTCTTCAGTTTGTCCCTCGAGGCACTGAGGAGTAGGACTATTGCCAAGTGGAGTTGTGACACGTGTGTGTGGCTTCCCCCTCCCAGCGAGGTAAACCTCACATTTGGGCGGTGTAAAGCCTAATAAAAAAGGGCAGGGCTTCAAGAATGGGGAAAACGTGTTTTCAATTCAAATTAAACAAGGAGTAACAGGCACCGCTCCTCCGGTCCAGGGGCCTGGCCCTGCCAAGAAGGCGCTCTCCGGGATCAACACCTGGGGTCTTGGAAGGTACTGGTATGCCGAGAGAATGTTGACTTTACACATTGTCACCATTGACTGTAGAAGTTATTCTTGGATCTTTGGGGTGTTTGAATTTTTTTTAAGGTGCGCAGAAAATGTTTTCAGTGTGCTTTGGAGATTAAGAAGTAATTAAGGGTTATGCCACGTTACATGATAGGATCTGAGGGGACTTCCATAGACTTATGGGGGCGGGGAGAATTGGGGCATTGAAACAGAAACTTGAAAGATTTTGCTTCCATAGAATTGTCATCCTAATGGTGAGGTGGCTCAGAGCGACCCCATGAAAGGGTCGCCACGCACCGTCTGGCCTTCCAGAATGGGAAAAGGAAGATTGTACTCAAAAGGGCCAAGCTTATATTTGTGTCCAAACAAGAAGTTTCTTTTTCTTGTAATAGGTAATTTTCCTTCTGGTGTTTTACTTAATCTTGGGCGGACACCGTGACAGACGTTTTATCCCCTTCCACTAACTCACGTACAACAATTTCTAGAACTTGGTAGTTAACCCTCCTTTCCCCAACTCCTGGATCCTACATGAATTTACTCTTTCAGTTCAGTACATAGGGAAAGACCTGCCCCCTAGGTCCTGTTTTTCCAGACTTTCCTGCACTTTCCATTCCCTACTTCCCCACTCCCCAAACACACATTTTTAAAATAGGAGAAAGGATAGTGCCCACAAGTGTAGCACTCTGTAACTCTGTTCCTAGTACTGTGAGATGTAATCAGATATGAACCACTTATTTTTACTAAAACAGCATGTGAAATAATTCCACACCTGGGAGTTTTAAAGTTTCCTTTATGCCGGTGGAATCGGCAAGGTATAACTTGAAAAAAATTATTTTGGGATACAGCCAGCATTTTCATATAAGACTTGTTCTCATATACAGGCTACACATTTTGAAGTAATATGAGCTTGTTTTCAGCTTCAGTTTTTCTTGAAAATATACCTGGGATTTTAACATCAGGTATTTGCCCAGGTTTTTTCAGCTTTCCTAAGTATTTAGATCTTATGAGAAAAAAAGCATATTACACATAAAAGTATAAATACCTATTTTTAAAATAAAAGATGTTAAGCTTATCAACAGGTTATGTAAAAATTTCCTGATCATGAAATTAAGTTATATAGTCCACTTGAATTCTTCGTGATTAAAAAATCATGTCATTATTGGCCCCATTTGTTTAATCATTCCCGTTCCTCCTTGCCTGCCTCCCCACCAGCCCCTCCTGTACACACACAAACACACACACAATTTTTTTCTGAACCATTTGAGTACAAGTTGTATACATAAGGGCTTAAGAGTTTAATTTTTCAATTGAAATTTTAAAAGTGTTTCTAACTTCAAATATAGTTGCCAAAAAGTACGGAGATCCAGTATACCTTTGACCCAGTTCCTCCAGGGTCATTATAGGGTAAAAGCGTGAATATGAAATCATGTAGAAAATAGGGCTTGATACCTGGATTTGAGATTCTTTATTGAGCTATTTTGACTGAAAGTTTCCATTTTTTACCAGATGGTAAGTATGTTTTTTTCCATTTTGCTGTTTACGATTCATATGGAGTGGTTTAGGATGGTCTGATTCTTTTTAGGTATTGGTTTGTTAGAATATATGGAAAGAATTACCAATCTTTCCAAGATTAATATTCTTATTATCTTGTTGAAAAATGTTAAAATGGGGAACATAAGCTATATTATGCTTTAAATTTTAATAGATTCAAGTACAGAAACTACTTATGTGTGTTTTATGCCTCCTCCTTGTGGAGAAAGTGTATTTGTATATTGTTATAGTCAAGTTCTGAAATTATAGGCTTTACGAATATATTTGGGAGTTGTAGTGACTGCATATTTTTCATACCCTAAGAAATTTAGTAGATGTAGCAAGACTTGCGTTAATTCATCTCAAGCTGCATGAAGCTACTGTTCCATTTATGGCTTATATAAATTACATGACATTGTGCTTTTTCAATATGAATGGTGAATAAGGCTATTGTCTCTTGATTTATGGGAAATATTAGAAGCCTGTAGTTTTGTAGCCTAACTGGACACATGACTCTGATGTCTGGAAATAATGATTTGAAAGAGAATTAGTTTACATATTAAAAATAAACTAATGACCGCTTTTTAAAATGTGACCATTTTTCTAACGGCCTATATATCTTACAGAGTTTACATTTCTGATGGGATGATTAAAAGTTTCTACAGTCTATTTAGAATTTAGACTAAATAGAAAACACTTTGTTCAATGTTTGTGGTATGCATGGGCAAAAACTGTTATCTTTCAATTTTCATTTCTAATTGGATGAGATTATTATCTACATTGGATGATGTTAAGAAGCAATATAGTTGACTGGGGTGGTACTGTATAAAGGATATATTGATAAAAATATGTGGCTACATGAGTGTCATCTTACTTTCCTTTATAAGCATTACTTGAAATGGAATTATCTGGAATGCCTTAAAAAAAGGTTCAAGATTAATTTATTTAAAGCAGAGCAAATATGACAAAAGTTTAACGTATTTAAAATAAGAGTGGTCAAAAAATCACAAATCAATGAGGAAAATATTTATATTTGTAATAGAAAACTATACAAATGACTTGAACATGACAATCCAAACAAAGGAAATTCAAATGAGACACAACTTCTTCTATCAAAGTGACAATGATTAAAGCAATAATACTCAATAGTGAAGAGAGAGCCGTGACATGAAAACAGTGATATGTTTCAATGTAAATGTGTATGTATTTAACTCTTGTAGAAATCATTTTAAATCTACAGGAAGTTTTCAAGAATAAAAATAATGCAAAGAAAGAACACACCTCTATACCTTTCACCCACAATTACCTATTCTAATTATTGGCCCCATTTGTTTAATCATTCCTGTTCCTCCTTACCTGCCTCCGCACCAGCCCCTCCTGTACACACACACACACAATTTTTTTCTGAACCATCTGAGAACAAGTTGTATACATAAGGGCTTAAGAGTTTAATTTTTCAATTGAAATTTTAAAGGTATTTCTAACTTCAAATATAGTTGCCAAAAAGTATGGAGATCCAGTATACCTTTGACCCAGTTCCCCCAGTGGTAGCATTTGGAAAACCTATAGTACAATGTTAAAACCAGTATATTGATACAATTTACTTCTCTTTTTCTTGTGTACCTATGTGTGTAATTCTTAAGGCTGAGTTTTACTCTCACCTCTGGTATAAGCCAGTTATACATGTTACTGTTCAAATAAAGTTTAAGATTTGTGCAGGGTTGAAGAATAAATCAGCCTTTTTGAAGTGGAGGTACACCCAACTTAATAAAGGGACTTAAATCGAGTTAATAGAATAGCACTTAAAAAAAAAAATACATTGCTTTGGCTCAGGAACATGCTCTTTAACCAAAAAAAGAAATACGATTATGAGCAGACTTGAATAAACCAAATTACTGTTCTTTTCACTCTGGAAGAATTAAGGTATTTTCTCTGCCACTCCCCAGTCCCTTTTATGAAAAGATTTGCCACAGAAACAGGGATGGGATATGACGAAAGCAGTTAATTCTGACAGTTGCTGTTATTGGTTGCATTAGTGTCATATCAATTTCTCCACTAATATCACAATTTCTTCACTAATTTCTCTTTAAATTGTGACTTTTGGGGAAACCAATAGGAGTAGAGAGATGGAAAATGGTAGGTTTTTAAGATTATTTCGGTGATCCATTTGGATAAAATAATGCGTACAAGGAATCATATCCACATTTAAAGCAATTCTGTAGAAGGGTTACATTCTAAAGCTTCCTGAAACAGGACTCAAGCAAATTGTATTTTGTAGCTTACGTAGATTGAAAAGGGGAACAAGTTTGCAACAGAGGTAGCGTGGTTCTCAAAAAGGACCCTAGGTTGGAAGCCAAGTGACAAAAATGATGTTTTGGCTCTGACACCACTGATCATATGATCTTGGGCAAGTAGTTTAGTATCTTAGTTTTTCACCTGTAAGATGATAGATTTTTTTGCATAATCTTTAGATTCCTTCCAGATATAGGAGTCTATGACTGTCTTTTACTTAAAAAATGTTCCTGCTGTCTTCAATAGAACTTTAAGACCACAATCAAAATGATATAAGAGTGTACTTGTGTGTGTGTGTGCGTTTTTTTTTTTTTTTTCCTCGTAGTTCCTATTTAGAACCTTAGTAACCCTGTTCAGGATTTTCCATTCTTGGGAGATAGTTATTTAAATCTCAGGGGTGTATCTTTGCTAAGTGATCCCCTGAGAAAACACATAGTACTTTCCTTCCTGTGTTCTATTCTTAATTTATTTGTTTATCTTCTTCAGTAAACTGTAAAGTGGTTGAAAGTTGGCCTGTCCTATGGTTTGTTTAGTTACAAGTGCTTGCCTTGTTGGGTTTCTTTTCTGTCGAAGTGATAGGATCTGGACACATGGAATGCCTTAAGCCGTGGTCATCATTTGCAACTGATGGGATTGCAGGCAGCTTTGATAAGACAGCCTCAGAATTGAATATGGAATCCCTAAATGCTGAAACCGTTTATAGCGAAGAAGTTGCCTGAGCGCATAAATAGTGTTTTATGGCGAAACTAATGAGCAGGAGTCTATGAGTATTATTTAGAGATTATATGAATCTAAGAGCCATTATTCACATGTTGATAAAAGATAATTGTCATATATCAAAAAGTGTAAGAAGCTGGGAATTCTTTTGAGCTGATACATCCTTCTGTTAATATCGGTAAGGGTGACAGCCAGGTTTGACTGGTCTGTCTCTTTATTTTTCTGGACCCAAGTTTCCTTTTTTTTGTGAAATGAGAAGATTCAATTAGACTTCAGCATTAGTCCTTCTAGCTCTAAATTTCTTTGAATATGTAATTGTGCTTTTGTTTTAAAAGCATACTCATTCATCCAGCATCAGTAGGAAACAGGCCTATTCTTCCAAATAAGTGAACTTTCTATGGGACGGAAGTTTGTCACCTACTGTTTTAAAAGCCCTTACAGATTACCCTGTACTGTTATTTCAAGTTCTTTTTGGTGGGTAATATCCTATTTACAGAAGAAAAGACTAAGGGTTTAAGTACTTGCTCTACAAACCACACAATTTATAGAGCCACAGGAGGTAAGTTGGTGCTGTTCGAGAGTCCACATCCATTATTATAATTACTAATTTCTTACTTACTAAAATATACGTCTTATTAGCAGTACTTCTTTTAATCTCAGATATTTTGGATGGATGGATTTGAAAACATACTTGCAAACAACAGATACTCTTCAAATCTTAATCTTTTCCTAGTTTCAAATTTTCCTAGTTTAGAATTTCCATCAGGAGAGCTGCATGGTTCTAGAACTTCTAGTTTGGTGAATAATAAAACATGGCATGAGTTTCAGACACTACTTAACATTTCTGTATTCATTAGCAGACATGAATAACCAATTTCATTTCGGTCCCCAGGTGATCTCAGAAGTGACCATAAAGTCAATTGATTGGTGTTGGCATATGAGATTAATCTTGTTTACTCTTGATTTAGTCTTTTCCTTTGATTTCACTATGGACAGAATAACACCACTTGAATGAGAATGTCTGGAATGATAGTAATAATAATAATAGCTAATATTTATTGAGTACTTGCTGAGTGTCATGAACTGTGCTTGCAAGGCGTCGTCTTATGTAATCATCTCAGCAACACTGTGGACTAGGTTTATTGCTGTTCCTTATTTTACAGGTGAGAAATAGGAGGCACAAGGCATCAAGCAATTTCCCAAGGGTTACAGCATAGTTCATAAGTAGCAAACCAGATCTGTCTCACTCTAAGCTTGTTCTCTTGGCTATGAGATGGAGATGGCCTCTTAAAGATTAAAAATGCAGGCTTGGGGCAAGTGCAGGAGTCCTTCCATGTCTAATTTTGCTCATTTGAGTATTTCTCTTTCTGCTCTTCTGTTTAGTATTACACATTTCACCCAGGTAAGCAAACTTTAGGCTTTAGGGTAGATATTACTGTAACCCCAAAGTATCTTATTAGTTGCTCCTCGATAAAATGAGTCTCAGTTATTACTTATAGGCAAAGTAACTCTCCCTGAGGGGATTTTCAGGTCTCCTGGAGATTTCTAACTACTGCTTGCTTACCTTTCTGCCTCCCAATTCTTCTGCTCGCCAGTCCGCTTATGGTCCCTTTTGATGACTAACATTTTTAATTTCTTCCTTCTTTGCTGGTTTGCCTTTTTTTTGATGGTGCTGATTCAATGAACTGTATTATAACATTTTTTTGAGACAATATAATGTGAATGTTCCTTTCTAAATCATTATTAAATATAATTTTCGGAATTAAATGAGTCTGTCGTGCAGAAGGATTGTTGAGTTTTCAAAGCATCACCTCTCCATCTAATGTCATTTACTACTTTCTATAATACCTGGTGTTTAATAGCCATTTAAAAACATTGATAGCTATTTTATATATAAAGACTTTACCTTTTTTGGAATATTAATGCTTCAATGTATCACTTTAGGGGATAGAACAGAGCTTGGGCAATTTGATTTTATGTTAAATATTTCCATTTGTAAAGCAGCAGACATTAAGGAATACACATCCTTACAGTCTAAATTTCTGGGAGATTATAAGGAAGGTTGATAGAAACATCCTTCTTCTACCCAGATGAACATGAGTCTGCTGAGGCTGAAACTAAAATTGCTTTATTTTTTAATAAGTAATTTTTTTGAATTGTCTGACTACCCATCCTTATGCAGAAATCACCTATTATGTATATTTTGATAAGGAAAGTGCTGCCATGTGGCAAATAAAATGCATGGATTTATTTTCTTTTGCTAATTAGCTTGAAGGAAATCATTAGGTCGTCGTCATCTTTTAAGTTGCTCCACTATTTGGAAGCAAGGCTGAAAAAAGTTTATTTTCCAGTCCCTACTGGAAACCTATACTTTTACTTTATTTGTCATAATGCTTCACTGAATGTTGAATGTCCTAATTGCCATTTTCTTTCTTTGCAGGATGTTTCGCTCAGATCGAATGTGGAGCTGCCATTGGAAATGGAAGCCCAGTCCTCTCCTGTTCTTATTTGCTTTATATATCATGTGTGTTCCTCACTCAGGTAAGACTCTTTCTCTTTCACACCTCGAGTTTAATCATGATGACATTGTCTGCAGCATAAGCATGCTACTTATTTACATTGCCTTACCTTTACTTACTGCCTTTCTTTTTTTTTTTTTTTTTTCCTGTTTCTATCCTTATAGGGCAGTTTTTTTTTCTGTTTATGATTTGTCTATCCTCTTTGAAATTTGTGTGAATACTATTTCTTTGATCATTGTTTTATTTTCTAATGAGTTTATTTCTTTAATCTTTGCTGTCTTTTATTTATTTACTTAGCCCGTATTGAGTGATGAGATAACTACATAAATGGCATTTAAAAAGTGCTAGCTGTTTCTTCTACTGTTGAGTAAATATACTGTACTTCTCTTTTCAAGTTTTCATATAGTTATTTATGGAAAGTACAGACTTTGCTAGTTTCATTCATCCTCATTTTATTAGCATGTTGCAATATGAATTAGGAATTGGAACTTAAGTTTTTAGACTATGCAGTTTAATTTACTTGATATGAAAAAGTTAATTACAGCATTTTTGGAATTAAAGTGTCTATTTTTTCTAATTACGTTTTTTTGAACTTTGAAATAAGATCTTGTTGACTGCTGAAAAAACTAAATTTTCTGTAAACAGCACATTTTATGAATAAGCCAATTAGAAGCTGAGGAATGTGAATGATGTTTAAAAGTAAACTGTTTCTTCATTTTCTGGTTTTGTCACTGAACTGAGCAAATTTATTTAAGTCCATTCTATTTTACTCTTTGTATTCTCCTGGTGTATGTATTAGGCTTATTATGTTTTCCTTTAGAATAAAGCTAAAATGTCAATTAAGAAAATCATAATTCTTGAAGTCTTATGTATTTACTTGGAATTTAATCAAGATTTATTAATTTCATATTTATAATGTATCTATATTATCATAAATAATACATTTTAAACATTATGGAAATAGATTATCTGCTAAAATTGCTTATTCATGGATCAACAAATTAAACTTGTATTGAGATGTGAAAACTTTTTTTTCCAAGCCTACAAGTGTTTTAAGAGTTTCAGTTACTTACTTGGAAAATTCCTGGCACTTACTTAATGGCTTCAAAACAGAACAGATCTTTCAGTGAATTTTGTGTGTATTTGTTAGAATTTTATTGTAAAGCCATCCTTTTCCTTATTACCGTCATTATTAGAGGAAACACACTTGTAAACAGATTGAAAAATTAAAGATATATTAGATGTTATGATGTACAGTGTTGAACTACTTTCAAAAGTGATTAAGAATAAATTCCATGATATGAGATAAATTATGAGATTAACATGATTAGTTGAAGTCTGTTTACTTTCATTTTTGTTAGGTCATGTATTTGTATAATTTTAAGGCTTCTTGAGACCATAGCACCTCCAATTTGTACTTTTAGATGTCAACATTTTAATTAATATATACACATTCTTGAATTTTAATCATTTGAATAAATGAAGCATGTCTCTTTAGGGTAAAGAAAGGGAATCAACTTGTCTGGGACCAGGCTGAGGGAGGAGAATCACCTGGGTACAAAATTTAAGGAGACACTCATTCCCAAGGTCACCAGAATCAAAGTACTTACACTTGTTAAGTTACTCTCTCACACAAGCTTTTCTTATTTATTTGTTATTTCCTGCATTATTAAACTTTTTTTGTGTATCATATAAGGTTTTGTGACAGATAGTTTTCTGTGTTCACTTTTGAGGCCAGAACATTTTGTGTTAATACCTGTATCCTCTAATAATGACTCACTTAAAATGCTGCCACCTCGTAAGTGTCTGAATTCACAAACACTCTTTGGAGGTTATTATTGGCATTTTAATAGAAAATTTTTGCATCATAAGATGACTGAGCATGGTGCCTTATAATGAATTCTCAAGCCATTTAAAATAATGCATATTACAACTTTGGATATATCTGATATTTAAAATCATTTTTTTGCATAAATCAAAGTGTAATACTGCTATGTTTTTGAAGACTAGTGCTCAACTGATGTTATATCCTTGTTTACACCTTCGTTGACTAATTTTTGCTTTTTTGGATAACCCCTAGATGATCTCAAGTGGCTTTAAGTGGCATCTTGACGCCAGCGTCCGTAAATCTGTATTGTCCATCCTGGCCCCTTCCTGGCCCCTAGAGCCATCTCTTGAGGTGCTGATCCTCATCTACCCTTGGATTTATAATAGGCCTTAAACTTCAAATGTGCAAACAGGACCCCTAGTTCCTATCTCCTATCCTCAAATCTACTTCTCTTTTAATCTTTAAAATTCCTCCTTCTATCCTCCTATTCTCTACCACTCTATTTTGTAGACACACTGGCCTTTCTATTCCTTGTCTATGCCTTCCTAGTCTCCTCTTCTCCCTCACCTTGTTCTTTTTGACACTCAAATCTCAGTTTAATTATTACCACCTCACATAATCCTTCCCTATCCCTCAATTCAAAGGAGCTCCACTGGATCATATATTATTCTTAGTGATAATCTGCATAGATTTTGGTTGTTGTCTTGTTTGTTAATTTTTTGTTAATTTGACTGTGATAGCTAGGTTAGGAGATTGGCAGATCTCTTTTGGTTGTTACGATTGACACTTAGATCAGATGATTAAAATTAGAATCTTATGGTTTGATTCCAATAACACCCATAGTTTAATTCTTATAATAGAATTGCAGTATTAAGTTTGCTAGTAGGTAAGTTAAGATTTGTATTTCATGGGACACTTAAAAAAGAAATATGTGAATTTTGTGCACTTCTGGATTTTCAAAAGTAGTGTGGAAAAATAGCTCACTGTGTCTTGACAAGTGATGATTATAACCTTTAATAAGAACTACAATAAAATAACAATTTAGAATATTTACACTCGTGCCATAGAAGTATGCCTTAAAACAATAAAATACGATTTATTTTTACCCACTATCTTGACACCATTTAGAAAAGCTGACAACATCCCATATAATCAAAATTGTTGGGGAAAGAGTGTACACTGACACTGTTGACTCTTTTGGGAGAGTAATTAGGTAACACATAAAAAAATTAAGAATGTGTACATTGGTATATCACTCTCACATGTAGGCATATACCCTATAAAATAAAAAACATAAATAGATAGAGAAATCTGTATCACTATGTTAACTAGCATTGTAATAGCAAACCGGAAAAGACATTGTTCACCGAAAGGGGGATGTTTATGTGCATTATTTTACATTTGTTCCGTCAAATACTGTGCAGTGCCTCAAAACAATGTGGTCAAACTGCCTATTGGCTTGGAAGGCTATTCATGATAATAATGTTAAGTTTAAAAGCAGATTATAATCAGGCACTGTGGCTCACACCTGTAATCCTAGTACTTAAGGAGGCAGAAGTGGGAAGATGGCTTGAGCCCAGAAGTTTATGTTATAGAACAATATAAAATTATTTTAGATTTGTAATAGCTTGCATTACAAACCTGGATGTATTATGTATCTATGTTTATATAAGACTTTGTAAACATGTTAACAAAACATGGAATGATACTCATCAGGCTTCAAAAATGGGTTATCTCAGAGGCACAGTTTGGAGAAACAGGAGAGATGACGATGGAACTTCGTACACCTCTGAATTTTTTTGCATTCTTACAATGATCAGGTATTTAGTAATCTGAAAAAAAATGATGAATTTCTTTTTTTTTTTTTTAAGCCACATAAAAATGATCAGAGAGGCGTAGAAGTGTATGAATATTTAAATTTTGTTAGTTACTTAACTGTTTCTCTGGCTCTTTCTTCACGTAATAGGAATCTCTAAAAGGAGTTTCAGATAATAACTTGTTTTTTGTGACCTAACACTCCATGACTCTGAAGATAAATGATGATATTTCAAGCAGACAGAAGGTTATGGATTCAAGTAGAGTGGGAAACAGCTAAGAGCCAATACATTTCGAAGCAACCAGGAACCTGTTTCCACACAGATCGTCTTAGTCATGAGCAGTGTGGGAGGAGCCTCCCTTCTCTCCTGAAAATCAATGATATCAGCAGATTATTTCAGAGCACAGTGTTATTCTGATATCTATGAGACATCAACAGCTGCAAGGGGAAATGTTTCTGAAAGTAAAATCTGGCCTGAATTGTGTATGTTCTAGCCCAGGGCACAACATAGTTCTGGAAGGCAGGTGATTGTGTAAAAAGAATCTTGTGCTTTTTTGTTTGTTTATGTGTTAATTTTTCTTATGATCATAAATGAACAATTATTATTTAGTATCAATTATATTGCAGTCTATATTTAAGAGTTAAACCAAAGTTTGGTCAAAGGACTTTCAAATGTCTAGAAAAATAATCCTTTTATGAATGTGCATGTTTTTAAAAAAAAATTTAGTATTGTCTGTTGAAAATTACTAAGTAATTACTAAGTGTATCTTAAAGGTCAAAAATAAGGCTCTAATTGTACAGACCATTTTGCATATAATGATAAATGTGTGTATGTGTGTTTCACTCAGAATCAAAAATGCTCCAAATTACTGTCTGAAGCTTTCAGCTAAAAGATTGTTTTTCCATTTCAGACCTCAGATTAGAGTCAATGTGAGTGAATAAATAAAGTCTAAAAAGTTTTATACAGATATTTCCTTAAGGCAACTTTCTAGATAATTTTCTTCATACACCTTTGGATGGCCTGAATTCGATGTTGTTAGATAGGAAATCATACATTGAGGGGTCATAAAGCCAATTACATAAACATAGAATGGGAATGACCTGCCTTGTCACCACAGTGACAATTTCAAGTGACCCTGCAGTGTGATGGGACCACTAATGAAACTGATGCCACTTAAATGATATTAGGAAGAGGGAATGTCAAGAGTCCTACTCTTTATTGGTCAGATCATGCTTATTTCCAGGCATGGTTGTCATAATGTAGAGAGGGTTGGTGAACAGAGAATATTTAGACCAGGCATACCAGCGTACTGATGAGTCTCAAGTTATCTGAGGAATTTTTGGAGCAGTCCCTGTCAATACTGAGTGAGTGAAACCTCTTTAGAGGTGGGCTGGGACTGTGGACTCCCTTTGTGTCAGCAACAATATTCTTGCTTTCATGTATCAATTTGTTTGCTTTTTAAGTACAAATTTTTTTGCATTATTGCATTAAAAATGGATGTAGAGAAATGGCACATTTACTTTAATAAAGTCAGTAGGAATAAGATACCAGCCTTTAGATATCTGGAGACTGGTCATCTGGAAGCTATAACAGACTTCTACGTATCTCAAAGAGGAACTAGGACCAGTGTGTTAATGCTGTAAGAACCAAATGACGCTCTTAGTAATTAATTGTCCAAAGATAAACCTAGCTGTCCTTCAGATTCCCCTATCATTAGTAATCAGGACACGAAGGAATCTCAGGATTGAGGAATTTGTACCAGAAACCTTGAAGACCTCATTAGCCTATAGTCCAGTCATGGAGTGTGTGTGTGTGTGTGTGTGTGTGTGTGTGTGTGTGTGTGTGTATGTGTGTGGTGTGTGTTATACAGTCTGTTTTGTTCTGTGCACATAGTTGTAATTGTTTTACCTGTAAAGTTTCTTCTGTGTGCTTCCAATTTTAGCAGGTACTTTTAATAATGAACTAGACCTAGAGTTTGGGCGGGTAACTTTCTTGGACAAGATAAACCTGGGGAGCTCTAGACTTTAATAGGGACATACAAACTCTGAGACTTTGGCAGGCACAAAATTGTCTACCACTTTTAAATTCTTTTTAATTCTCTAAGGAGTTTTCTTTTTATTTTCAGCAAGTAGAATATGTGCTTTTTGGCACTGTTCTGACTATTCTTTCTTCTTTGGCATTGTTCGTACTTGCAATATCATAGTATTCAGTAAGTAAAGAAGATGGGAAAAAAAAAAACCAGAATGGAGGAGAACCACAGACAAACCCCAATATATTCCAAATATAATGAGCAAAAATACTTTATAGGGTGGGGCAGCATGGGGAAGAAGGTTTTGAGGTTAGATGAGAAAAATGTATTAATCCCACAATGAGGATCAAGTCACATAAACATCCTTTCCCCTCCATTGAACTAAGATAATTAAACACCTGAAAAGAAAGCAGGGTTCCTTTGGGAGGCTGAGGCAGTCGGCGGATCATGAGGTCAGAAGTTCAAAACCAGCCTGGCCAACATAGTGAAACCTCGACTCTACTAAAAACATGAAAATTAGCCTGGTGTGGTGGTGTGCACCTGTAATCCCAGCTACTCGGGAGGCTGAAGCAGGAGAATCACTTGAATCTGGGAGGCGGAGGTTGCAGTGAGCCGAGATCATGCCCGGGGCAACTACGTCAATAAATAAATAAATGAATAAATAAATAAAGCAAGCAAGGTTCTTGGGCAGCACATGGATAGTGGCTATCACCAGTTCAGGTTAACCTTCTTAACCATCTCCTACAGAAAAAACTCTCAGAGAGGAATAGAGTATCCCAGTGGGGAATATGTGGCCATCATATTTCTACAGTTAAGACTATTATCTTGATTTCTTAAAATCATTAAATATATTAGTAATCTTTTGAATGAGATTTTTCTCCGGAAAATGGTTTGAATTATTAGGTATTTCGTGTCAGCGTATCTTGGTTTTTAGTCATTCCTAAACTAGTTTCATCTTAAACTTGTGGTTTAGAAATGATATGCTTTTGTAAAACAATTACATAATTTTCTGCAATAAATTATTATGAGTCAAAAAAGATGCCTTCCTCTACTACATTCTCCTCCAAGTTTGGTGCTGCTAGTTTAGATAAAAGAGAAAACGTTTTTGTACTAGAGCTCAGAAGATGGATTGTGTCAACCCATTTAAAAATCAGGATCTTTCTTATAATAACTACAGAATTATACTAGTCACTATTATTGGTTTGGTCAAAACTACAAGAATGAGAAAATGCCTATAATTTTGCAAAGAGAAGGATCTTTTTAGAAGAATCCTTACCTGGCCAAAACTTTATTAAACAGTATTATTGAAGTAAAATATAGATCTGGAGAAAAGAATACTCTGGCAATATTAATCATTGCTTTTATACACATTCACAGTTCCTTTCTTCTGTCCTTCATTTATTTGTTTTATGCCTTAAATACATGTCCAGAAATATGACATTATGTACAATTGATACTGTCCCCTATGAGTATAAGGAATAGTTTAGCTGTATCACTGGCCTTATTGAATAGAGTTTTAAGGCAGAGTTTCTGATCACAGTGATTTCAGTGGCTGCAGTAACAGTGCTATGAGGAGGAAAAGCTAGACTTTTAGAGATAATTTACCTCACTTTGTTTTTAATTTTAGAGAAAATGAGCTCCAAGTATGCACTGAGGTTGTGGAAATGTAGCCTTGCACCTTTTCCAGAATTCTCCTAATCAGATTGTGTACACCAGTTGTCTCCTGGTTGGCTCATCAGAGGTCAATATTAGTATTTTATTTGGACTGCAAATCTCATCTCTCTTTAGAATGGTAACCTCAAAATCTATTACTTGTAGGCAGCTCAAGACCACAAACATTTTTGTTTCAATACTGCTGATAACCTAATGTTTCACCAACAATAGGGTTTGTGGTTTTTCTCAGAGACTTTGCTAAGTTGACACAGGACGTTTTCCTTCCAGTTTGGTAAGCATCCTTGATGCTTTAGTTGGTGTTTGGTTAGGACTGTTATTACTTCTCATCATCTGACTGGCTTCCATGTCCCACACACATGAGTTAGAGAGGTCTGCCTCTTTTATTGACCTTTTGGAAGAAAGTTCTCTTCGAATTTTAAGCCATTTCTGATATTTAAGGTAGTGTCTGCTTGCAAACATGATACTACTGATTGTGACACCATGGAAGATGGATTCAGTAAATGTGTAGCAAATAAATTGAATTGCTTTCCAAGCTCTCTTGCCAGAGCTTGGATTTCCCTTAGCAGGTTGTGTCTAACTTATCAGAGAGTTAGGTATTCTTAATTAGAGTCCCCTCATTTCTCCACCGTTATTAAAGTATGTTCAACATTTGTGAGAGCATTATAGTAAAGAAGTTACAGAGAACATAGAGTTAATATTGCTGTTCTTAGACTCATTTAAACACTAAAGGCTATGTCATAGTACTATATATGAGCAGTGTGTGTGTATTTGGGGGTGTGTGTGTATATATATATACACACATATATGTACATATGTATATCAGGCTCATTTCAAAGTCCTAGTTATGCAAAGCGAAATCATTGCCTTTAATGTTAAAGAGTTTTAGTGTTATTGGGGAGACTAACGTGAGAAAAAAATAGGATGCAGTGTGATGTGCGATTTAGTAGAATTATAGGCATAATATCAAGAGATAATAGAAGAGGTCTCAGAAAAGTTCTCATGGATAGATAATGTTAAAACTGTATCTTCTGATAACAACAGAAAGGGAGAAGATGGAGAATGGGTCTGAAAATGGAGAAGGGGGATCTAGGCAGAGAAAGGAACAGGGACAAGGACAAATGCACAGATGCATTATAAATGACTTTGTAGAAGCACACATATTTCTCATTACTAGAATAAAGGGTCTCTGCAGAAGAAGATAGGGAATGAGGCTAGATGGGGAAGTGGGAGACCAGACGAGGATGTCAAGTGAGGGCCGATGCTGACAAAGCTGAATGAGGACTTCCAGCCCAGCAGGGGAGATAGACATGTCCCCACTAGCTACAGTTCTGTAAGTAAAATTTGTGCATTTGCAGATGAAGATGAATGCTGAAGGGCACAGAGGTTGAGAGCTTCCCTAGGGTGGTAGTTAGGGTACTCAATGAAAAAATTGTTTTTTGTTTGTTGAATCTGCAGTTTTATGATTTTTCTCAGTCATACTGTTGTGCCTTAGAAATGGCAGCCTTAGTTTCCTCATTGGTGAGCAGCCCTGACACACATGTTGAAAACCTGGAAGTGGTAATAGCACTTCAGGCACCCTGGATGCCTTCTGTTTCTTGCTCAAATGCATATTTAGTTGTGACCGAGGGTTGGTGAATCTAGATCAGAAATACCTTCTTTGTCTATTGCCTTTGAGGCTTTCATCTCCACTGGGTATATTGTAAGAGCTCCTAAGTAAACTCCCTGGGTCCAAAGTAAATTGGACAAAAATCTCCTTTTTCATAGTAAGTCTGGCTTAGGGTGAAATTGTATGACAGAATGAGATGACTAATGATTTAAAATTTAGTCTAATGACATTCAACTTTTGAGAGCCCATCTTTTTTACATGAAGCTTTTCATATTCTTCAAATTGTTCCTTTAGGTGCCTCTGACTTCTGAGCAACTAATATGACTTTTTGTCATTTAAAACAGATTTTCCACCTGATCTGCCTAGTTCATTTCCCATTCCTATTTCTTCCTTTTGAATACGTTTCAATTTTCCCATCATAACTTAAATTTTTCCATAAGACAGTTATTAGGATATTTCTTTAAAGCGGTTGGTTCAAGTGAAACAGAGAGAAAGACTTATCTTTATTCTCTGTCCACTATGTGTGCCTGACATTACTTTACCACAGCCTTTATCTTTATCATAATTATGTTTGAAAGCATCTTGAATTGGGAACTTTGGGCTAATTTAAGTTTAAAACTCCCATCTGTGGGAAGTAGAGATTTTGTATAAAATATAAACATTTAGTGCTGTAAGTAACAACTTATTTTTTTTTTTGGTCAGAAAAAGATATAGTTCGTTAGACTTGGTTAAAATAGGTTAAAAGTATATTTTACCTTTTAGGGCAGAATACATAAACTAAACCAGTTTGTTTATGTGGAAGTAAAAAAAGTAGGTTTGAAATCTAATAATAAAAATGAACATATGTAATTTTGTTTTCCCCATACTTAAAGGAGAGCTTTTCATATTTTAAAAGTAAGACTACAGTCTTACTTTTTAAGACTATGCCTTAGAAGCATCAGTAGTACTTTCCACATGGTACCTTAGAAGTATTTTAATTTTTAGTAATCTTAGAAATAAAATCAGAAAATATATTGTGGGTTATTTCAGGTTAAAAATAAAGTATTATTTGAGAGAAAAATGTGTCTTTGAGAAAATACGTTACAAATTTATGTTGGATTTGATTTAAACTTGAACAGCACACACCAAGCATTAAAGCCCTTTTTGATGCAACTAATGATGGGAGTGAAAATAGTTGCTTTTGCTATCAATAGCACTGCTAACTTGACTCTGAGTAACTTAATCAGTAACATGAATTAAAATGCTGACTCTGAAATGAAATTTTGCAAAAATGTTCCTTTACAGTCAGAGATACCTTTCAATGTGTAGTGAGACTTTGTTCCTTGTGAGCTGTAGTAGGAAGATACAGTTAGTACACATGGTGAAAACTGCATGCCTGAACTTTTAGCTTGTGTTTCTATTAATAGCAAAATCAGGCAGAGGATGGTTAACAGACATTAAATTGGATGGTTGATTTCCATTTTTCTGGTTTCATAGCCCAGATATAACTTGATCAAAAATTAGCTTCAGTACTTGCATATTCAACGCAAGTGCAGTGTGAGTACACTGTATTCACAGCTGTGTGGTACAGCTTTATTTGAAATATACCGTGAAGTTGAAAAACGATCCTGTGAATTAATTTCTTATTTTGTAGTCATCCCTTTCTATAAATATATATTAGAGCAGTAAGACATTTCCAAAGGCTGATAAATTCTGTATCTATCACACTTTTTAAACCATTTGACCAGTAGGTGCCTATGTGTAACAACACATATAGATTCTCATCACAAAAATAGTTATAATAATTAAATATTAAAGACAAATATCCACCAAGAAAGAATTAGATAATTATGGAATATTTACATTATGAAAGATCTGCATAACCATAACTTAATTTTTTGAAATGTTTAGTGAAATGGGATAAAGATAAAAATGTAATTGAGAAAAGCAGGGCATAAAACTGAGTAGTGTTTTTCAAACAATAGTCTGAACTAAATTAAAAAAATGGCAAGATAGCAATCTCTATGCTTTTAAGATTCACATATTTCCTTTTTCATTATATCCTTATGTTTCCAAAAATAAGCATGCATATATATATATACACACACACACATATATATACTATGATTTAATAATTGTATTATTGGATATTTATCCAAAAGAAATGAAAATATCCACAGGATATTTTATAACAGGAATTTTATACAGGAATTTTATAACACTATTATTCATAATAGCCATAAAGTGGAAAAGAAAAATCCAAATGTCTATCAACATGTAAATACATAAACAGATTTTGGTATATTCTTAATATAGAATATTACTCAGCAAAAAAAGAATGAACTACTGATGTATGCAAAAATATTAATAGGGATCTCTAAAACATGCTGAACAAAGAGGGACATAGAGTACGTACTCTATGATTTTGTTTATGTGGAATTATGGAATAGGCACAACTAAGCTATAATGATAAAAACCAGAACACTGGTGGCCTCTAGGGAGCAACAGACTGGAAGGAGATATGGTAAGATTCTCTGTGTTGATGGAAATGTTTCAAATTTTGATTTGAATATAATTACACAGTAATTGTAGCAATGTAGTAGTTGTAGCAAATGTAGTAATTGTGTAGCAATGAATTGAATTGCTTTCAATTCAATATATACAAACGTATACAAACGTATACAGGGGTATACGTTTATCAAAACTCATTGAACAGCTTAGTTTAATCTGTGCATTTTTTTTCTACGTAAATTATACCTCTATTAGAACAGTCTCATCCAATTAAAATATACAGGCAATAGTTTTAGGACAGAATTAACATAATTCCACTGTCCCCAAAACTATCAGGATTTTACTATCTATATCGAGAATTAAGTGCCAGCTTTCTAAAACACAACTTTTAGTGATTTGTCCTCTTTTCACAAATGCCTGCTCTTGGTGAAAACTCCACAAATCTTTATAAATTTCATTTCTCAGCAAATATAAAGCATGAACCAGAAAGTACATTTTAATCAAACACTTGAAAATACTGACCTAGAGTAGCTCAGCACCTGGTGAATGGCCTCTGAGGGGGTTATTTGTTCTGCCCTGGTTACTGACTTGAGAGGTTACATGAGTGAGTAGTGAGTTGAAAGCATCAGTCAAGACAGTCTCATTTCTGAAGAAGCACCTGCTATATCTGTACCCTTGGATAAATGTCATTTTTTTTTCCCTGTGAAGAGTGTAATGAGAATGGGGCTATTGATGGAAGCAAAATAATAGGACCCATAATCATCAACTGTTAATATTAAGATCCCAGATGACTTGTGGGTTATACAAACACATCTCATGAAAGTGAGAATATATCCTTATTAGATGGGATAATTTGAAGAAGTATGATATATAATTCAGTAAATCCAAAGGGTGAAAAGTGGTATAATTTTGAACTTCAGTACGCATTACAGAAAGGTGAGGCTATCTTTATGTCTTAAAATCTGTTCTCATTCCTTAGTTTATACGTTTAAATTAGAGCCGATTTAGCAGATATTTTGCTGTGCAGGACCTGCGTTAACAGTTACACAGACCTGTGCCACAAAACAATTGAGGTCGATGACAGTCCTCATATATGACAGTGGTCTCATAAGATTAGTTATGCATTGCTTAGCGACAAAGGTATGTTCTGAGAAAGCATCATTAGGTGATTTCATCACTGTGCAAACATCATAGAGTGTACTTACACAGATCTAAATGTTATGGCCTCCTACACAGATGGTATAGCCTGTTGCTTCTAGGCTATAAACCTGTTTAACAGGTACTGAATACTGTAGGGAATTGTAACATAATAGTATTTGTGTATCTGAATGTGCCTGGGAAAGGTGCAATAAAAATGCAGAATTATAATATTATGGGCCCACCATCATATATATGGTCTGTCGTTGACTGAAATGTTGTTATGTGGTACATGGCTGTATAATGAATGGAGCAGCCCTATACAGGTGTACCATATTTTATCTTTTATATTTTTTATTGTTGGCTGATTATGAGAGCTTCTCATGGACCTCTATGTAGCGATCTGAGATCTTCTTCAACCTAACTGCTTTTTCCTGTCTTCAGGGTGTTAATATCACTACTTGTCTTCCTCCAGACTTCTTTGAGATCTAATTCATTGCTAAATATGAGAGCATCTCTTGTCTAACTGTATTTTTTTTTAATGTCCTTTATTCTAATGCAGACCTTATTGCCTCTTGCCTCAGCTTCTGTAAAACAGAAAAACTGATTTTGTTGCCTTCTGTCTTCCTCTGCAATCTAGCAATAAATCACTTTCCTATAAACATTTCTTTAAGTGTAATTTGCACAGGGACTTAGGAGAGCTTTCAGTTGCTGATGTCAGCATTGCCTTTGTTGATTGGCATTGAAGTTCCTTCACCATGTATCCTCAACCAATATTTTCTAAACTATTTCCACTACTTCCTTACACGTAATCTAAGAAATAAACAAGCTGAAAACATTTTTTCCTCTGACATTCCACAAACTTCCCTGCCTCCACACCATTTATTTAACACAAATCTCCATTCTCCTTCATTGCTACCTAATAAAGTGCTTTGCCATCTCATGACTTGTCTCAAATGCCTCTTTATGTAGGCAGCATTTAAAATAAGGATAGAAAGATAGGTAGTTTTGTGGTCTTCATTATCATGTGTGTGTATACCCAGGTGACCACCTGTTGGATAGCATTTTAATGGTGGAAATGGAGCAGCAAAGTATTTTCTAAATCTCCAAGTTTCCTCCATCTCTCATTTGGAATTCTGTAACCATTCATACTTATTCTATGTCTTGTTGCCATATTGTATTTTATGATTATTAATATGTTTCTATTTTTCCGTTATTATTGCCTACAGATAGGGAGTATTTCTTCTTTATTTTTGTATTCTGCACAAAACTAAGAGAGTATAGGTACTGCAATAGGAATGAAGTAAAGCCCATTATTTGAAGGAAGACATTTGTAATTAAGGCAGTATGTCCACTCTACAGTTTGATGTGAAGGGCAGAGAAACTCTGTTGTAAACAAACAGAACAAGGCACAACCATGCATTTTAGTTACATTGGGAGCATATTTACTTGGATTATTTACAGTGCTAGAAATACTCGTAGCTCATTCTGCATTCCAGTCATTTTGTCTCTTGCTGTTTACCTAAAAAGTACAGGAATTAAGAAAACCTTCCCAAGCAGTTGGTAACATAAGAACTTTGGACTTACAGACAATATGTCTAAAAGACCATGAAGTTTACTTCTTCCTGTCTTTTCTTGACCCAATAATCCCTGTGGTAGATTTGTGCTCCCGCATAGCCCTCCACTGTAATCACCTTCCTCGTGGTTCCCATAGGAGAGAAGTGCTAGAGCTTCCACCCAGCTCCACCTTCCTATTCTTTACATCTCCCATGAGGCTTGTAGCTTAGCAGAATCTTGGGCTGAGGCGCCACGGTATTAACTGGATTTAGGATTAATTTTGTTTTAGCTATGTTATAAGTTGGCCTGGGATTTTAACTGAATTTGATAATGTTATTTCCATGGGAAAAAGAATTCTAAAATCCAGACAACCAATTTGGAGTTTATTTTTTGCAACATAATGAATTTTATGTTTTGGATTTTTGACATTTGGAAGACCAAATATTTCTACATTTATTGTATCTGTGCCCTGTTCTTTAAAATCAAAATACCTGTAACCATAGCTGTATTCAATGAATTATTTAGAAACATGATATAGTTTCAGACTTTTACTAATTTATCTGATATGCTTCTCATTTAAGTGAATATTTGTAGACTTTTTTAAAAAAGGAGTTATCTTATAATTAGTGGATTTATTATACTAAAATTAAATGTAGGTGTTTAATTTTTAAAAATAGTCCCTGCTGTAATCATCCAAGAAGGTAATGTACTTTTGATTAATTACTAAGAAGTTTACCTAAGAATATAATTTAGTAGCAAATGCTTGACACATGAAGATATTCATTTAAAATTAAGGTAGAAAAAAACAAAAACCCTAAAATCTCAATAATACAGAATAATTTTATGAATTATGGCAAAATGACTATAATTATAATGTAGAAATACACATAAGTTTAGCATAATAAAATATTAATACTAAATACTATGCAAAATATGCATGCATATAAAAAACTAGTAGATAGTATGCAGATATTAACATAGGGATAAGAGAGTTAATAATAGTTTTATTTTTTTCAAAATATGTCTTCAAAATAATTCTACTTGACTTTAAACAGGTTGTTTCTAGAATAATTCATGTACACAGATTTAAAGTGGGATACATCAAAACAAATCCAAAACTTTATTGTTTCTCTGCATGTCCTCCCAGCAAAAAAAAAAAAAAAAAAAAGAGATTTTTCTTAATAAGTGATTTCCAGTTGTGTTTCCCTTTCCTTTCTGCAAAATTGTGAATTTTCAAAACTCCCATACAAAAAGAAATGGTAACAAAAAATTAACTAGAACTTTAGAAAGATAATTGGCATATCTCGTTGGACCTAATTATTTACAATATACAACGTGATCATGAGTTTTCAGATCCGCTTGACTTTTTGTTTGTTTCTGTTTTTGGTCTTGAATATAGTTCGATATGAGTGTCACACTGAATACCAACTCCCTGTACAGAACAGAGTTTTGTTCTTATCTACCCCTTGACTATTCACTGTTCTTTTAAATTACAAGTGTGAGAACAAACTCATTCTATGAGACTGAGATCATCTGTTATCAAAACTCCGTTATTAGGTGGAGACAGATAAATCATGGCTGAGGAGATCACAGAAGCATCTGTGGAAAGAGTCATGCAGTCATGTTAAGTGAAGGTTAAGGGTGTGTATATGTGTGTGTAGGGGCATGAGTGATTAGTTGGCTATGAACCCTTTGTGTAGACTTGTGGGATTTATATTTGCATACATTTGCTTTTTATTTGAAAATCTTTTCTCTTTAAGAATCCTTTTTAGATTAATTGACGCAGATCATTCTTTCAGAAACTGATGACATCCAGAAAAAGTTTAGTACATTATTTAATGATTTAGTACCAAACCATGGGTATTGTGAAAGTACCCAAGATAATTTATCATCTTGGTCTGATTATAGAAGACTAGTATCCCATCTTACTCCAGTACTTTGTTTGGTATGTATGCTTTATTAATTAAGTTGTTTTTAAACGTAATGCAGTTGTCAATGGGGTAATATGACTTTTCTAAAAATATTTCAATTTTTAAAGCCTCATAAAATAAAGAATGAGGCAAATGAACCATAGATTTAACTTAATGATAGGCAAAAAGATAAAAAGAGGAATTCATTAAAAAAAATAAGTCTTTGGGGACTAGGAGGAACTGGAAGTACCATAGCAGCAACTTTCTGTGTAAAATGGAAAATCCTCTCATTCAAATTTAACACATGGAGTTCACCGTTTATATTAGGAAATGTTTCAGAACACAGTGTGAAAATCAGCTGTAGCAAGAGACAGATCTTAATTAACATAGACACAGAGTAAACCTCTGAGGCTGTTATTCAATTCAGTTGGAGGATAAGCTACTAGATATTTATAGGAAATGTGTATTTTCATTTCCACAATTGTGTAGCACCAGAACTCTTCTGCCTGCACCTGTTGACTTCTTACCCATCATCATTCCATTTCCCTTTCTCTGCAGGAGTATTATGTAACCAATCTTTATTCATCCTATTTGGGAATTCAGTTATTTCTATAAAGGGTAAGCTCTTTATCAGTTTTTTTCACTGAATTTCCTTCCATTTACTCCTCTACATTTTTTCAAATCTTTTGAGTTAAAATATGCCTCCATGACTCATTGTAATGATCAGTAATCATAAACTAGTGTTAACGCTTAATTTTCTTGAAAGAAAACAATCCTACATTTTGAGATTAAATCAAATTTGATCAAAATCTCAATAATGTTACTTTATTTTGCATATTATTTCTTTGTGTATAATTTTTTTTCAGTTACTTCATTAGATTCTTACAATTTCTCAAAAGGCAAAAGAATTATTTTTCCTGTGTTACAGATAAGGAGACAAAAGTTAGGAATGCTTAAGTGCCAGCCCAAAGGAAAAGAAAACAAAACAGAATGCAGTTCTTCAGACTCTTAGTCCTTAGTCATAGTTTTTTCCATTATGTTCGAGGTAAACCTCCAAAGGACCCACCAATATCAAGCAAAGGCTATGGAGGTTTACACCTCCTTACGTGCTTATCCTTTTGTTTTGTTTTGTTTTGGTTTTTTGAGACAAGGTCTTGCTATGTTATCCAGGCTGAAATGCAGTGGCATGATTTCAGCTCACTGCAACCTCTGCCCACTGGGCTTAAGCCCTCCTCACACCCTCAGCCTCCTGAGTAGCTGGGACTATAGGCACACATCTCCGTGCCCAGCTAATTTTTGTGTATTTTGTAGAGGTGATGTTTCACCATGTTGCTCAGGCTGGTCTCGATCTCCTGAGCTCAAGTGATCCTCCCACATTGGCCTCCCAAAGTGCTGGAATTACAGGCATGAGCCCCTGGACTGACCTGCTTATCCTTTTCTGATTACATTTTTTTCATCTTGATAGCCAGGAGTGAGGTTGTGCTTTTTAAATCTAATTACAGTTCAGTAATTGTACTCAACAAAATTTCTTCTGTTATGTTTCAATTATAAGTATTGCCAGAGAGTTTTATACCAGTGGTTTTTCAAGTGAAGTCTGGTCTTGGGACCAACAGTAGAGTATCACCGGGAAATGCCATAGAAATGCAAATTCTTGGGCATCATTACAGACCTACTGAGTCAGAAAGTCTGGGGTAGCACTCCTTGACTTTTGTTTGCCCAAGCGCTCCAGGTGATTTTGATGTTAGCTAAAATTGGAGAACCACTGTTTTCAACTCTTAATTGATGAAATTGACATTGAGGTTAATTGTAATTTTTGTCCTGAGCTACCTAAAAAGCCTGTCCAGCATTTATAATACTTTTCTTACTTATGTCCACATCCCCACATTTGCTCCCTGAGATGGTAGCAGAGTATAATGGTTCAGTGTGTGGGCTCTGAAGATGAACTGTAAGTTGGAATACTGGTGTTATTACTTACACTTCATATGGGCCCTGGAAAAGTTACTTCTTTGTGAAATGCAGTCATGGCACTTCCTACCTCCTAAGGTCTTTGTGATAATTAAATAAGTAAAATGTTAGCTGTAGTTGTTATTATTTAGCACAGTTATTTGCACAGTGAATCATGAATTATTGTTTTGAAAAATAATATTTTAAGTTTCAACCAAGGACTTTAAAAATGAACTTTTGGGGAGACAACCAATTTGGAAGAGTTTCCAGGGTAATATATAATCTTCATGGCTCATTAGCCATATTTTTTCCTTTCTGAGTGTTGTTTGCAATTTCATTTTAATAATTTATTAATAACTAAAAGTAGCTATAAAGAAGACATTTATGCCAAAATATTTGAAGGTTTTTTTTTTCATTTTTTTCTAATATTTTCACTTTTGAAAGGGAAGAAAATAATTGCATAAACATCAGCCATCTTCTGCAGCCTTTTGCATTTACTTTACTTTATAAGATCATCACAGTCTGTACTAAAACAAAAATTGTCACAACGTGAATTTAATATAAACTAACATTTCCTCCTTCCCTTAATGAATAATCATTGATTGTAGAAAAAGCTCCCATCATTGAATCATGTTTGTGATCAACACAAAGGATAAATGAAAGGACCTTAGAGTGGTGAATAGGTGTTCCTGCCCTGAGGGTTTCTTTTTCATTTAAACATTGATGTACAAATACTTCAGTAGCTAATTCATTCTTGGTTACTCCTTAAGATATCTTATTCCTCTCTAAGTTTTTCTAATTGCAGTGCAATGACAACAGTCACATATCTGCCACTTATCATAGGAAGGGATTAGAAAAGGAGGAGCCTGGGAAAAGACAGCTGTGTAAAGGTGAGATACGTGAGCACTGATGAACTTCACTCTCCACTGCGGCCCATACATAGCCTGCAGCTGTGTACTTCTTTATTTTAGTCTCTACTAGGCTCCGGCAAGGAAAATAACATGTTCTGCTGGAAGAAATTTTTCATTTGCCACTGCAAATTTTTGTAAAGGGGGAAGTTAAGAATTAGGTGGTATTTGGTTTTCTGTTCCTGTGTTAGTTTACTAAGGATAATGTCCTCCAGTTTCATCCATGTCCCTCCAAAGGACATGATCTCGTTCTTTTTAATGGCTGCATCAGATCAGGAAAAATAACTAATGGGCTTAATACCTGGGTGATGAAATAACATGTACAACAAACCCCCATGACCCAAATTTACCTGTGTAACAAACCTGCACATGTACTCCTGAACTTAAAATAATAAAATGTGGAAAGAAAATTAGGTGGTGAAAACAGTTTTTTCTTGATGATATTCTCAGCCAAACAGGATTATGCAAGCCGGAAAGATGTGGGAGTAAATATGGCAATGACATTCATTAATCATGAAAACCATATTAAGGAAAGGGCTTCCCCTAACCCTCAATGTAATATACTAGGTCACCAAATCCATTTTTAGATTCAGAGATTTCTGTTCTCTGTTCAGAATCAAGAAACAGATGATGTATTACAGTTTTGATACTTTGCCTTTCCCTTCAGGAAAAGGAATAAAATATGCTTGAGAAGAAGATGGATTTGATTTACTATAACCTTGTAGTATGGAATGCATTTAGTGGGCTGAAAGTTGCAAATACTTTATATACCTTTTCCCCTGCTTGTCATTAATTTGGGGTTTTGAGGAGGAGGAATTTACAACTTACTCTTTCCATTTTCAAAAGCAGAGTATAAAAACATGCTCTTTCTACCTTGAAAAACCAATTTTCAATTTATTATCCATCAGAGGAACTATAGCCAATATTTTTAGCATATATAATTCTTGCCCATGTAAAAAAATTCAGAATTGTTTCTTTAAAAAAAAAAAGCTTTTTAAGCTTCATTTATATAACTAGACTTGATGAACAGTTTTTCTGTGGGAGCTTAGAAGCAAAACTTGCCTTTGCCTGAAGTCACCGATGGGGCCCAGGGTAGCCAAAACTCCTTTGGAGTTGAGGTCAGACATGGCTGTATGTGACAGGGACAGTCTATAGAATACAGCAGGGTATTTAGTGGAAAAGAGTTAAAAAAAAAAAAAAAAAAACAACTATCAAACTAGTGTTTTTCAGTTGTCCTGGACTTTTTAGTGTTTCCCCACTAAGATCTAACCTTTCCCATCTGTATGCTTTTAGTTCTGAGAAGATATACTGCCTCTTTTTCTTCACTGCCCCTCCCCACTGAATCTTATGGCTCCTTTAAAGCGTGTAGTTCAAAGAAAAGCCACAGTAAAAAGAGCTGTGTCTTTTTAGGCCTAGTGAGACATGTCCTGCAGCCTATGGGCTTTGTGTGAGGCTTTCTGTGATCTCATCTTGCAGAGTCAGAAATGAAAAGAGATTCTTCTGTTCTGTGTCTGTCGGTATAATCATCATGCTGTATGACGAAAATGCAGTGGGAATCCAGCAATGACATGACCCTCTGAAAAAGATGCTTTAGAAAACTTTTTAGAAATGTTGTTAACTTGATCTCATTTTGCTTTCCTTGATGAAAATAGTCCTGAAATGCAGTGTTTTTACAGAATGTAGATCTAGATTGTTACATTTTTTTAAAGCAAAAATATTGATTGCTATTGGCAGGGTTAATGGAATAGAATAGTTAATGAAAACTATTGCCTTCTGTGTTTTCTTCTTCTTTTTTTTTGGTAAATGGTCTTTTTTTTTTTTTTTTTTTTTTTTAGTGTACTTGTGACTAAGTAGGAAAATATGTGTCACTGCTTAGCAGCACCCCCTTACTCCCCTCATTAACTAATCATTTTCATTCACAGCTTGTGGAATTTGGCATGTTTTCATGTTAACTTTTTTATCTAGTCATTAGGCCATCTTTTACTGAGATGCAAATAAATGTTATCTCAGAAAAGTTAACTGTATTTTTATTAATTTGGTACCATATTGGTATTTTGCAGTAGTAATAGCTTTATAATGGGACAATTAAAGATCTTTAGGTTTTTAGTGTAATATACTGTTACATCTAAAATACATATCATTGATACTTCAGAAAAAGAGAAACCATATATAAATGTAGGAATGGCTCACAATTCTTCTTAAAGTAGACGGAATGGGATTTAAGATCACAATATGGGTGGCCGCCCCTTGTCGATTACTGTAAAACAACTATACATATGTAATATATAATAGGTTCTCTTTGTTGTGAAGTATTTGGATACTGAATATTTGCAGCAGAGAGGCTGACTTACCACATAGTGATGAGTAGGTAGAAAGTCCTAGCATATTAGTGATACCTCTTCTAATTTAATTCACAAAGAAACTTAAGCATATTTATGTATTAGGTGTCTTTGCATAGACATTGTAATTTTTATTTTTAATTATTAAAGTAAATTTTGTAAATTTCTGGCTTGAGACCTCAATTGACTCTCTGTTCTCCACTAAATTAGAATTTTTTAACTAGCATGTTTTTTGCTTGTTTTTGAGTGTGTGAAGGAAGTCTGGGTTAAGCAGAGTTGACGTTCTGCTGGCTTAGATAATGAGCCACCTCATCCCAAGGCAGTTTCTCTAGGAAATGATTTCCTTTTCATGTGGACATAAAACATTATTACTTACCATGTCAAAAATGATAGCTTTTGCAAGAGAGACAAAATGTAGTAGATTATGTTGATCTTTTAGACATCTGTTGTTTATCTTTGGGATTTTAAGTTAGTGAGAATAGCCTTCAGCCTTCATCCTCCCAAGCAACAAGTAAAGGACCATAATATGGGCTGAAGGATCGTGGCAGTAATAACGAGCCAATAGGAGTTCTTGAATCTTACAGGTAAGGGCTTCTGTCAGATGCCTGGAAAGTTAAGCACATGGAAGTGCTAGTGTGCAGTTTAGTTATCATCCTAGCCTAAGTACGCTAGGAAATATACTGCGCATAAAAATAGCTTGACAATTACTGACTGAGAATTATTTGAACTGTTGCAAAAGCTAGAGTGGAGATGGTCACAGGTTTCCATTATTCAAATGGTAATAAGCGTGGAAAAGTATAATCCTGTCATGTGCCTTACATTTCAGAGCAAAGAGAATATATGATGCAAGTCTTGACTGAAACAGTGTTAAATTATTTTCTTGCTTGAATTTGTCAGTCAGTAACTCAGTTTGATTTGTCAGTCAAACTACCCTAGAATACAGAATAGTGGACCCAGATGGTTAGAAAAAGAGCACTGTCTGTATGATGACTCCTTTGTTTTAACTCATCACCAAGCATATTTATTGGTTTTTCAGGGTTATATCCCTTCTGACCCATTGTACTATTTCCCTAAGAGTTTACACATACCATTAGGATCACAAGGTATGGAAGACCTGGACTATCAGCTTGTTTGTCTTCTTGATATTAGTGTGTGGTGTAGTGAAGACTGAATGTTGCAGTCAGGCAGACTGGAGATGTAATCTCACCTTCATCAGTTAAAAAAGTTTTTATTATTTTTTTAGCAGATATGAGGTCTCACTGTGTTGTCCATGCTAGGCTGCAACTCCTGGGCTCGAGCAGTCCTTCTGCCTTGGCCACCCAAAATGGTGAGATTACAGGCATGAGTCACCATGCCCGGCCACCTTCATCACTTTTGAGCTTCAAGCTCTGGGAATTTGGAAATATTACTTAGTGTTCTTATCTTTTCAAGATGGGATCAATAATACATATGTCACACTTTGGTGAGGCTGAAACAATACAATAGATATCCATGTCCCTGGTACATTGTAGCTTATTATTATTGAGAGATGAGGAAATTGAATCACAGAGAAGTTAATGGATTTGTCCATCATCACATTAGCACTAAGTGGCAGGGAAGGACTTCAATTCCGGCCTTCTGTCTCTAATCCTATGGCTTGTCCACACTGTCATTACTCTTAATTCAAATATATTTTGACGAATAAAATCTTTTACCAGAGTTGGTATGTGGTGTAAATTACCACTAACAAATGGTATCAGATTTTTGTCTGAAGGAAGAAAGTGGGTTTTCCAACAAATGAATGGATATGGCATCTGTTCTATGATAGTTTCAAGATGTTTCCAAGGTTTACCCCAAGATATGAATGTTCAACTTGAAATTCTAGAAATATGATCATTAAAGGAAATACAAAGGTCTTAGACAAAAGATGGAAGAAATAATTCAGGAGGGAAGCTAAAAAGAATAACATTTCACATAAAAGGGAATCAAAACAGTGTTTGGCTAAAGGAAAAGGTGGTAAGGAGAAGAGAAGGAAAAACAAAACTACTCCACATTGCCAGATATATTACACTTGTTAACACTAAGGAATCCAGTCTGTCTATACCATTCTGTACCCCCTAAAACCATGAAGTAGATTTGCAAACATTAACAAATTGTAGAAGTGCAGTTACCTAACTCTCCACAAATAGCAGAAGCCCAAGTGCCTGTAGAGTTAGAGCTAGGAGTTATGCGTAAAAGCTACAGGAAGTATGTCTTGGCCCAGAATAAGGAAGAACTTTCTGACAATAAGAGTTGCCAACAATGGAATGGCCTATTCCCCAAAGTAATGAGCTTCCTCTCACTGGAGAGTCAGGTAGCTGCTAGAAGATTGGCAGGGGTGCAATCAAAGGACTCTAGCATGAGGTCAGAGTTTGAATCAGGTGAACCTGAAGGTCCTTTACCAAGATTTTGTGATTCTATGACTGTTTTGGTTACACCTTTTTTTTCTTTCATACTCAGTTTTACTATGTTTTGTAAGTGTCTTTTAATAAACAGAGGACAGAACTTAGGCTTATTAAATAAGATGAACTGTGGCAATCCTTTTAAAACAGTAATCAAATGAAATTGAATTATAGTTAACATCATTTGATTTATAATTTTATAATCCTATAATAATCTAAAAGAAGTATAATTCCTACTTTCATCTGATATGTAACTGAAACATTTTAATTATTTTTTCTGAGTCAAATAGTAATGCTGTATGTCTTCTAGTCATTCATTTACCACCATCAAGCCCCTCATCTGCCCCACACACATACTTGGAAACAACCAAAATGTAAATTGACTTTTCTTTCAATAGCTAACTCATTATTCTAAAAATTTATCAAACACATTCCACATTTTTCTGGATGCGATTATGCTGTATTAATTATCTAAATTAATGTAAGAATTTTTAAATCTTTATACTCTTAAAACTTCATATCCAGGATAGTTATCAATTTTTAACCTGTCTTTCACAGTAGTTGTACAGATCTCAGGTGTTAAATATTTATATACATTAATAGTCATCTTTAATTTTTGAGTCAGGGATCCTATAGAGAATCTGATGTTAGCTATGCACAAGAATTCATAATCCCTTCTCACGGGTCAATATATTGCTTAGAGCAGTTGCAAGAACAAGCCAGGAGGAGAACCTCTTCTTTACTGTCAAATATCCACTGGGGCATAACAAAAATATGAATGCCTTCAGAAAAGCTGCAGACCAGCAAATAGTAGAAATTGGCATGTAGCACTGGAATTAAAGATTTGATTTGGGAAATATCAAACGTGCTTCCATCAGGGCTAATGTCAGAGCTTTCTGGAAACCACACTAAAATTTGGACCCTTCTTCCCCTCCCAAATGTCAAGAATGAGTACTGATGCAAACTTTGGCCATTTCTTTTTCATTCCTTCTGCTTTGCTTGAGTATCTGGATTTGACATTATATGTTGTTACTAGCATTGTCTTATTTTAAAAAGCATGATCCTTTTGTGGTATCAAAGACTGGGTTCATGCAGTGCTCTGTTACATTTGACGATGAGCAGGACTTCTTTAAGACTAGCCATACTCATAGGATGTTTTGACCTCAAGGATTATTATATGCTTTACTAGAAGTACAGAATAAAAAGGACTCTGAAATTACCTTTTAAGGCTTTTCATTGCAACTCTTTATACTTAATGACAGATAATTGGTTTTGGATTGCCTTACATCATGGAAACTTCAAAAACCAGGTGATTTTTTTCTTTTATTTTAGCGTTTTGCTCTTTAACGTAATAGAATAAGTATTTTTTTCTGTGTTCCATTATCATACATGTGTATTGCAGGTGTGGTTGGCATTGGAAATTTTGGCTGCTGATAGGCAAAAAAGCTTTCAAATATTAAATGCAGAAATTAGACAGTGCTAAGCTACCCCCTGTTTAATAAAGTTAACTTCTCTTTTGTCATACTACTGACAAATGTTGCACATTAACAGTAGCTTATATGCACAGTGCAGCCAGACTCTCTCTCCTGAGAGTAATTCTATATCTGTGGAAAGGGGAGCATTAGAAGTGGCAGTTAGTTATACAAGTGTTTCTATGCTGACTTAACAACTGCTGCAAGTTATTTTGCAAGAAAGACAAGGTGAAATGCAGATGTATTAAGAATAAATGTCCATTTATAGCAATTTTTACATTACCAAATATTTATCATTTATCTAATATGTAAAAGTCTTGAATAACATTATTCAAGACTTGTTATTCAAGGTTATTTGTGGTCATGAATAAACTTACTCAATTCCCAGTGTGTGAACTTAGCTCACTATATAAGGTTGTAATGGTAATAAGGTTACTTGTAAGAATTTAGAAGGGCTCATATGTACACATAGCTATATAAGGGTACACTGCATGTAATCATAAGTATATACATATACATTGTTGTAAATCTATGTAGCAAAAACTTGGCTGTGCTAAGAAAAAAAGTTCAAAGGAATATGTCCTTTTACTTTAAGAATCAAATGAAGAGATAAAGGGATTTCCATTCTCTGCCTATTCTGAAGCCTTTGAATAGTACATTTTTCTGAGAGAGACATTCTTGTCCCCCCACATCATTCCAAGTATAAGCAGAGAAATCTTTAAGTCTTAATCACTGAAGTTGCCGAGCCTCAATAAGGGGGCAGCTTTTACAAGCTTAGAAAATGTACTTGAAGTCTGTATAGTATATGTTTTTGTTGTTAAGATGTTTGAGGATACTCTCATAGTTAAATGTGTAGAGTACTGCCCTGTTACATTATTTTCTCTGGTTGTGTTGGACTTAAAATTACAGGATTTCTTAGGTTGTGGCATTTTTCATATGTATAGAAAATAATAGTCTCAAAATGCAGGAGTAGGAATTGGTTCAGGAAGCCATGTGGGAAGATGTCTTTTTTTTTTTTTTTTTTTTTTTTTTTAATTAAAAGGATTGTCATATGAGAGTAAGCATCTTGTTAGTGGATATTTATGAATGAAAGTCATCTTCAAAATGGAAAATTACATAGCCTAGAGTTGATTTCTGAATTTCAGAGTAATTAGTGATGTCTCTAGGGTGTGATGGGTATCAGTAAATGAAGTTAAGAGAAGAGGTTCTGGAGCTGGACTCCTTCAGTTTGAATCCTGTTCTACCACCTCTAAGCTTTGTGACTTTTGGCAGTTACTTAATTCTCTTTAAGCCTCGGCTTTATTAACTGTTCACTTGGGTTATTAGTAACTTCTGCCTCACTGGGATTCCTAGCATATTATAAGTATATATATATATGAATGGAAACCTCATTGGAGAGCAAGATTCTAATGATAGTTGTGCCTTTGAGTCACTAACTATGCAGACTTGGACGGGTTGTACCCCATTTTTACCTCTCCTTCTAAATTGTAAAATTAGACAGTCTATATGATCTCTAATTCTGTACCAATTAAAATTCCATAATTCTATGAGTATTTTACCAATGAGTACCAATTTTGTTTTTTAAAAAAACTTGAATCATTCTGAAACTTGAGTGATTGAAATGCCTCCCAAACTGTTTTATTTTCTGAATGTAAAAAGCAGACCCTTGAGTCAGTCTCATGCCTAGAAGGCTTGCCACTTAGGGTTAATCTAGAAAACAGTTTTTTGGTGAAGTTTACCTCTTAAGATGCCCATCGTTTCGGCATTAGCAACTGAACTGGTTAGAAGAGCCTGCTGCTACAGGATCTGTATGCACAGAGGGAATAAAATGGAGTGGACAGCAAACAAGGGAATGGGATTATTGGAGAGATACAGCAAATGGAAAGAGGCAAGTGTAACTGAGTGGAAAAAAAAAATTATACAGAGAGAGTGGAGAAAATTATTGAAAGGAAAACACAGGAAACTTTATCTCAGAGATTTATTCCAAGAATTAAATTCCAGAGAAGGTGCATTTCCACATTGCTTTCTCAGTCCATACTTAGGCTGTGCTGTGGTGATGATGATTATTCAAAATGAGAAAATTGTAATATCCTGAAGAATCAAACAAAAGTTAAATGGTTTTTATTGTTCCATGGAATACAGTATATTCTTTGAAATGAATTTTAGGAGATAAGATTCCTACCATTAACTTAAAGAAAAGATTATGAAACCCCTAATTTCCTGAGCATTCTTATTGATACTTTACTGTCTAAATAAAACGTGTGGAAGTTTTCATAGTTAACCGATTGCTTCAGTTGTGTTTTACCCAGATCAAAATTTGTAAGCCACGAGGCTGACAGTAGCGTTCCAATGCTCTCTTGTGACCTTTTTAAAACTTTGCTAACCTTATAAGACATTTAAAAAATTATCAAAAGTACATAACAAAGCCAATCAAACAGTTGAAAAATGACTGAAATCTGTTTCATTTGTAATAATCTGGCACAAATTATTACTTCTGTAGGTAGATATGTATTTAGCTCCTTAGAGGAGGAAAACTGATGGAAAATATTTTATTTTATTTATTTTTAAATATATTTTAATAAGTAAAATGCTAAGAATAGAGACGAAATTTTGACCTCTGATTTACTCATGTTATTATTACTTTTGTATATATTTCAACATGACTTGCAGATATACACGAATGGATTCTTAATATAAAACTGGGTAAAAGTTTTATAAAACTTTTATATAGGGTAAAAATTTTTAATAAAATTTTATGAAACTATATGAGGTATATAAATATAAGCTTATAAAAATATATTCTCTGCATTCTCTGCAAAATCAGATATGTGCTTTTGACAATACATAAAATACATTTCCTGCTTTTCCTGTTTTTTTATTTAATAATTTTCACGTTACCTAAGTAAGTGCCTATGCATTTTTCATATTCATGACAAACATAAACAGTATTTACTTGGTTAGGACAAAGAGACTACTTGGAAATAAGAAAATAACGTATCTTAAAAAAATTCAATAACCAAAGATGACAAAGCATCAGTAGGCAAATAAATAATAAATTCTCTTTACAGTAACATTCAGAAAAAAATTATATATATATTTAATAATAATGAGCAGGGATATTAACATCTTCCACTAAAGACCTATATTTACTCTTTTAAAAAAACATGTATTTTTCTCAGATCTCATTTAGTGAAATTGTTCTAAGAAACATAAAACGATAAACAGTATTTAGGGATACATCTTTTTATTAAATCTACATTTAGGTTTTTCTTGAGATAAAACATAGTTTTACAGTTATACATTTTAAATTATATATTTTAACATTAGGACAATATATAGGTAATAGTAATATTTTAATTACCATCACAAAAAAGAGCAAGAGTCAAATTGAAAAATAGATTTAGTTTCCAAGAATAACACTAAATCGTCCATGATTTTAGATTAACCAAATTCAAAGCCAATTCAATCACTTATTTCAACATGGTACAAAAAAGTCAAGTGTGTGAATTATCTGGCAAATGAAAAAAATTCAAAAGTGGGAATTCCTCAATTTATATTCTCCTGGATTGAAACATTAAGACTTAGAATACTCCATAGTATCTCATTTGGTGTACTTCACTAGTGCTTGAAGTTCACAACACTGAATTCCTGTTTCTTAAGCTTATCTTAATGCTAAATGAAATGTATGAAATATCTTTCTGTTAAACAATAGTTACAGTTCCTACTGGATTTTCTTTTGGTTGGAAGACTGAAATATAGTGCCCAGAGAGAAGTCAGAAAGATCCAGTTCACGTGCTAATACATGACTTATTATTCCTGATTTATTACTCTGTGAAATGTGAAAAAAATCCTGCCCTAGATGGTGTCACTGATTCTTTTGTTTCCAAAATATTAGCGATAAGAAAAATATTACGTGAGCTCAAAATTGTAAAACAAATACTTACTTGAGAAAACAATGTCTAACAATGTGATGTTCAATATAAACAAGCTTTTCTTTATGCTATAATTTTGTAGTAAAAAGGTTTTTGAGATGGTTTGTTAATACAATCTGAGTATTTGACATGAGTCATAGCACATCACACAGAGCTGTTCTAGATCATGTCTACTTTGTTGTAAATGTTCATAAGAAAATGTCTAGCCTTAAAGAGTGTGCAAATTAACTTGGCATTTCCTTGCAAACGTATTTTAAAGAAAAGAATGTGGATGAACATTTAAAGGCTTTTGATTTCTAGGATTTAAGGAAGGGAAATTCCTAAGACCAGGCAATATAACTTTTATAATTATCTCATTAAATGATGTTTTTTCCTTAAGAAATCTGATATCAGGTGATACAATAATATGTACTTCTTCCTCCAAAAATTTTTCATAAAATAGCAGGCTTCCTTAAAACTGTAGGGAGAAAGCTTCTGCTTCTATTCTATTTGAGGCAATAATTGGTAGGTAAGAGTTTATGGAAAGGATATGCACAGGAGATACAAGACACAGCTTTTAACATTTCTAACATACTCATATTCAGTATGAGTCTACAATTGTGGCTATCAAGTTGTTTTGTGATAAAGTAGATGACCACAGGGAAGTTTGAAAAATCTCCTCAGATGTTGGGAGTATTAGGAAATAAACTGAGTCTACTGCCACTTCAAATACAGAGTAATTCCAAATACCTGAGGCTACAACATAGGATGAGAGGAATGGAACATAAGGGAATTGAGATTCCAACCAGCCCAATAAAGGTCAGAATTGTGGGTCATTCAATAATTGGATTGTAAAATATTGCTGCCTGTGAAAGTCAAAAGAGATATGAGGAATATTTATTTTGTATTTTCAAGTTTTAATGACTAAAACATTTTCTACAGAGTGGTAAAAGGGTAAAGAAATATGTGCTACAGATTCATTGATGAATTAATAACATTTTTGATACAAACATGTAATTATCTCTAATCTTTTTTAGTTTTCAGTTAGGAAATAGCCTAGGGGAAAAGTATAAGTAACTTGAAAACATATCGTAGTATCTTTAGCAGTCGTAGTCAAGGCTCTTCTGCTTATGCTTGTTGGCTGAACACTATAAACATTGTCTACATGATGAAAATACTAACCCAAAGTTTGTAAATGTAAAATTAAACACTATATTAAACCTCTTTTTTTTTTGTTCAGAAGTTCTTTTCACATCATGATCAACTGTGTTTGAATTCAAAATAGTCTTTCTGGTTTACATGTCAGTGAAACACATGAATTTTTAGTGGGTGTTCCTGACATCCAAAAGGGAAAGGAACAGAATATCATAAATATTAGGTTCCTCCTCCCCCTAACAGCATGTAATGAATATACCCTGCAGAATGTTTTTTATGATTCATGTAAATTTATGATCAAATAATTCAGTCTACTAAAAATATATTTTCCAGTGACAGCATGGCTGTTTGTCTGAGGCAAAAGTATAACCAGTTGAAAAGGAAAGTTTTATTTCCCTTATTACATAGTTAAATTTGACTATTTCAGTAATCAAACTTTTAACCACTAGCTAGACTTTAATTTGTGGCAAAATTGGTTTCTAGTAATCTATTAAATTAGTTTGTTGTTATACTTTAGATTTGTATTAACACAAAGAATGTAAAGTTATTTTAAGGAAAAGACGTTAGTAGATGACTTTGATTTGAGAGTTTGCATTTTTAAGGGTTGTTTGAGGTCTCTTCCTTATGTTCACTTTAGTAATCTCACTTTAATTCCTGTGAAGGAAAATCCCTGCTGTGTCTTTAGGGATGGGTTAGGATAGTGGGCTGCCTTTAGGAAGGCTGATAAAACCTTCCTGAGACACCTTACTAAAGGTATTCCTAACCTCCTGAATTGATCTAAGCATCAGTGTTGGAAGCTCAGAAGCTTGACTTTGAACCCACTGCAAGATTAGATCTATCTCTTAAAAATAGATTCATCCATAATGGCTGAACTAATTTACACTCACACCAACAGTGTAAAAGCATTCCTATTTCTCCACATCCTCTCCAGCATCTGTCATTTCCTAACTTTTTAATGATTGCCATTCTAACTGGCATGAGATGGTATCTCATTGTGGGTTTGATTTGTGTTCTCTAATGACCAGTCACGATGAGCTTTTTTTCATATGTTTTTTGGCAGCATAAATGTCTTCTTTTGAGAAGTATCTGTTCATATCTTTTGCCCACTTTTTGATGGAGTTTTTTGTTTTTTTCTTGTAAATTTTTCTGGGTATATACCTGAAAGATTATAAATCATTCTACTCTAAAGACACATGCACATGTATATTTATTGCAGTACTATTCACTATAGCAAAGACATGGAACCAACCCAAATGCCCATCAATGATAGAATGGATAAAGGAAACTTGGCACATGTACACCGTGGAATACTATGCAATCATATAAAAGAGCGAGTCCATGTCCTTTGCAGGGACATGGATGAAGCTGGAAACCGTCATTCTCAGCAAACTAACACAGGAACAGAAAACCAAACATCCCATGCTCTCACTCATAAGTGGGACTTGAAAAATGAGAACACATGGACATAGGGGAACATCACACACTGGGGCCTGTTGGGGATGGGAGGCTAGGGGAGGGATACTATTAGGAGAAATACCTAATGTGGTTAATGGGTGCAGCAAACAACCATGGCACATGTATACCTATGTGACAAACCTGCACCTTCTGCACATGTATCCCAAAACTTAAAGTATATATTTTTAAAAAAGCCATTTTTTAGTCAAGTAAAAAAAAAGATTCATCTAAATTAATGTAATGTATTTGTTTGTTTATATATGTATGGATGTATTTATGAATTCTTAGGGCCAGGGACAGGCACTATACTAGGCTTGAAGATACAGTAGTAAATAAGTCATTGTCACTGTCCAAGAGGGAACAGAGATGTTGAACAAGTGAAAGTTTACTTACAGTCAGAGCTGATATTCAGTTGTTTTTAGTTGTTTGTCATCCACATCAGCATCTACTCTGATCGATCAGAGCCCTAAATATTACCATAGTTTTTATATCACTGTATTGGGACTATCTCTCTACTTGGGAAACCAAATTTTAATGTCAATTTGTTGATATATAATGAGTAATATTTCAGGGGAACCAGAAGAGTAGATAGTCCACCTATGTAGAAAACCAAACAATGATCTGAGTGTGAATTAGAAGACTGAGATGTATCCAGTGTTTAATCTTATCAAACCAAATGAGGTTTATGTATCCATCTGATGAGAGGCTTGATCTTATCAGGGGCACAAGGATTCTGAGTCATTTGCTGGGATTTTTCTAGTTGGCCTAGTACGGTACTTGGGTGGATATTACTATTGAGCTCTTCTTAGACTTCCCTTTTACTATACTTGGTGTATGTCTCTACATTCAGTCTGATAACAGTCAAGTCTTACTCTTCTCAGATTGTTTGTCTAAGATGACTATGTCTTTTGGTCTCAATGCAAAAGAGTTAACATTTAACACTTTAAAGAACAATTTAATTTCTAAGTTCTTAAGAAATAATTCATCATAGCTCCCCAAGACTGACAAGAGTTTCTATTTGAATAAAGTAACTAAATATTCTTTGGATTTCTATGTTAGTTATTTTTTATATTCTGGACGAAACTACTATGTTTATTCTGGCCAACAGATTTAAAATCTAAACATAAAGGTTTATTTTTCATAAATATGTTTTGAATTTGACCTTCACAGGGAACATTTTAAGTATCGTAATCAATGAGGTTTCAGGTACCTCTTTACAGAGAGCTACTGTGATTATGTTTTTGTGGTTGGATTTTTCTGAACCCATTAGCTGCATGGTAATGGGGTGGTGGAATTAAGGTTTTGAGAATCATCATACCACCCATTTACCAGAAGTCAATAAAAAACAAACATGAGTGATAGGTTTATGTTCCAGTACAGTATATTTCTAAAATGGTATTTGTTAATCCCTCCAGAGAATACATCAAAGGGAAAATGAAACTCCAACTTTGATCAACTGAGCCTTCTTAAAATTAGACTCAGCATCAAATGTTAAAAGATCAGATGGAAGAGTCAAAATTTAGATATAAACACGAGATAGGTCATTTATCCAGAGGGAATAATGTGTATATTTATATTGGTAAAAATAGGATATCAGAAAAATGTTGTTTTCTAATTTCCTACATTACTTAAAAGTACCCCTCCTCTGTTTATTCCTGACGTCATTTGTAAATATCTGCTGCTTCAGTGTGAATACAGAGTGGATTTCAGTAACCAACTTCTTCCATGTGCTTCAAAAATATTCATGGATCATGAGCAAAGCAATATTTGAACATGAGGAGTGGTTTTTAAAATATATTTAGACTTCATAGAAAAGAAAAATCTGGTTTACTAAAATTTATGTTAAGTCTTAATGAGAATGTAGGACATTTCATTTATCAGCAATCTACTTTGATTTGTATTCTACAATGAATTAATGAATTTCTACTTGATTAGGTTTATCTGGAAAGTTCTGCATTCCAAATATGTTAAGAAAACATGGTGATCTTTAGTCATCTTCGGCTTTTTGAATTGATTGGGATTTGATAAAAGTGTAATTATTAATTTCTTTCAATACAAACTTTTTTTATTGGTCTTATGGGAATATGAGCACAGTTGGGCCTGAAGCGGGTTCTAAAATGAGGGAAGCTATACCTTGTTTCGAAGTTACAATGCCATCACATTTTAAAGCATTAATACTGAGATATTAAGTAAGTGATCCAATCTAGTTAGGTGGTGAGTGGAACCAGAACTTACATCTTTTTCTCACTTCAGTGCTGTTTTCACCATATCACTGCAGTTTGAATAGACATTTCTTTATGAGCATCCTCAATGCCTCTTGTTTCAATCAAACATAAGACAATGAAATAACCAGATGTTGCAGATCAGGTTCGTGGAACACCAGATTCTGAGATAGAGATTAGAATGCAGGGGGTTGATCAGCGACTAATCTTGGACCAACACCTCTGTGGAAAGTGAAGGAAGAATGGGGCAGAGGAAGAAGTTGGCCTGTGGCACAGTCCCAACAGCAACCTCAGCAGATAGTGCAGGCCCCCAGGTAGCTGGAATGTCCCACATAGTTGCTTAGACTGGCACAAGGAGACTAGGCCTTATCCCTTACTTTGAGCAATCACTGGATGGAAGCTACCTGGGAAGGAGTCGTAACTAGATGAGGTATCTCTCTTCAGTCTTCCAGTAGTCTGAGGGAAACTCAGCAGAGTGCTGTCGCTGGCTGTCAGTCTCAGCAGCCGAGAGAATGAGTACAGTCTCTGAGAGGGACCTGGCCAGAGCTCGACAGCGTCTACTACAACACCTTTATTGAATGACTACATGATGTTGGCTATTGCATAAGTCATTCTATATAGAGTTTCACTAATCCATACAGTAACCACACACACACACACAAAAGGTGTAGGATATCTAAGAATAAATGATTTAGAGAGGTTGAATAACTTGTCCAAGATTACATAAAAATGGCAAGTCTGTCTGACTAAGAAGCTCATGTTTTTTTCATAAAGCTGTCCTTTAGGTAGCATAAATGATGGAGGGTGGATTATCTGAACTCTGTGGTTCCTCAAAATCCTTTGATTCTAGAGAAAATTTAAATATTGTATTAATAAATACTTTTACCACCAGTACTACCAGCACTAGGGATAGATTTACCATTAAATGATGATTAAACCAAGTTAGATAGGATCCCTGACTTTTGAGAAGCTTACAGACTAGATTGCCTAAGCAAGGTCATTTTTAAAAATGATACACAGAAATCTGAGTTTTTTCATCAATAACGTAATACCACCTACTTTGTAAGGTGGTTATAAGAATTTGTATGTGGAACGATAATAGCACATGTTTTGAGACATCTTCAGCACTTGAAAACTTACTTTCTATGTGTATATTCAGTACAAGCATAGAGATATTAAAGAATATTTGTATTTATCATAGTTGGAAAAAAATAATTTTCATTTTGATTTTAATTAGCGGTGTCCTCTTGGGCAAGTCAATTGGTATCTCTGGCCCTTGGCTTTTACATTTTAAAAATGAAGTGCACAAGGTGGATGAATTATAAGGTTTATACCAGCAGTAATATTCTACTAAATGCTATTGACAATAGAGATCCAGGTGGTTCAAGATGAAACAACTCACAAACTCAGCAACTGGTCTTAGTACATGATGCACCTGTGTGAGGAAGTTTATAGCACTCTGCTGTGGCTTCCTGTCTTTCCTAAAGAAATCCATTTCCTCTTTAATATTTATAATGTGTGCCTTATGCAAAGTATGTGCTGAATAAATATAAAGTGACTAAAGTGAGACAAGGGTATATATGAAATAAAATATATTCTCATCCTCAAGTGGAATTCAGTTTAACTTTTATCATGATCAGTGGGAAGAGGGAGAAAGCAAATTGATCAGTTCTTCCACCATAGAAAAATCTTGATTTTTAAAAAACAATTATCTCTTATGGTTATACTGACCAAAAGCAATTTATAGATTCAAAGCTATTCCTGTCAAATTACCAACATCATTTTTTCACAAAATTTAAAAAAAAAATCTAAAATCCATACAGAACCAAATAAGAACCTGAATCACTAAAGCAATCCTAAGCAAAAAGAACAAAGTGGGGGGATCACACTACCAGACTTCAAACTATACTATAAGGCTACAGTAACCAAACCAGCATGGTACTGCACTAAAACAGACTAATAGAACAGGACAGAGAACCCTGAAATAAAGCCACACACCTACAACCACCTGATCTTCGACAAAGTTGACAATAATAAGCAATGGAGAAAGGACTCTCCATTCAATAAATGGTGCTGGGATAACTGGCTGACCATACGCAGTAGATTGAAACTGAACCTCTTCATTACACCATATACAAAAATCAACATAAGATAGATTAAAGATTAAATGTGAAACCCAAAATTATAAAAACCCTGCAAGACAACCTAGGACATTCCATTCTGGTCATTGGCCTTTGCAAAGACTTTATGACCAAGTCCCCAAAACAACTGTAGTGAAAACAAAAGTTCAGAAGTAGGACCTGATTAGTGAGCTTCTGCACAGCAAATGAAACTATCAGCAGAATAAACAGTCTACAGAAAGAAGAAAATATCCACTGTGCATCCAATAAAGGTCAAATATCCAGGATCTCTAAGGAACTTGAACAGATTGGCAAGCAAAAAACAACCCCATTAATACTCATCACTAATCATTAGAGAAATGCAAATCAAAACTACAGTGAAATACCATCTCACACCAGTCATAATGGCCATTATTAAAAAGTCGAAAAACAACAGATGCTAGTGAGTTTGCAGAGAAAGGTGAACACTTGTACGCTGCTGTCAGAAATGTAAATTAGGTTAGCCACTGTGGAAAACAGTGTGGAGATTTTTTTAGTGAACTTAAAACAGAACTACCATTCGACCCACCAATCCCACTATTGGGTATATACCCAAAGGAAAATAAATCATTCTACCAAAAAGACACTTGCATGTGTATGTTCATTGCAGCACTATTCACGATAGCAAAGACATGGCGTCAACCATGATGCCCATCAGTGGTGGACTAGATAAAGAAAATGTGGTCCATGTACACTATGCAATACTACGCAGCCTTAGAAAGAATAAAATCATTTCCTTTGCAGCAACATGATTGTAGCTGGAGGCCATTATCCTGAGTGAACTAATGTAGATACAGAAAACCAAAAATAACACATGTTCTCACTTATAAGTGGGAGCTTGAATCGAATATACATGGACCTAAAGATGGCAACAGTGGACACTGGGAACTGCTTGAGTGGAAGATGGAAGGAGGACGTGGGTCCAAAGGCTGCCTCTTGGGTACTATGCTCCCTATGTTGGTGACTATTTGTACCCCAAGCCTTAGCAGCACACAATTTTTCACTGTAACAAACCATGGGTACCCTCTGAACTTAAAATAAAAGTGGAAAAAATTATCTTGTAACATTAACACATATATTTGTATAAGTATATATGTTGGATATTGTATGTATTTTGAAATATACATGTCAAATAGACATGCTGCCTGACCCCAGGGAAATTGTGTGAACATATATGTGCATCCAAAAAGCATATACATTATGTATATACATGTAATAGTTCTCCCCTTTTTTCACTTTTTAAAAAACTTATCTCTTATGAATTCGTAGTGCTTAAGAAAAAAAATACCTGACAAGGAAAACAAGCAATAAAATTAGATGAAGAGTGCCAAGGAAAGCAGTCCTAAATTTCAGAGGGCATGCCACAAGGTATTCAGATCTCCTCCCTCTCCTTTCTCTCTCTCCACCAAAAACAAACCCAAGCCTTTCCCTGATGTGAGATGAAAGAAATCTATAACTTTGTGTATTGGCATTACACAGTGTCACTGTATGAACTCAAGATAAGTGGGTCGTCTTGGAGATACGCACTTGCTATTTTTTCTTGTCTCTCTACTTCCATTTTTATTGGATAATCCCCAAAGAATCAAAGAGGAAACAGATAGCTAAAGGCTCCCACCCAAGTTGTGGGCCCCCACCCAAGCTAAAGGCTCCCACCCAACCTATTTATTTTATTTAAAATAAAATAAATTTTATTTTACTTCAAATAAAATAAATTTTATTTTACTTCAAATAAAATAAATTTTATTTTACTTCTTTGGGTTCTTTATCACCAATTGCTACAGGACATCTAGAGGAAAAGGTGACAGTTTAATCTCCCATGATGTTATTCTAATTATGTTTAACAAGATGCCAATCATCTTGCAATGGTTTAATCATGATTTATATCAAACATTCTTAGTGTAGGATGTCTCCCTCCCAGTCTTTCCCTAAAATCTTGCATCAAATCAATTGAGACTTGACATTATCTTTTCTTTTTTAAAAAGTTTCTTTTTTGTTTTTTTAAAATCCAACAAAGACAGCAAAAGGATTACTATATTAATATTATTTGGATGTTGTATCAAGTGGGTTAGAATTTGATGTACTTTTTAAATTAAAATTTGCCATTAAAATTTACCTCAATTAATGGTTTTGTTTAAAAAGTTGATCTAACTTAATGAGATTTTATGTTTATTTTTATATTTCTGAAAACAGTGTGCCCCAAGAGGAGGATTTCCACATCTTCTTACATAGCTTTTACATCACTAAAAGCTGTATAAAAGCATCAAACTTTGAATTGAAAGGCTGTACCTAAAAATGATGTCATGAAGCAAATGGGTAGAACTAGATAGGATATAGTGCTGTCTTTGTCTTTTGCTTCAGCAGCCCAAGTCTAATTGTTGAATAATGTGCTTTAGAGGACAGTAGTCTCTTTCAAACTGAAACATTACAGAAAGTTCCACCCAGGCAATGTGCTATTTCTAGTCAAGTATATGGAGACTTTACATGCAGAGAGCAGCTATAAAGATGTTGGGATAGGAGCAACTTAGAAACCAGTTCAAATAGCAACTTAGACTTGTGTCCAAAATAGCTTTATATGAATTATAGATGTTTAATGTTCAGCCCTCCTCTAAGCAGATATTTAAATATAATAAACATAAATGATTTTTAGATTTTGCTCTTCTCATTTTCTTCTATTAAAAAAACCTTGGTGAAACTCCATCTCTACTAAAAATATAAAATTAGCTGGGCATGGTGGCGCGTGCCTGTAATCTCGGCTACTCAGGAGGCTGAGGCAGGAGAATCACTTGAATGAACTTGGGAGGCAGAGGTTGCAGTGAGCCGAGATTGTGCCATTTTGCTCTAGCCTGGGTGACAGGGTGAGTCTCCGTCTCAAAACAAAACAAAACAAAACAAAACACAAAAAAAACTTTACTTTGTCTGAGTTGTTAATGGCCAAATATAATCCTCAGTTTGTCAGTTATACATTAATAAGTCTTACATGAAATCACTTCATACATTCTCTTTTGTGTTTTGGCCAGGAGTTTAGCCTGAATTTTAAATTCAGTATGATACCTATATTTCTTATTGATTATTTGTATAAGACAAATAGTAATCAAGGAAGTTCATCTGCATTGTTTGGTTTTGAATTATGACTTAGCTTTATAGAAAAGAAATCTGTAAAACGTCGTAAAATGATATCCCTAAAAGGGCCGTATTAGAGAAAAAATGTTTTTGACAATTTAAAAGCTATTCTTTTCAGATAAAGTTGCATGTATGTAAACTATTAACATTAATTTATAAGCAAATATTAAGTTTTAGTAAAATTTTTTGGCTCATTTTGCATAGTGGAACTAACAGTTCATCTACTTAGAAGCTGTACCACATTGGCTGGATGGCCCTTCAGTAAAATGCCTGATGCCTTGTTCACCCTAAAACCTAAAAGTGTGGTGATTATATTATAGGGAGAAGACAGTCATTTTGATTTCTTTGAATAGAGATTCAACTCGAATTATCTTAGTGAATAACTTGGACAATGATCTATTATCCAAACATCTCCTATTTATTTTAATTATTAACCAAAAACCTGGGGTTTCTCATCTTTTCCTGGTTAAGATTTGATGGCAAAATGGCACATAGTCTTCCCATTAGATACTCTTCTCTGCAGGAGCAATATATTTGTATCTAAAACTTTGTATTTATATTGAATTTCTAAAGCGGCTTTTTTTTTTTTATTTCCCTTTCAATTTTTCTGCAAGATGGACCTCCCTATGTAATTTCAGTAATCACCAGGACTCAGTCTTCCCAGCCATCAGTGTTATTTTCATGGAGAATGGGGATACTATACTGTGTTATAGTTTAGGGTTATAATAATAATATACCTATTATTCTTTCAAAATGACTTTCCATGGAACATCACTACTTGATATTCTAAATGGAATCATGGAAGGAATCTATATGTTAAAATAATATTTCTCTTTCTGTCAAATACCACTACAAAGCTAAATGGTAATCAAGATCATAGAAGCAATTTTGCAGAGATTTTGAATGATCATTCAACTCCCCCACGATAGTGAGTGGAACAAATGAATGCAGCTGAGCATGCCTCTGCTCTCCAGCAACAGGGAGTGAGGTTTGCCACCATGCAAATCTCTGGGGGCACTGACAAGCTTCTATTTTTAGGTCTGTGCCTCCTATTGGAAATATGCTGCACTGTGTGCCCTGTAGACCACCCAGCCCACCCACTTTTTGTGGTTTGGCCTTCTGTAAGGCTTGCCTGCAGGTGTGACCTTACTCACCCACCTAGAACAAGCTACTCTGCCATTTTTCTGAAGTTTAAAAATATGACTGGCTAAAAGAAGACAGTAAGCAAGTCGATTTTTATACTGTCCTGGAAAGTTATAATTATAAAGTTTGGTGAACTTCGTGAACTTTTTGAAGCATGTTTTTGCTGCAAACTTGTGATTGATGTGGAGGCCCCTTGGGGCATAGGTAAAGCAGTTAAAATATAGGAAGTTGAGTGAGCTGTCTCTTGTACATAACCTACCAGAGGCTTTATGAGGTTAGTGTGTACATTGCCTCACCCCCAGCCCAGTGCAATTTGAAATTAGATAAACATTTTGGCAGTGGTGTGGCAAACCGAAATTCAACCTTGCTTTTCAATAATTCTATTAACTTTATAAAAGTAATAAGCTATTTTTTGTAAAGTAAGCTGTTAGGCATCAAGAGCACACTAAAGCAGCTATATTAAGTAGAAAGGAGGTGATTTTTTTTCCTAATGTAACCACACTCTAAATCTTCACAATCTGTCAAAACTTGCTCTATAATTCTAAGCCAGCAATATTCAAAATAGCACAATAAGTACTGTTAGCAAGATGTGGAAATTTTCTTGAGCAGTAGGAATGTACCCCAGAATTCAGGATGTTTGCTGACCATTAGCTCTACTTGCATGCAACCTGTATTGGCTGTCCCTTAGGGACTCAGACTTATGGCTCCAAAGTGGACAAATGAACACAAAGTCTCATGAACACTCAAAAAGAGCTTCTTGCTTCATAACCCTGTTAACTATACAAGGTACTCCTTTCCTTAGTGAAGCATCATATGTCTTCATAACTTCCTTGGAAACTTCTTTGTAGTAAAGGGAAAAATTGAGGCTCTGTTATGTGTCAGAACCTGAATCCGCCACCCATAGTAGGACTTTAGAGCCAAAAGAGATTTTTTTTTTTTTTTTTTTTCCAGATGATGTGGAAATTAGAACCTCAGGGGCTAGTGACTAGCTCAAGGTCACATGGTTTGTTAATGGAGGAGCCAAGACCAGAAGCCACTGTGATCTCACTTCTAACATAGCCAAATAACCACATAAGCATGAATTACTTCAAGAGGAAGGTGATTTAGTCTGTCTTCTCTTATCTGGCACAAAGTAATCACTACCTAGATGTTAGTTGTTGTTAGAGTTATTTTAATTATTTTTATTTCCCTCCCTCTCCAGATGTTACTGTGTTTCACAACAATATGTTTTAAGGGTTTATGTGGCTTGTATTCAAATTTTAAAGTAAAGATCTTGTGTAAGTTTAGGTCTGGGGAAGATATCGAGAGAGCTTCTAGTTTAGCTTCATAATAATATTGTCCTTCCCACAATGATTTTTTCCACAATAATAAAAAATCTTTTTTTAGCTATGTCTTGCGATTTTAGCTAGAAGATAGTTTGAATAGAAGAAAACTTTTTAAAGTTCATTTTCAGAGTTTGCTGAAAAAATTATCTGCTTCTCTTTCCCTCTCTCTCTCATTCAGGCATACATAATCCCCTGACACATTATACTTGAGATCTATATAAAAAGTTAACATTTTATAAATACTTTGAAAACTAATTCCAGTGATGAATGAATTTAAAGCCTTAGATGGATAGCGTATTTAAACAAGCTGTTCATGTAAAAATGGAAAGCTTTTTTGAAAAAAAATTATTTAAAAAAATCTGTATTATGGAATTTTTACATCAGCTCTTATTACTAAGATGTTTACATAAAAAGTGTTCCATAAAGGGGGAAAATTATGCCGGTTGCACCTATAATTTGCTTTGCTCCAAACCTTGGCTGTTTAAACTGCTTCCATTTATGTGCACAAACCTGAATGAGTTTTTTTTATGCCCTCAAATTAAAGGCCCATTTGGAAAACTTGAGCTAACAAGCACACTTATCCTGCCACTACCATCTTTTTCCCAATATATTCTTCCAACTTATTGGGAAGGTAAGTTCGTAAACCCAAAATGTGCTCTAGCTACTAATTTCAGGTCCTTCACCTGCACCACATAACATGGAATAAAAAGAAGCAATAACCCTCTGGTGACCATATGTAAAGACATCTAAAAGAAAACTGAACATGAAAGGAAGTAAGGGCTCAGTAAGTTAGACTAATGAATGAACAAATCAAAATATGGCTAACATGCTTTGCCATTAAATAACAACCACAGTCACAACAACACTGAAAACTAATATTATTTGAGCATCTTACTGTGAGTCATGTATGGTCCCAGTACTTTATATAGATATCTCATTGGCTACATTCATGTGCTCAGGAAGTTAATTATGTGCTGTTTAGCCAGTAATGACATCATTGCCTTCATGGGTATTAGAACTATAATTAGCTTTTATGAGGCTAAGACAATCTCTACTTATGTTGGTAGTATTTAGCAATATTTTTCTGATTAATGCCAACATAAACCTGTTCCACCCTGCAATACTGCCTAGGTAATCCATATGGAAAGATTTTCTGTAACAGTCTCAAGTGAGATGAACATTGAGTGTGTGTCTTTTAAGTTTCCCTAGTCTTTCTTTAGGTGTAATAGGTAAGATCAAAATGAGACAAATCTTTGATGAACATTAGAATAGTCACTTTGCTGCTTTTCTGTCTTATCATCAGCAGTTAGGCTCACTTCAATGAATTCCGTCCTTGTAGAATAAATCTGCCTTGCCACTGTGACTGCTATGTTCTTTCCACAAACTGTCAGTGTAGCTTGTTAGCTTTTGTCTTTCTTCTTGTCGTTTGTAGGTTCTTGGAATTGGGCTACAGTGATTCTTACAAGGATCTTTGTTCACTGGTAGTTTTGTGTTGTTTATGTATAAAGGAGCAAGGCTTTAAAAAGTATCTGTGACTGGACCTGGTGGCTCACGCCTGTAGTCCCAGCACTTTGTGAGGCCAAGGAGGGTGGATCATGAGGTCAGGAGTTTGAGACCAGCCTGACCAACATGGTGAAAACCCGTCTCTGCTAAAAATACAAAAATTAGCCGGGCGTGGTGGCACATGCCTGTAGTCCTAACTACTCGGGAGGCTGAGGCAGGAGAATCGTTTGAACCCAGAAGGCAGAGATTGCAGCAGTGAGCCGAGATCACACAAGCCTGGGTAACAGAGTGAAAAAAAAAAAGTATCTGTGCTGACCTGGTGCAGTGGCTCATGCCTGCATACCTGTAATCTCAGCACTTTGGGAGGCTGAGGTGGGAGCATCACTTGAGTCCAAGAGTTTGAGAGCAACCTGGGCAACATTATGAGATCCCATCTGTACAATAAGAAAAAAAAAAGAAAAAATAGCTGGACATGGTGGTACATGCATGGTGGTCCTAGCTACTTAGGAGACTGAGGTGGGAGGACTGCTTGAGCCCAGGAGGTTGAGGCTTCAGTGAGCCATGATTGCACCAGTGCACTCCAGCCTGGGAGACAGAGCAAGACCATATATATATATATATATATATGTGCTAAACACAAATCCAGTTATTTTACTTTTGCCACATTAAAACCTTTTTAGTTTTCCTATTGCTGTTAGTATAATTTTTCATTTTCTCTAACATGACTTGCAAAATCCTGCTAAATCTTATCTCTGCCTACTTTGTCTTTATCTGTTATTTCTCTCCACTTTACACATGATGCTCTAGCTGAACTAAATCTTAAGTTACTTGAACCATCTATGCTGTCTTGTACCTGATGACCTCACTGCCCAGAACACTCTTTTCTATTTTGTCTCTATCTTCCCCCTTTACTTGGCTCACTCCCAAGCTGCATATTTATATCTCAGTTTCTTGCTGATTTGGTTAGAAATGGTACTGTTTCCATGAAGCCTAAACCCAGACTATAGTATGGCACTCGTCTGTTCTATCAGAGCACCTGTTCTATCAAGAACACCTGTTCTATCAGAGCAGTTATCACATTGTATTATCACGATCTACTTATTTATCTGCATTTCCAATAATCCATAAATTCTGTAAAGTCAGAGATTATATCTTGTGCATGACTGTATTCCCAGAACCTGGCACAGTGCCAGGCACATAAATGTTTAATAAGTATTAAGTGCAGGGATGTGGGGAGATGAGAAGAAATAAGTTAGGAAGAGTGAACAGGGCTAATAAGGAGTGCTGTGTATGTCAGTCAAGGGGCTTGTCTTGTTGGATCCCAGAGAAGATTTGGAGTTAGAGAAAACTTATCTTCATACTTGGATATTGATAGATCTTTCTTTCTGGTAGTGATGTGAAGGATGAGTTAATTGCAGGTGACAAGAGTATTGACAAGGAGACCAAACTTTTATCCAAGAGAGAAAGGATGAGAACCTTAAATGACAGGACCTTAAACTATTGGAATGAGATGAGGAGATTTAACAACTGTGAATAAAACAAATGTCATAGCCTTTGGCAAATTATTTGAGACAGTGTGGGAGAAGGAAGAGAGAAGGGATGTTCAGAGCCCTAGTTTGGATGATGTTCATGCTGCTAACAGTTATGAGGAGGATACAAACATTATTTGAGGAATGATGTTTGGACTGATGGCTCTGTGGGATATCCAAGTGGAGATATTGAGTAGGTATTTGCAAAGCTAGGATATGGTGCTCAGTAGCACATGTATGGGATCAACATTTAGGTATAATAAGGCTTTTGTTCAGATGAGATTAGCCAGAGAGAATGGGCATATATAAAGAAAAGCTGAACATAGAGGAGAGCTCTATTAGAGTACTGGCTTGAGGCACACTTGGTTGCAATGAACAGAAATCGATTAAAATCAAGTAAAGTAGTAGGGCAGTAGGTGTAATAAGAATTATTGTCATATAAGTCAAGGACAGGCCACAAGAAACAGCTCCTACCCTTCATTACTGGATGTGGAATGGCTGGAATTAAAGCCTCTCTGTTTCTCAAAGGTCTGGTTTTCTCTCATCTCTCTGCTCTACATTTTCTTTTCATTTATTTATTTATTTATTTATTTATTTATTTATTTATTTAATTTTTATTGAGAGACAGTGTGATCTCAGTTCACTGAAACCTCCACCTCTTGGGTTCAAGCAATTCTTCTGCTTCAGCCTCCTGAGTAGTTGGGGTTATAGGCGTGTGCCACCAGGCCTGGCTAATTTTTGTATTTTTAGTAGAGATGGAGTTTCACCATGTTAGCCAGGCTGGTCTTGAACTCCTGATGTCGTGATTCACCTCAGCCTCCCAAAGTGTCGGGCTTACAGGCGTGAGTCACCACGCCCAGCGTCTACATTTTCTCTCTTACCCTTTCCTCTGTCAGCCCCTCAGCTTCCTATATTTCCAAGTGGTCAAGGCAGCTGCTACCTTTGAATTTCTATAATGTCATCATTCTTCTTTTTGTCATTCTCTGGATAAATTGTGTGTGTCTCTAACTTGAAATTCTCAGAGAAAGACAGCATTTGGGTGATTAGCAAAGCCCGTAGTTTGGTTCCCTTCAGGTCAGGGGTTTACTCCTTGGACCAAGTAGTGTGAAGATGACAGCAAGAACTGTGAGAGGAGACAGATTCTCTTGGGAGAAGGTGTACCTATGAAGATTGAGTAGCTCCTGTAGTAAACTGTTATTTAAAGCAGTACTTCTCAGAGTTTAACATGCTTATTAATTATCTGAGAATTTTGTTTAAATGCATTTTTTTTTTAGTAGGTCTGGGTGATTCTGCATGTCAGCAAGCTCTCAGGTGATGCTGATGCTGCTTGTCTGAGGTCCTCTGGCCAAACAGAAAGGATTGTAAAGCCAAGAGTAGCAGAGGCGGTGCTTGGAGAGGGCTGAGAGGGCAGGAGAGAAATGAGGAGAATGGAGAATTTGTGGGTAAGACTGTCCAGAAGCAGCCTGTGCTCGGAGGCATCCAATGCTGGAGAGGGTGAGCAAAATAAAAATGGAAGCTGCTTTAGTATAAACACTGTGTGAAATTTTGTAAGTTGTCAGCTGAGTCCAAAGGCCTATGAATTCGTGAGCAAGAAGGTCCACAGCTGGATTAATCCAAAGTTGGGGGTTTGCAGGAAGAGAATAAGGAACTTGAATGGATATGTTAACCAGGAGGTAGATTTGGTGATAGACATGCAGTTTATGTTGTTTCAAATTATTCAGTGCCTTTAGATTTTTTTTTTTTTTTTTTTAAAGCTGGAAAAGACTCAACCATTGCTTGAGAGAGAATAGTTTCCCGTGAAAATATGTGTGGGTGTGTGTACATATGCATACCCATGTGCTTGTGTGTCTAATCCTCTTGCAAGTGATGTATATCTACATAACAGGCTGACTCTGGAATGATTTACAACAGTTCACTTGTTTGGATCTTCAGAAAGTATTATCTTTTGCAGTCAGACATGGAATGTTCTCTTGCCAACGTGATTATGGAAAGACAGAACTCAAAGTTTAAACATTAACAGGATTACAGAAGAAAGAGATGTGTTTGAGGGTGTGGTGCATGTGGGTATCTTCAGAAATTCAAAAAATTGCCAGTCTTAATGGTGCCTCATCAAGGAAACTTCAGTTCAACATCTTGTTAATTTTCTAGTAATGTCAAACTTAATTGAACTGATTCAAGTAAGCCGATACCCTTTGGAACTCATGCTTAAAGTCGTTGAAGTAGCTTCTTATTCAGGGTGTTTCCAAAGAACGTTTTGGGGTTGACCCATTACAGAGGGAAATGGAACAATTATCTGGTTGACTCAGGAAACCATTGTTTTAGGAGGAGTGGGTGAATGAACTGGTATTCTGGCATGGCTGTCAGAAGTTCTGGTAGGGGACTGGAATGACCAATGTAACCGTGCTTTATGAAAGACCCTCCTCAATAGTGGAAATGCTATTTTTGAATGCAGAGCTTGAGGAGGAGTGGTGAGGGTGGTGGGGATGCTTGCCAAGTCTGTCACATTAACAGAATCACAGATGTCACAGCCAGATTGCCTTGGATTCCATGCCATCTTGAAAAATATGGATAGTGGTCTGAAATCACTTAAAATAGCTTACTTTGATGAAGTCATCCATTTCTGCATATTATCAATCATTTAATACATGCCAGAATCTAAAATGTTGCTGATATTTTACATTTCAGTGATGTTACATCTGATAGCAATTTACTTAGATCTGGAGAAATGGTATGTGGCTATCCTGGCTCTTTACTGACTTAGGTATTAGAACTGGTTCTAGAATTGTTAGTTGCTGGCCCTTAGGTTTAATCTTTAGAAGCCATCAAGACTGCTAAATATTTTAAATGTTTTTAATCAACAAATGAGCTTTTCATGTGTTAGAACTTAGTATATCCTCATGGATAATTCAAATCATGACTGAATAAATGCAGAACAAGCAGGCGACTTAAGCTAAATTTTCTGGAGATAATTTTCACTGGTCAGGTTTTTCTACAGGCTCATTAGCTGCAGTTTTATGTATGTTCAAATAAAGATCAAGGTTTACTTAAATGAATTAATTTTGTTCACCATTTAACACAATCTAGAAAAAGCAATTATTCAGTACCATCTACATATTTGTGTTGAAAGAAGCTAAAGTTAATCTACATATCTCTTGGGATCTAAAATTCTTATTTTAAAGAGATTTTAAAGAATAGGCATTTGGATTTTATAAAGAAGTACTTGTGGCAAAGGTAGTGTAAGAATCCAAATCTGAGATATTAAAAAAACCTCACAAGGTAATGGTTATTAAATCTGTATCGAAGTGTTACATATCAATTGAATTATGCTTTGGCATGACTGGAAGATTTTTCATTATAGATTAGAGTTTCATTGAAAAATAAACTTTTGTAAAAATACGCACAAGTAAATTACTGCTAAATACTTGTAAGCATAGGCAAGAACTGAGGGTGGAATTTGGTTTGTCGTTTGTTCGGATTACTTGAAAACCTTGCTTTTATAAATTATCTGTAAGAATATGTTACCATATCTGTCTTTGAGAACATATTGAGCCAGATGCTTTGAATTGGGTAGCTTTTAGCATATGTGTTAATCCTGATTTTACCAATACCTCATTCAGTGGCTACTTCAGTAACCATCTAATTAGGTAGCCCTGACTCTTACGAGAGAACAAAGTAATTACTTACTAGGCTAGCTCATAGTGTAGGAATCAGTTAGCAGTGATATTTGACTACTCCAAATTGGAAAATTCAAAGCACTATATTTCATACTTCCTAATACTCTTTATTAAAATGTTTCCAAATGAGTTTCTTAAAATATGTTTATTTTAGGGCTATGGAACTATTAAGAAATTGTCCATTTAAAAAATGTCTTTTAAAGAAGTACTTGAGCTCACCATTTTGGTCTGTGTTTTTTGTTTAAGTGTAGCAACTTTTTCTTTCCTAGAAAGACACTAGGCTTACATTCAGAAGGGCTGGTTTGAATTTTGGTGCTGCTATCAATTAGATATGTGACTTTGTGCAAGTTATCCAATCTATATTAGCCTCATTTGTTTCCTCTAAAGATAGAGGTGGTAATAATTCTCAGGGTTATTATAATATTAAATGAGTTATATGTGAAAGCTTGTTATTGTGAATTGCTCTATGAGTATAATGAAGAGGATGATATTGTGTCTAATTTAATTGATATTTCATCTATTTAAGACAATTATTATTTAGTAGCACTATCTCTAAATGCTGTCTAGCCACTGAAGGTAAGAATCATATGGAAGAATGTATCAAATGTTCTTTTGAATTCATGTTATGAGTGTCATCTTTATCTTGTTTCTATCCCTCTGAGTGCCTAAGGAAAAAAGAGATTCTACTAAGGTGGTGTCCTATTTTACCTCTCTTAAATTTTTAATGCACTGATTTTGTGTTATAGTAATTATTAATAATAGCCAACACTTAACTAGTGCTAACTATGTCCCAGGTACAACTTCCAGGACTTTCTAATATTAATCCATGTTATCCTCCTGGTAACTCTGGGTAGTGGTTGCTGTTATTATCACCAGTGTAAAGGCGGAGAAACTGAGGCACAGATAAATTAACTTGTGAAAGATTACACAGTGTTATCGGTCAAATTTAACTTTCTTATACCCTTGGGCAGGCGTGGTGGCTCAGGCCTATAATTTCAGTACTTCCAGAAGCCGAGGTGGGAGGACTGCTTGAGCCCAGTAGTTTGAGGCTGCAGCGAGGGCCACTACACTCCAGCCTGGCTGACAGAGAGATACCCCGTCTCTAAAAAATAATAATTATAATAAATTTTCTTAAACCCTTTCTTCAGCTTTTAGGGAAGAATTTCACAAAGATAATATACAGGATAAAGGAAGTCATGCACATTACTTGGGTCTTGGATATAAAGGATGGCATCTTATCTTGGAAAAATGATGCTGCCTATCTGCATGTTGAGATGACAGAGATTGTTGCTTATTTTCCTTTATATTTTTATTTTTAATCTCCAATGTCTATAACTGGATAAATTATTATTAATTTACTAGGATTACTTCTCTCTCCTGAGCCTAAGGCAAAGTAACAGTCCTAGCCATCTCAGTCCTGTGCTGTGAGTGATGTAATTGGAAGAAACAGCCCAACACCCCACCCGAAGAGATGTTCCAGAGCACATGTACTCTATCTTCTTTTCAGACTTAGAATTTGACTTGGTTATACTACATGGAGTCTTTCTTTAATTTAGGCATGGTTCCCTTCATTTAAGCTACTCATTTGTTCATAAATTTAGCAAATTTTATCGAAGATCTCCTATGCGCCAGGGGTGCTGTGCAGTGCTGGAGAGTAGAATGGCAAATATGACAGTCACACACCCTCTGCTTGTTGAGTTTACAAAGTAGTGGAAGAAGATTGACAATAAGAAAATCATATCACAAATGGAAGTAACACAAGTCCTCTGAATAGCGCTACAAAGCAGAGGAACATGGTGCTCCAGGGATGGATAAGAGAAGGCATTTGGCAGACACTTGAGGATCATCGTTTGTTTTCCATAGTCTGTCTTTGGTCTCGTACAAGACGTCAGAGACTTAAGGAGGACTAGCAGGAGGAGGGCAAGTTAAAAAGAATGGATGGGGATAGAGTTGGCATATTGAAACATTGAGTAATACAAAGTGGCCGCAGAGAAAAGAAAAACCTCACTTGAGCTGTGTAAAACATCGAATTAGTTCTTGAACGTATCACTGTATCATAGAAGAATAGTTGTATTTGTAGTAACTACCATGTTTCAAGAAATGTTACTGCATATGCATTCTAGTCAACTCAGTAAAAGAGGGAGGGAGATAATAAATTTAGTTATTTTCATTAGTATGTTGAAAGCATTTTATTGTTTGAAAGTTTATGTGTCCATTTAATGGCAGTTTATCCAGTATTTTGGATAAATGAGATCACTGCCTTCGTTTATATAAATATGTCAAAGCAATGTGCATATTAGTTGCAAAAGCATCTCTGGACAGGAAGATGATAGACCTTGGTTTCTGATTCCAACTGGTGGATAAATAATAATTGAGAACAACCTAGCTGTTCTCATTAGTGAAAATGGGAAAGTAGCATTTCCCCTGTCTACCTCAGAAGGGTTTTTCTTTACATATTTCATTCAATTAATATTTTTTGTGAACCTTATACTGAAAACAAATAGTGATGGGCAAAGGAGACATCATCTTAGATCTTATAGGACTTACATTCCATGGGAAAAAACAATATTTATTTACAATGGGTCTTAATTTTTCCAATCCTGTGACCTGCAGTGCTGTTCTCTAGTGTGCTCATGGCATGCTCCCTCACTTCATTCCGTTGGGTCTCTTCTCAAGTATCACCTATTTGGAGAACCACCATCTCTAATATTCATTTCAGTCTCTCTTTATCCTTTGCTTTACTTTTCTTCCTCACCTTTATCTGTCATTATACTTGTAGTTGCCTTTAGGTCCAACACTGAAGTATAATAATCCTTTATCCAACCAGGCGTAGTGGTGCACACCTGTAGTCTCAGCTACTCAGGAGGCTGAGGCACTAGAATTGCTTGAACCTGGGAGACAGAGGTTGCAGTGAGCCAGAGTCATGCAACTTCCCTCCAGTCTGGGCAACAGAGCAAGACTGTCTCAAAAACAAACAAACAAAAAGATTCCTTTATAGAGAGACTTTGTCTTTCCTGCTCATTGATATTGATATATATTATTTAGAATAGTTCATGGCACATAATAGACTCACAATAAATATTTACCGAATGAATGAGTAAATGAGATGAGCCCACAAGCATATAATTACCAACTGACAAACAAATGGGTAAGTGAATGTATTTTCAAAACTATAAGTAATCCATGTTTGCAAGGTGATGCTATTTATTTGAATTTCAGAAAAAAAATACAGTCTGCCAGAAGATAGCTTATTATTTTTTTGTATTTGTAGCTTTCTATTAAATTATTTATTTTCTAAGAGTTTCTTTTCCTTTATATCCATGATTTGTAATACTGAACACTATCTTTATGGTTCTGTAACCCCCACCATCCCAGTTCAATTACTGTCTGGAGTAGAGATTCTTAATCTGGGTCAGTGAACCTTTGTGAAATTCACTGTTGCCTTCTGAGGCCTCATTGTACTCCTTGAAATTGTGTGTAACGTGTGTGGCCCCTGCTCATTTTACTGGAGAGAGTTCCTATAACTGTCAGATTCTCAGACTGTATAACCTCCCAAGTTTAAGAATCATTGCATTAAAATTTTTTATTTCCCTTTTGCTTTTTGTTGCTCTATTGATGGTTCTTTTCCTCCTCAAGAAGGTTTCATTTTCCATTTATATTTTATGATTGTATGTTGGTATTTTTAAATATTTACTGCTCGATTGTCCCCAGTGTGTGGTATTCTCGGTTTATTGTATGCATCTGAACCCAGACCTTCTCTCTGTCTCTCTTTTGTCTGGCCAGCAGTGTGGGGATGTGCCAACTGCCGAGTGGTTTTGTCCAACCCTTCTGGGACCTTTACTTCTCCATGCTACCCTAACGACTACCCGAACAGCCAGGCTTGCATGTGGACGCTCCGAGCCCCCACTGGTTATATCATTCAGATAACATTTAACGACTTCGACATTGAAGAAGCTCCCAATTGCATTTATGACTCATTATCCCTTGATAATGGAGAGAGCCAGACTAAATTTTGTGGAGCAACTGCCAAAGGCCTATCATTTAACTCAAGTGCGAATGAGATGCATGTGTCCTTTTCAAGTGACTTTAGCATCCAGAAGAAAGGTTTCAATGCCAGCTACATCAGAGGTATGTAAACCAAAGGCAATGCCAACCTTCTGCTTTTGTTTAACATGTTCTGCAGTAAACACAAGGACCAGAAGACAGAGTTATGCTCTTTTATGTGAATGTGAATGATTAGGATTGGGATTTAAGGGCAAGAAGCTGTTAATATTCTCTGAGCATTCTTTTTAGCAAAATATAATTACCACATCCAAAATCTGGTTACAGTAGAGTTGAATTCTTTTATGTTGTTTATATACAGAACATTTAAAGGCTGCTTGGAAGACACTGTAGATATTCCACTGCTAATAATTAAAATCTGTAATTCTAACATCTCTCCACTGAAAATTTAAAACATCCCTTTTAGAAATCATTTCATTTTGGGTTTTATGATGTTGTCCTTTTAAGGAACTATGGTACGGAAAAAATACAGAAAATGAACAGTAAATTTTTAACAAGCTATTAACAGTTTAAGCTAATAAATAACACAGCTTGAGGAAAGCCCCCTGTAAATGGCTAACTGAAGGAAATAAGGCATATTTTTATTAAATATGTTTTCTATATTCTGGCACAACATAACATTTAAATAATCTTTCTCTCTCAAACCTGTGTTTCCCTAAAGAAACTCAAGCTTCGATATGATGAGACTTAGTTATACTGTTTCTTCTGTACTTTCTAAGTAAAAACAAGCAGAAAGGTACAACTATAAAAATGACTATTATTTAGTTATACTTTTTTTTCTTCTGAACTTTCTAAGTAAAAACAGAAAGGTACAACTATGAAAATGACTGACTGTCACTATTATAAATTGTGTTTTTTGATTGTGGAGTTATTTATTTATGTTTGCCATGGTTAAAACACACATGCTTAAATTTTTCAAATTGTTTTAAATTTTTCAAAATAATGTTTTAAAAATGATAAAATATAGGACATTGGAAAACAAAAAAAGAAGCAAAGTAGAATTATCTGTACAAATGCCACCCAGCTGTAACCACTAATAAAATATTGATGGAGACATTTATTTCTAGGCTTCTAATTTTAACAATGCATGTAGAATACTGGTTCATATTGTTTAAGTGTCTCTTTGCATAAGTGGACCTATAAACTTCTTTATATTTAAAAAGTAGACTAAAGTCCATGATTCCTTTAAATTCTATCATAGATTTTTACTAGAATAGTTATACTAAAATGATGTTTTATTACAGAACTATTCTTGATGTACTGAATATTAAAATATATTCAAACTGTTATTCGTATGAAACCAGCATTAAAAAGTATTTTCGGCCGGGCGCGGTGGCTCAAGCCTGTAATCCCAGCACTTTGGGAGGCCGAGGCGGGCGGATCACGAGGTCAGGAGATCGAGACCATCCTGGCTAACACGGTGAAACCCCGTCTCTACTAAAAATACAAAAAGAAATTAGCCGGGCGTGGTGGCGGGCGCCTGTAGTCCCAGCTACTCCGGAGGCTGAGGCAGGAGAATGGCGTGAACCCGAGAGGCGGAGCTTGCAGTGAGCCGAGATCGCGCCACTGCACTCCAGTCTGGGCGACAGAGCTAGACTCCGTCTCAAAAAAAAAAAAAAAAAAAAAAAAAAAAAAGTATTTTCGAGGAGAAATACTTCTTTCTTAAATTAGTCTCACAATGGCTATGATATTAGCATAGGGCTAAATCTATTGGTATTATTTAATAATTTTGCATGTATCATAGAAGGATTAGGTGAATACATTTTTATTTTGAATTTATTGCACATCTATTATAATAATAGTACTTGCCACTTATTGCTGTGGTACTGGCACTGCTCTATGCTTTGGACATACTAACTTATTTAATTCTTATTGACCGTATATGCAATAGGTGCCATTGTTGCCCATTTTACAAATAAGACAAAGGTAGAGAGAGATGAAGTAACATACCCAGGGTCACATGGCCAGTACTCAGAAGAGCTGGAGTAGGAAACTCCATGGTCTGCCCTTTACTACTCAAAAACTAGCTTATATGTCTGGATACCTTAAATTTCCACTTTGTTTGACTTTTCACTAGACTCCCTTTCCTCCCTCTCCTTAATAGAATTATTTTTGTATTTGTTCCTAAAACATCCTGATGATGGCAGAAAAAAATAGGAGGATATAGGGTATCTGAAAGGGAGATGGCAGTACAGGAATGTTTGGGAAGAGTGAAAAGTAATCATTAATGAAAATAAGAACTATTATTTGTGTTTAGAAATCATTTGAAAAGTAGTTTTTTTGAAAATCTTAATGTATAAACAAAGCCTTCCTGAAACCAGTTATTTCCTTAATTAGGTAGTTGGGGTTTTTAAATTGTTAATGTCTCAGTTTCAGGATTTAAAAATGCTTATCCACTTTGCTGGCTGTAACTCAAAAGTTTAGGTGTGAGAGATCCAATCATGACTAGAGATGAAATGAGTAGAATTTCTTACTACTGTTGCTGATATCAGACAACTGGTAATGGGCTGCTGACAGAAGATGGATGAGTAAGAGGGGAGGGATGGGGCAAATGGTAGGTAAAAAGCTAACTAGTAGGAAGCGGTGGAGGGCTTGATGTTTTGCATCACATTAGTCTGTGTTCTGAAGTTAACAGGTTTATCTTTCCTGTTATGTTTTGTCCTAGTTGCTGTGTCCTTAAGGAATCAAAAGGTCATTTTACCCCAGACATCAGATGCTTACCAGGTATCTGTTGCAAAAAGCGTCTCCATTCCAGAGCTCAGTGCTTTCACACTCTGCTTTGAGGCAACCAAAGTTGGCCATGAAGACAATGATTGGACAGCTTTCTCCTACTCAAATGCATCCTTCACACAATTGCTCAGTTTTGGAAAGGCCAAGAGTGGCTACTTTCTATCCATTTCTGATTCAAAATGTTTGCTGAACAATGCATTACCTGTCAAGGAAAAAGAAGACATTTTTGCAGAAAGCTTTGAGCAGCTCTGCCTTGTTTGGAATAATTCTTTGGGCTCTATTGGTGTAAATTTCAAAAGAAACTATGAAACAGTTCCATGTGATTCTACCATTAGTAAAGTTATTCCTGGGAATGGGAAATTGTTGTTGGGCTCCAATCAAAATGAAATTGTCTCTCTAAAAGGAGACATTTATAACTTTCGACTTTGGAATTTTACCATGAATGCCAAAATCCTCTCCAATCTCAGCTGTAACATGAAAGGGAATGTAGTCGACTGGCAAAATGACTTCTGGAATATCCCAAACCTTGCTCTGAAAGCTGAAAGCAACCTAAGCTGTGGTGAGTTTGTACCTTATTCCTTTTTTTTTTCTTTTTTTAGCATTATTCTATGAATATGATTGTCAATAAGGAATTGTACATACACACAAATGTACGTGTATGTATATTCCCACATATAGATATAGATATCTATGTTATCGTTAAAAAACTCTTTTAAGTTTTAAAATGTCGTCTGCTCAGCTCTTATAGCACACATTTGATTATAAACTATGCATGATCCATCAAGACATTTGGTTTAACCACTTTTAAGTTTTCCCCATGTCATAAAATATCACAGAGTTTATCACTAATATAACAACAGTTATAATTGTAGACTCTTAAATAGAAATGTTAACACTAGGCTTGAAATAAAATAAATTAATAAGTAAGTTATTGTTATTTTTTTTGAGACAGCATCTCACTGTGTTGCCCAGGCTGGAGTGCGGTGGGGCGATCTTGGCTCACTGCAAACTCTACCTCCTGGGTTCAAGCAATTCTCATGCCTCAGCCTCCCAAGTCTCTGGGACCACAGGTGTGCGCCACCATGCCCAGCTAATTTTTGTATTTTTTTTTAATACAGATGGGGTTTCATCATGTTGGCTCGACTGGTCTTCAACTCCTGACCTCAAGTGGTCCACCCACCTCAGTCTCCCAGAATGCTGGGATTACAGGCATGAGCCACCCTGCCTGGCCAGTTACTGTTTTTTGTTTGTTTGTTTGTTTATTTTGTTTTGTTTGAGACAGAGTCTTACTCTGCTGCCCAGGCTGGAGTGCAGTGGTGTGAGATCTCAGCTCATTGCAAGCTCCACCTCCCAGGTTCACGCCATTCTCCTGCCTCAGCCTCCTGAGTAGCTGGGACTACAGATGCCCACCACCATGCCTGGCTAAGTTTTTGTATTTTTAGTAGAGACCAGATTTCACTATGTTAGCCAGGATGGTCTCGAATCTCCTGACCTCATTATCCACCCGCCTCGGCCTCCCAAAGTGTTGGGATTACAGGCGTGAGCCACCAAGTCTGGTCACAAAGGTGATACAGTAATAAACTGATCTTTATCATCCTGGAATTAAATTTCAATTGGATGACTTAAATAAACAACCATCACCTAAGAAAAGTATTTACTCAGCCAGTATTAAATATCAAAACTGTCCATTTTATAGAAAATCTTAATCAGAAATTACCATTTTTTCTTTGAACATATTTCTCCATTTTTTAAAAATGAGGATTTATAGTTTGTTGCAAATACTGTGTTGTCTCTAGTTCTTCATGAGACTGTAAATGTGCTATTATTAGAAGTAGCTAAATGCAGAATATTTTGAGAAATAATTCTGTGTGATAAAAATTGTATTAAAATAGATCTCCACCTAATATTCTCCATTTACACAAGCTAATTCTGGAAGCTCTTATTTTATTATAGGACTGATTCAAACACAAAAAGTAGAAGTTTCATTATCTACTTTAAATGTCATATGACTAAATCTAAGACAGTGATAATGTATACATTTTAGTCACAGACATAACTCTCAATTAAAAAGGAGAAGAAGGAGCCTAGTATTCAAAAGTAATTTGTGTGTGACTTTGTTCTTGTAAAAAAATTTCATTGGAACACAGCCATGCTCATTAGTTTATATATTGTCTTTGTCTGCCTCTGTGCTACAATGGCTGTGTTAATTGATTGTGATCAATACAGTATAGCCTGCCATCCTAAAATGTTTACAATCTAGCCCTTTAGGAGAACATTTGCCAACCACTGAAACTAGTCTAAAGAACTATGATAGTCCACTTGGCTGAACCACAAACTTTGGACAGCACTAGAAAAGACCTGCTAGATCTCCTCAGCCAGGGAAAACAAACCAATCACCCACAGGCTAGTTTAGCCCTAAGACATGGGTGATGGTGGTAGCATTTATTTGTTCCTGTTCATTTACATTTGTTTCACACAGTGCTTTTAATTGATGAATTATTCTCAATATTAAAAAATTAGATTTCACATAAAAATGAAGTTTTGGATTTTTCTGGTAAATATAATACACTAGGCTACTATATCTGCATGACCAACACAGCTGGAGCTAAATGGTGGCTGCTGCTTTCAAAGGGGCTTCCCAGTTTACTTCAGCCCTTAGCAACCCCTTATTCTTCCCACTCCAGCCCCCTTTTTGTCATTAGATTGCCTTCTGGCCCTGATAGGCATTTAAGTGGGAATGGTGATTTATGCCACTCCCTTTATATGGGCCAGGAAACTGAAGCAAGAAAATAAGTGGCAGAGGCAGTTGGTGGGCTCCAACACGTGTCTTCTGTCTCCATGTCTAGTATTTATGTCTGGGAATACTCATTTAAAAAATTATTTTAAATTATTTTAATTGATAAAAACTATATGTGTTTATGGTGTACAACATATTTTAATATAGGTATACATTGTGGAATGGCTAATTTGAGCTAATTAACTTTCATTATTATCTCATGTACTTATTTTATTTGTAGACAGAACACTTAAAATCTCTCAGCAATTTTCAAATATACAATCATTGTTATTAACAATAGTCATCATGTTGTACAATAGATTTCTTGAATGTATTTCTCCAGTCTAACTGAAATTTTCCATCCTTTGACCCATACATTTTCAACTCCTGTGCCCTGTCCACCCCTGTGCCCCTGGAAACCACTCTTCTATTATTTGCTTTTATGAGTTCAACCTTTTTAGATTCCACATTTAAGTAAGATCATTCATTTCTCATAATTTCTTAAACTCTGTCTTCTAGACTCCTTTCCCAAGCCTTAAGATTATCAGAGTGCATCAAGTACATACTCATGTACCTTAGTCATCTATAAGTTTTCAAACTAATTTTGTCAAAAGGGTAGCGTGAACTTACACAGTCAATATATTTGAGTCTTTTTAACTTTTATAGTGATCTTCTTGCCATTCCAAGATGACGTTAAGCACTCACATTCCAGACATTCAGATGTCCTGGACTGTGTTTCAGGAGAAATGATGGGAGAGGGAATTTCCTGCTGCTTAATCATCAGCTTTAGGAGTTGAAGAACCCAAGTCACTCATTAACTGACAGGAAATACCTGTAACAGAGATTATATCAAGGCTTGTTAGCTAAGCAAATCTTTCATAAGTGTACCCTGTTAACATTTTAACCTTTCATTTTTTTTCCAGAAAATGAAAGCATCTTGCTGTTTATGGTTATAATTTCCAACAAACTAATGATCAGTACAGTAACCAATGGGAGAATAGAAATTTATTTCTAGCATTCTATTGAATAGACAATGTCTGCTAAATATGAGTTTTTATTTCAGGATTAATTTGTGATGGAAAAATAAATAGATTTTGCAAAGGTATATTGCTAAATAAATTTTAATTTGAAAGTAACATAGTAGAATTGAACTGACTCAATTCAACATTAAAATGTCCTGTCATTTGTTTCACATATTAAACATCCTAGCCTTAATAAAATTGATATATTATTAGTAAATATTCTAACAATTTTAGAATATGACTTTGTTTTCCTATACTTTTCTAAAAAATATTTGGGAAATGTACCTTAATTAGGAAATTTTCAGCAGATTTTTAAAAACATGGTTAAACCTGTCAATCCTTTTAAAAACAAAATGCTTTATTTTGCAATAAATCCTCTTCTTTTTATAGCATCTTCATTTTTCTTAGAACAATTTTATTAAACACATTCAGTTTTATGACTCTCATGGATAGACAAATTTTTAGTGGACTCTTTAATTATAGGTGCAATTATTTATTTACCTGTGTGATGATTCAAGTTTAGATACTGGCTAATGTCCGTCAATTTCACAAAGAACAGACAGTGCCTTCTCTACTAGTTTTATTTATTTTACTGATTACTACTCTTTCCTGAGGGAGTGGTACGATATAATGCAATGAATAGTCTAAGTTCAAACAAATTACATTTATTTTAACAAGCATTTATTAGGCACTTCCATGGATTAGCTACTGTGGATGTAGAGATAAGACACACTTTATAAGTACTTTATTGTTATTCTTTTCTGAAATTTCTGGATTTGTACTTACTTTTGTTTCCCTCTTTGGATTTTTTACCGAGTTTGCTAAGGTTTCATCAACTCTTGGATTTTTACCCTTTCATAATCATTACAGTTCTGTTCTTCATAGCCTTAAATTCATAGCCTTCACAGCCTTCAATTCATTATTGGTTCTTCCCTTGCACTTCTAACAAATGATTGAATGCAATATTTTTAGATAACTAAATCATTTTTAAATAATAAAATTAAGATAAATCACTTTATCTTTACAAAGGACTTTATACTTTGAGGATGCCCAAACTCTTTATGAACATAGATGACTAAATTTCACTTTAAATATATTTATTCATGAAAAGTTGAAAAATTCATCTTAGTAACAACTGCAAAGAAAAAATGAAAGGAATTACTGTTTTTCTTTTTCTGTTATTGCAACTTATTGTGAGGGTTTGCTCTTCAGTTATTTGGAGTATTATTAAGTAGGTGTGAGAGGAGCAGTGGACTATACATCAGTCTTTTTTACCACAACTTGTGTAAATATTAATATATAGTGACTTCTTTCAGTAGCATAATTTGGAAAGAACAACAGATAGAGAAGGATTAACAGCTTTAGAGCTTTTCCTCAACTACCTGTTTTCAGTGATTACATTTTTTTTCAAAAAAATTTGGCTCTAAATTTTGCTGTTAATGTTATAGAACTTTGCTGCTTAGCTCAGCTAAAACCCAGGTTCTTGTCACACAACCAGGAAAATTTAGGCACGCGTACACATTGAGGGGTGAGTAGAGCAGGACTTCACTGGGCAAAAAGAAAAAACAAAACAAAAAACCACAACAACAAAAAGCTCAGCAAAGTGAGATGCAGGCCTACTAATAGGCCCTCCACCTCACTAATTGATTGCCAGATCCTTACAGGAGCTGGAGAGAGCAGGCTCCTCCCCTGCATAAGGCACAAATTCTCCGTGGCTCCACCTACCTCCCACAGTGTGCAAGTCGGGCCCTAATCCGCTGTGGGCAGGCTCAGGCAAGGCCTGGGCAGGTTTCCTCATCTGCACAAAAGCATCTGATGTAAACACTTGTGGAGTGGGTGGGAGATTCTCCAGGGACCCCTTTTTATCTGCCTAGGCATTTGGCTGTCTCATTAATATTAAGTAAATATCTGAAAACACCTTTCTGGTAGCCTCAAAAATCAGTAAACACATACAGATCATATTCTAAAACCAATTTGTTGATGATAAACATAACACTATCCAGGAGAGTGAATTGTTTGTTCTTCCTTAACAACCTCCTGATGCATAAATCCATCAGCCAAAGAAAACTGATTGTGATACTGACTTTTTATGCAGATGTGTTGAAAATAGAACTGGGTAGAAATAAAGTTTGTGCATACTTTTGATATTTCATGTATTTGTTTATTTTGGTGTGTTTGTAATGCAAGTTTTCATTTATCAATTTAATTTCCTTTTAATTAAATTAGTCACATGTATTTATACCATTTTTACTTAAAAACATTCCAGTTTGATTTTTATTGTCATTTTGGGTCATATTAAAATAGCGTTTATTGAGTATTTAAAGCAGTGTCAATTTGCTAAACTAGAAGTTCTCCAGAAGGAACAGCTAACTAAAATATTGAGAAGTAAATGTTGCAGTTTCCCATAAAAGAATGCTGCATATTGAAATTTATACGTGTTACTGTGCAATGAAACTGATGAAATGTTCAAGAAAATTGTTAAATATCTTGCTCTAAATCATAGCTCTTCTGATTTTCTTTTCTTATTTTTACCTCTAAGCTCTTTAACCTACTAGTGGGAATGCAGTTTCCCTAAAAACTGCTTTCCCACAACACTGAGCCCTTATCTCCCTTTGTCTTCCAGAGATATTGTATCAGTGCCAGAAGTGGCCTAAGGAGCCCTTGACTGCCAACATTGTGTGTAATATGAGAACCACAGGAACTCCCTCCAGGGTCTCCTCTGTTGCATGCTACAGAGGCTGAGATTTCATTAGGCTCTGAACTTTAAAGGCTTTTTAGTTTACGGAAGTCCCTTACAAAATATAAGTACCTACAAAAGGGAGGTCCTACAAAAATTGGGCTTATAGTAAATGTGATGCAAGGGAATAATGGGCAAAAAGCATTCAAGACAAAATTCCACCTCAGTCCTGCCTTAACTTCTGCCTCCTCGAATATTCTTTTTCCATGGTGCATTTGCTTAAGTTTTCAATCTTTAAAACACCCCCTTCCTCTCTCTGCTTCCTTTCACAGCCAAGCTTCCTCTTCTTGCATTCACTCGTCAGATCTTGGCAGTCTAGATTTCATCATTCCCACACAACTCAAACTATTTTCTATAGAGGTACTACCAAAATCCCAATGCAAAGTTAAAGTTCTTCTCATTCTTTATCACTCTTGGCCTTTCTGGTATTCTCGATATTGCCATACCCTGCATTAAACTTTCTTCTCTTAAATTCTGTAAAACCACCTCTGTAAAAGTTTTACCTTTTTAAGTCTATAGCTCTTTTTCTTATATGCGATGCTTAAATATAGAAATATCTGTGGTTCCATCCTGTTTCCTTCTCCAATCTACAGTCTATCTACAGTGATCCCAAACACTCTATAGCTTTTGATGAATATTTCCTGGCTACACCTCTTACAAAACACGTTTGCATCTAGGTGTCACACAGGCACCTCAGTTTCCGTTACTGTACTTGGTGTTTACCCCAACTAAGTCTGCTCTTCTTCTATTATTTCCCATCTCCTTTTATTAGATCGATATGTACCAGTTTCTTAAGCTGGAAATTAGCAAAACGTCCTCTATTCTTCCTTTTTTTCCCATCTTTAATTAGTTGCTAAATGTTATGCATTCTGTCTTTAAATTTCTTGTATCTGTATCTATCTCTGTCGATCCTTTTTACTCATGATATCAAGGCTGAATTATTAGTAGTATTCCTGCTTCTGTTTCCCTTCTTTTGGTTGTAGAACCTAAATGACTGTTTTCAAATGAAATATAGTTTTCTTGCCTACCTCCTTCTCATTTTCCCTCACTGCGTTTAAGAAAGAGTTCACAATGTTAGCAGTTCACCTGGTGAACCCAAAATATCTGAGACAGGTTTCAATTAGTTTAGAAAGTTTATTTTTCTGAAGTTAAGGACACACCCGTGACACAGCCTCAGGGGGTCCTGATGACATGTGCCCAAGATGGTCAGGGGACAGCTTGCTTTTCTATGTTTTAGGGACACAATACATCAACCAATCCATGTAAGATTTACATTGATTCAATCTGGAGAAGGGCGGGACAACTCCAAGTAGTGGGGAGGAGGCTTCCAGGTTATAGGTAGATTTAAAATTTTTCTGACTGACAATTGATTGAAGGAGTTATTATCAGTAGAAAGGAATGTCTGGGTTAAATAAAGGGTTGTGGAGATCAAGATTTTATCATGCAGATGAAGCCTTCAGGTAGCAGACTTCACAGAGGATAGATTGTAAATGTTTCTTATCGGACTTAGGGTTTGTGTTGATGTTAATGCTGGAGGGGTGTAATGAGGCATGTACAACCCTCTCTTCCATCATGGCCTCAACTCAATTTTCAGATTAACTCTGGAAGGATGTTGGCCAAGAGGAGGAGTCCATTCAGATGGTTGTGTGGGCGCCCTAGAAGTTCATTTTTGGTTTACAGCCTTGAGTGCCCACCACTCAAGGTTCCAGTGTGTGGGATTAACCACTGGAAGAAAGACGGAGGGCTCTAGTGTTCATGGTATTGATATTTTCCAAAGCCTTACAGCAGCTGTCCATTGTTTATATATCTGATCATCCTTATCAGTTTTTACTTTACTTTAGCAATGCCCAGTGACTTGGTGCACAGACCATTTCAGTGCCTCCTTGGTATTTGTTTTAGAAATTCTGTCTGCCAGTAAAATACCCATCTCTACTCTCCTACCCCTGGCTCTCTCACAGCCTCCTGTGCCTTATGGGCCGCCTTCTTTGAAATTGATTTCTGTTCACTTTTCTTACCAAGCTGCTGTCACATCCTCCTTTGGGTCACTGCCACCTTTGGAGCACTTCCCTGATAGCACTTAGAACTGTGACGCCATCTTCCTTTCATGCCTCCCTGAGAGCAGCAACTTAAATTAAAGCATCATTCTGGTCTCTGTCCCTCACATAATGTAGGCAATAAGTAAATGTTTGTTGAAGGAATGTGTAAAGGTCTGTGACAAGAGCTGCTTGCCAGTCAGTGTCATGTCATAGCCTGCCTGTAAGATCAGGCCTTTCTGAAGTATCAGGATTCCTTCCTTGGGCCAAGTGCCGCAAGGTATCAAGGATGAAGAAACCATGCCTCTGGAGATACTGTTAAACTGTTAGGTTATTTTCTGCTTATGCATACGGTTAACCTAGTTACTTTTGTAGGCTGGTGCAGGAGCTGTGCCCTCACATTCCCACAGGAAAGTTTTGAAATGTTTATTAGAATAAAATCACTATTATATAAATGTCCCTTAAAATTAAATATGTTGTGCATATTATATATGTGTATATATATGTATGTGTATACACATACATACATATATATTTGTATTTTTTGTGTGTTTTTGATACAGTATACTTTGTTGTAAGTGTAGCCAATGTTTCTCAAGACTCAAGCTGTTGGAAAAAGTCTTAATTGTCAGAGGGACATTTAGTGCAACAGTGAAAATCTACAAAAAAAAAATCAGCTCAAAACTTGTCCTGCTGAGAATAAGTTAGTAAAAGCTTGAAATAAAAAGACACAGAGACTGAATTGAAGTCACAAAAATGTATTTCTGGAATTACAAATAGCATATGCTAGGATGTATGAACCAAAACTGTGCATGTTATGGGTAATTCATAATATGTAACTTCACTTTTGAAACTTATTCTTGATGTTTGTATTATTTTATTTGTATGAATTCCCACCCAAACTCTTAAAATGTTTTACACAAAAAAGTCCTGAACTTTTTATACAAACTTTAAAGGGCAATGGCACTGCTTTTCTTTTGATGTGTGATGACTGATAAATTGAGTTAAAGATTTCGAGGACAATTTCAATACTTTGGTTTTACATTTGAGAAAATTAAGGCACAGTGACCTTAAGATACTTTCTTGACATCAAAGAATTACTGGTGGACTCTTCTAGGGCTGCTTCTATTAACCGTATGATTCATGATATTTTTTTCTGGATAATATCACTAAATCATAAATCAAACTTACATATTCTCTTTGTGTTGATCAAGGTTCCTACCTGATCCCGCTCCCGGCAGCAGAACTGGCCAGCTGTGCAGACCTGGGGACCCTCTGTCAAGGTAGGGAGCCCACACTGTGCTCCAGAATCTCTTTGCTTTCTACTTGCAATTTTGGATAATGTAGTTGTCATTGTTTTGATTTTTATCTGATTTTTCACTTGGAAAGCCAGAAAACAGCAAAACAGAAGAATTTCTGCATGTGTTTTAGTTGTGTGGGTGCACAGTACGTACGGCGTGGAGAAAGAATGCTTTCACACCATGGGTAACCACAATTCCACAAAGCTCTGAGTTTAAAAATGTGAATTTATATCCTATTAAATGTGGATTGGTTTCATTTTTCCCCCATGTCTTCTCAAGAATATACTGGACTTGCAAAAAGTCCAGTGTAAATACAGTGTACAATACTTTGAAGAAGTATTCATGTCTATAAAACAAAGAGGGAAATTTATTTGAATATTCAGTTAACTTTAAGATAAGGCCGTAAGGCAATTTATGATGACAAGATAACTTAAATCTTAAGATTAAAATGGTTAAAGTAAACTAATGTTAATGTAACTGTGTTAATTGTTATGATGCTTACTATATTGTGGTCAGTATTTCAGTTACATATTATGTACTAAATAGCTGCATGCTAAATAATATGTAAAGTTATACAAGTTTTAAAATAATAATATAAATATTTTGCTTTATTTTATCATTTCTCTTCCTAATTACCCATGACTCTTTTCATCTATTCTATTGAATACTTCTATAATGAAGTAGCATGTTCTATGTACCACATTAAGAATCACAGCCATGCCTTTTGTAAAAGCTGGATCTCTTATTAAGAAGATCATAGCACAAAGGTGACAGTGGTTAGAAGTGAGATTGAAGAAGTAGAAACCTAAGCTCTCTTCTGTGGTTCCAGTGTGAGAGTAGGGCAGGCAGGAGATGGGGTGGGGTGTAACTTATTATTATCTTTGTTTTCCTTTTGGAGACATTATTTCTTTGATATTATTATTAATCAACACCCTATGAAAATCAAGTCATCAAATAGTTTTTTCCCCGTAATCTCTGTGTAGTTTTCAAATTGTTATATGAAATTTTAAAAATCTGTAATTCTGTTTAGTTCAAGATCTAAAGTTTTAAAAAAGTTATTTTTATTCTTAAAATTATTCTCACCTGAGATATCTGACATAATACTTTGAAAATGTCTCCCTTGTAAAGCTTGCCCTATGAAATACTTTTTATTCATCAGTGTTTAGTAAACTTGTTGGAATCTTTAAATGATTAACTTAGTCCATGCATTTCATTTGTCTTTTTCTTTACATTCATCTTAAGAAGAAGTACATTTTTCTTCTGAGATTTTATTTCTCTAGTCTCAATGTTATTAGGCAAACTTAGTTTAGAGAACTTTCAAGCTGCAGATCTGTACAGGCTGCTTTCTATAACTTCTGACAGACTCAGGAAACTGAGTTCTAGAAGGGTTTAGTGTTTCACTGTGTGATTGCCAGCTTGTTAACGGAGATCTAGGTCTAGAATCTAGAATCTGAATGTCCTTTCTCTCGTCACTTTGTGCTTGCTCCAAACCCTTGTGTATTATAGCATCAAAGGCCATGTGTACTGATTCTTAATGTGCCATAGGAAGCATTGCTTCATCTTACACATTACAACCTTGGATTCTGTTGTATTTCAAAATGGTTTCCATTCTTGCCCTGTATATTTTAATGCATTAATTATAAATTGCTTATCCAAATTAACTGTCATGTGCTCTTTGCAAAATTACATCTTTCTCATCTTTATTACCAGCTACTGTAAACTCTCCTAGTACTACACCACCCACTGTCACCACTAACATGCCTGTTACTAACAGAATCGATAAACAAAGGAATGGTAAGAAATCGTTACCTTTTATATTTTTAGTATGTCTAACAGAAAAAATTGTATTCTAAGGAGGGAAATATGTATTATTCCAACAAAGTTGCTGTTATTGGAGTCAGTTGGTACATTTGTAGGACTAGTAAAATTAATAAAGATCACTTAACTCTGTTGAGTTCCTCATTCTTATGACCAGTGGAATGAGTACATTTCCAGTACTCCTCTTTTGCGCTTTTAGCCAAAATTTTTTTCAAAGGAAGTTTTAGGGGAAAAAGCATTTAATTAGAAGGCATTAATGTGCATCATAATAGAGATCAGATAAAAACATATTTCCGTGGTATTTTGTCAGATTATTTTCTGCAGAAAACAAGTTTTAAAGGATTTTACAAATTTCAAAAAACTAAGTAATTTTAATAATTTGATTTCTCACTTAAGTGAACTTTATGTTCATATATTTGTGACATTTAAATCAATTTTCATAGTAATACTTTGCTTTCGGTTTTTATTTGCTGAAGAATAATAGATTGTGATTATATATCAACTAAATCAAATCAATTTTTGAATGACAACAATTAAAGTCACTTCAAATACTTCTTGCTTTTTTCCTCCAAATATACTTTTCTATTATTTATAATTTGCAAATACAGCAGTGTATGGTAAGAAATAAACAGAGGAAAAGTCAGGTGAATAGAGTTCTTTAAGCTGTTCCTAGATGAACCACATGCATGGCCTTTTGGTAATTCACAGTGAGCGATTTCAGTTTCTTCTAATAAAAGAGAAATTCCAATCAGGTGACCATACCATTGCTTTGAATACAGTAATATTCTCAAATATGAAGCATTAGAAACAAAGAAATTTTCTAAACTCCAGTCATTTAGCTTATGAGGCCAAGACATCTGTAATATATCACCAGGGACCCAAAACCCTGAGAAAGGAAACCCACATAGTTCATTTTTTCTTGGCTTCAGAGGTTACATTAATTTCCTCTGTAAGACATTTAAATTGGAACTATGGAATATTTTACATGAAACGTAGATATAAATTTCATTAGGGTTATAAAGGCGTCGATTCAGGGAGTGTTTATGGTTATTCTGGTAGTTACACCAAGGAGATTTATGATGGAGCAAAAATTCCAGCATCCCCCAAGAAAGCAACAGCAGCTGAAATTTCCAGTGCATATTTCACATGGACTCTAGCCAGTAGATGGGAATATTATAATTCTAACTAAGTATTTCACTCTTTGTATGAACATACAAAGAGCCTCTGTGGTATTCTCCCTCCAGGACTGACACATCCTCTACTGCCCAAGAACTTTTATACCGTGCTTCAGAGTCCTTGACTTGGTGGAGTGGAGCTGTATTCACTCAATCATATCATTTCTGACATTCTTGAAGAAAGCCTTGTTTAGGCCATCTCTCTGCGTCATAACCTTCATTGGAGTTTCAACAAAGCAAGCAAATGTTAGAATCAGTTAAAATGTTCTGCTTAACCATATTAATGAAAAAAAATCTAATTCAGATAATTCTTAATCAAAATGTCATCTTAGCGTTTAAAAATATTTGGGTCATTATATGATGGAAAAATTCTCAAAATTGTGTGTCAAATTTGTGTACCATCTTAACAATTTTTTTACCATTTCTCTGAATCACAGATACTATTTAATATGATTTTTTTCCTAAATTGACTCACTTTTTAACTTAAACATTTGTGTTTACTTGGGAAAATCTATTTCACGACTGTAAAGTGAAACCAGTCCTACTTGTTATAATACAGATGTAAAAAGTGAATATAAATATAATGTAAACAATGTTTTAATGTTCTCCCTGTATCCTATTACCTTCTCACATCTTAGAGCGTGAAGCCTTCATTATCTTTTTAAAAAGGAAGACTAACAAAGTATTAGAGACAGACTGTAATTAAGATTTTTTCTTTGATGTAATCAAATTTGAAATTGAAGAGAATTACTTTTTCACCTATGAATAAATGCTATTTAATGTCATGTCCTGGATTATCATCACTGATATAATATTAACAATTTCTTATTCTTTGGGAAACAGAGAATAAACATTCTCAGGCTTGCTTTCTGATATATTAGAGAATTCTATTTTATTTACTGTAAGAAAGATTGGCACAACTGTCAATTATCTAATTTGTCCAGTCCTTTTAACTCTTGGCTATCAGAATTTTACTGAGTCAATCAATAACAATATTGCATTGTTGGGAGAGGAGAGGGATTGAGTTTGTTTGATAATCAGATATATTTATCATAGTGTATCAATAGAATTTGTTTTCCTGGTTTTTGTGAAATGTTCCTATTTTTCTGTGTAAAGTTATTTTTGTTGTTTGCCATAGGACTTTTATCTGATACCTCAAATTACACTAAGTCCTCATTAATGTCATTGATAGGTTCTTAGAAACTGTGACTTTGAGCAAAATAGCATGTAATGAAACCAATCTTACCATGGGCTGATTGATATAAACAAGAGTTAAGTTCCTACAGCATATTTCTGGTCACAGAAACATCACCAAACTTCCAAGTAAAGACTGAAAGCCTTCTAATATTTAACATAGTAGTTAATATGAGCTGTACATACATTTAAGAAAGATTAATGAAAACAAGTAAGATAATTGATTGCCCAAATTTGGGTGAGCCAGTGAGTGACTGCAGACTTAGTGGCGGTGATGGGTTAAATCAAGAAACAAATGTTTGCGCAATGAAAATCGCGAGGAGCACCACCTGCCACCAAGCAGTTCCAAAACAATCACCAATATGGGGGTTCACCGAGTGCTTTCATACTATATCATTTATTGTTGTGCTTTTATATGATTATCTTATACTTTTTGAATTTTTGTTTTACACTAATTTGTAGCCATTCATTAATTGACTTTCCAACCTGCTTATTCTATCCAGTTCAGGGTGGCGGGTGGCTAGAGCCATCTGGGCAGCTCAGGGCTGCAGGCAGGAACTAGCCCTGGCCAGGACGCCATCCCATGGCAGGGCACACACACACACCTACACCTACTCACACTGGAACCGTGTAGACAGGCCAGTGAATCCAAGGTACACAGCTTTGGGATGTGGGAAGACACTGGAGGACCTGGAGAAACCCCATGCAGACAAGGGGAGAACATGCAGACCCTACACAGACGGGGGACCTGGCCAGGAATTGACTCTTCTCCTCATCAACTTTGTAATGAAACTCCATTGAATGAAATGATGTTACTCAGGGATCTGCTGTGTACACTAAGAAAGTATTTAAAGCTATTTTTCACAAACAGATATTTCAGGATGTGGATGATCTGGGGATTCCCACAAATAATGACCTTTTATATGTTTTCCATTACATTCCCAAGAAAAGCTCTTGGACTAATTATTATTCCACTCCAAATCGTATCTTCTCTGCTTCAAACATCACTCTAGTGCTATTGAATAGTAAACTTTTGTGAGGTTGTCACAAGCAACCCAAGTAAGGAATTCACTCCATTAGTCTGTATTATTGTTCTAAAAACCTGGTTTACAAGTAAGTACAGATTGTAACACTGCTTCCAGTTTCTCACATATGTTTAGTTATTTAAATAACGAATTCCTTCTAAGATCGTTTGAATGGATCCATTACTCTGCTTTTTATGCCATATATCTTAAAGAAATTGTGTGTTTAGGAGCTGCAGGATGCCAGTCGTATTGTAAATGCCACTGTCATAATAGAATTCCCTCATCACTAGTTCAAAGAAATAACCAGGTATCTAGATTAGCATTTGGTTTATATTTTAACGTCTGTTTTTTCAAATATGTATTTAGGCCTATCATTTCAAACCTGTACTTTACATCCTTGAATATCGCATAGATTAGAGCAATGTCATTTCTATATTCTCCAAGAAACTCTGAAAAAAAGTGTAAGAAGCTAAAAAAGGGAAAGATTAATTGGAGAAGAGACCTACAAAAAATAATGTTGTTTTGATAACCACATTGGTAATCACAGGCAGTGATTTCTGCTTGAAGTTCTGCATGCTGAAAGAAGTATCTAAATGGAAAATGGATATATTCTTAAATCATTTTCCCCATTAATGTCTATAATAAAATATTTGGGCCTAGATGTCATTATTAGGATAGTACATACATATTTTGAAGTCTCTGGAACACAAGAAGATTTGTGAATAGCTTTTAAAACACCATGAGTAGTGTTAACATTTGTAAGAGAAGACAACTTTACTGCTATGGTAACATGGAAAATCCTGCATGTGTGTCTTAATTATGCATTTCCTCCAATTGCAATGTTGAAGCCAATTATTTTGCTCTAGTCCAAACCCTTCTCACCAGCCCTTCAGTGAACATATTTTTTTATGTTGCTTTGACAGTTCACTCTTGAACTTTTCTCATGGTTACTTATTGACTGCGTTATTCAAAAATTTTAAATAAATGTAACAAGTGGACTGGGGCAGGAAACAATGTTTAAAGAAAACATCTTAAATATTTGGATGCTTTCTAAAAAATGCAGAAATGTCAATGATTTTTAGAATTTTGACGTATTTTCCTAAGAGGGAACAAATACTACTCTTATAACAAAAGCATGCTTTAGGTTTCCATCTAGTGGTGGCTTTTCAGATACTCTGCTAGCATTGATAATACAGATGCTCCTCCACTTGCAGTGGAGTTTGCATTCCTATAAACCCATTGTAAGCTGAAAATACTGGAAAATATCAAAAGTCAAAAATGCATTTAATACACCCAACTTGCTAAACATCATAGCTTGCTGAACCCACCTTAAACACGTTCAGAACACTTACCTTAGCCTACAACTGGGCAAAATCATGTAACACAGTCTATTTTATAATAAAGTGTTGAATATCTCATGTACTTTATTTAATGCTAAACTCGAAAAATGAAATGGACATATGGGTACTAGAAGTACAGTTTCTACTGAATGCCTTTTGTTTTCCTACCATCATAAAGTTGAATGCTGATGAACTATAAGTAGGGAACCTTCTGTATAGTCACAGAATATTACCAGGATCCTGAAATAACTGTTTGACCCTCACAATTTGAATTTTCTCCCAATCATTCAGAACATCTGTGATTTGATACGATGAGATCTACAGTGTAAAAGTTATCTTTATATGTATTATTATGTTTTACATGTTCCTCCAAATATTTTTCATTCAGAACATTTTTTTAAAGGAATATAAAAGTCAAGATCATTAAAATACCCAAAGAATTTTAGAAGTCGAAATAAATAGTCTGCATAAATTAAATTCGCCTGTGCTTGGACTTGTGCCAGTTTTATATATTTATATTACTACATCCAGGGGCAGCAATCTATATTATTTAGCACAAGACTCTGACACTTGCTGGAAAGACATTCCTTTGGTAGTGGGACTGGAATTTGCATTTTGGTAGATTTGGAAATTCCCAGAGGCTAACTTTTACATTTTTTTTTCTACTGCCTCCCCACAAGTTTTACTGTTTTCTTCAACATTGCTATAATTATGTATTTCTATATTTGTGTGCCTATTTTACTTAAGACTTACCTAAACCTATAAGCATGAAGAAAGATAATCGACAATGGAGATTCAAAAATTGTTCTTCTCTCTATAACCTACCATATTTTAAAAGGGTATTTTTCTCACTAGCTGCTTTGACTAAAGCACCCATTTACAGCTATTCAGCAAACCCTTGCTGGTGAGTTTGATTTTTATTTTAAAAAATCAGTTTAAAGATTTTCCCCCACCCAAAAAGCAGAATCTTCTTTACAATAAGGTTTTCTTTTTAAAATGAGTTAGTTCAATGAAAATTCTGCCTGCAAATATTATTTATTTTTTTCCTCTACTTTGCTATAAATTAGCATATTTAAGAAATTTTGATGAAAAGTCTGGTGAAATGCCACCTAATAGTTTAATAGAAGTGCTTTATTAAGCAGGGGAAAGAGAGGAAAAGGAGAGGAATTAGAGCAGTAAGTATGTGTATGCCTGTTCTACTTTTTCAAGTTAATTCCTCCACATGATCTCATTCAAGTTTTCACATCCCAAACTCTTTATCATTCCTTATAATGCACAGAAAGCATAATGCCTTGTTATCAGAAGTCAAATTGTACATGAAAACAGTTAACACATTACAGACAGTAGATATCAGAAATCTATAGAATTAAAAAATATGAAGAAGCATATACAAGTAATAAGAGTAAGCTAATTGATAATTATTTCTAAGAAGTTGGAAGGTCAAAAAGCTTAACAGCAAAATATTTCATATTTGTTTTGCCTATGTAGAAGGTGTTTCTTTTAACTTATATTGTAAATTATGTGATTATGAATAAAACTATATGATTGTATGACTTACGTGATCATAACTTTAAATTGTTTGATAATTATATAACTACAAAAATACAGTTAATGGACTAATCCTATTTCCAATGGGCAGATGGAATTATCTATAGAATATCCGTAGTGATTCAAAACATCCTTCGTCACCCTGAAGTAAAAGTACAGAGCAAGGTGGCAGAATGGGTAAGTGAGCTTGTAACTTTTCTTTTTTAAAAAAATTCTTTAACTTCTGGGAATCTGGAAAAGACTAGTTAACTGAATCCACAAATTATACTGAAACACAGATGATATTCATTAGAAATACATAAGTAGATACGTAAGTTGTTGTCCTTATGCATAGGAAGAGAAGTACATTTGAATAAAGGATAAGAACTGAGCCTAGTAGACTATCAGTGTCTTAAATAAGAATAGTATCGCACAAATGGAAATAGATTTTGGTGGCAACAGTTATCTTTATTTCCTATTAGATCCATATATTTTCTACTATATTTTTAAACAGATTCTTTTAAAAAATTGTTTGAATGTTTGGTCAAAACCAACAAGTATGAAAAAACGCATTATGAAAGTCTTCCACCCATCCTTGCTGCTCATCTGCGTGGAACCAACCCAATAACCAACAGCAAATAGGAAATCACTGTTAGTTTTCTCTGCTTTTTTCAGATATCTTGGTGCACCTGAAAGAAAATTAAACTATAGATTCTTACTTTCTTTTTTACACTAAAAGTAGTATACTTTACATACCATTCTATACCGTACTTATTGTTGCCAGATTTGCAACATTAGAGAACTTTATGGTTTTTTTTTTGTTTTGAAAAAAACAATGCATACTATTTCATTATGTGGCTGTTCAATAATTTATTTAGCAGATCTTCTGTTGATGGACAGTTAGACTGTAATTTAACCAGTATCCTATTGATAAACATTTTGTAGCTTTCAATTTAAAAAATTTAACATTTTATTTTCTTCTTTTTCTTACAAATACAACACATGGATTTTTTCATTTTCTTCTTCACAATAACAATCTCAAAAATTTTATTTTCCATAGGTTTCTATTCTATTATTTCATTTCCTACCTACGGCATACTATGAGACTTCGTACTTCTTTTTATATATAATGCTGTTACGGTTCAAACATTTTTTTTAATTGAGTCACTATACATTCTGAAATAAGAAAAATGGGTTTTCATATATATTTGGTGTTCGATAAATGTGTCTTTGGTAGCAAAAGAAATTTTACACATTGAGAGGAAGTGGTAGCTACACACACACACACACACACACACACCTATATATATATGAAAAATAACTGATAGAAAACAGTCTTCATTTTAAAGACAGTACTCTTTAAAAAAAAGTTGCCCATAGGTAACAATAGTAGGTAATTAACTCTGTTACAAAATTGGTGAGAAAGGTGAAATTCTCTATTGAAATAAAAGAAAAATACTACTGTTGATTTGGGGGAATGCCACATTGAGATTAGTAACTCATTCAAACAGTAGGAGATATGTTTAACCTCTCAATGGAGAGAGCAGGCTGCAGAAAGAGTATATTCTTTCTGTGTATCCCATTTTCTTTCCAGCATTGTTCTTTTTGTTTAAAGTCAGAATGATTTCAGAAGATAAAATTCTTTATTTTCATTCTCAAGTAAGCTACTGTTAGCTTATTTGTGCAAATAACGGGTAATGTTATTAATCTGAAATTAGCATTCATTAGAAAGTTTGTGCTAGATAAGGTATAAGCTTACATTTATATTTACTTCATGCATGGTTTTCGACATAGCTTTATTTTCATCTGCAGCTAAACTTTACTAGACGTTTTTGTTTAAAATGCAAGATACCAAAGCAGATACTTGATAACAGAGAAAATATAAATGGTGTACCTGTTTCAAATTACTACTATTTACAATTTTAAAATAATTTAACACTTTTTTTGCTACGATTCCCTAAAATTTACATTCAGTTTTGGAAATGCTTAAAAGAAAGGCTATATGAAACAAATGTGTATATGAAAGAAGGCCTAAATCACCCTTCGGATATGACATGTAAATAGGAGGCTCTCATGTCAGTGAGGGAATCCTGTTTTGCAATTGTATGGGAAACTGCATCATGGAAGCTTCTTTATATTGGAGGAATCCATTGCTTCATTAAAAATTCTTATGCTGAAACCATAAAGACTGCTAAATAACCACATAATAAATACATAGTTCCAATAGTATTGAACTTATTTTATTTTTACATTTATATTGTTAATTTATAATTTTTCTTATTACTAATATTGTGAGATGGTAATTACTAGAAAAATGTTTTAGTGTACCTCAGTGTTTGTTGAATCAAGAATAGAGAAGATATTTATTGTGCAAATCTTCTTTAATACGAGGGCTAGAGAGGAAATGATAGTTTTCCAAACAGACTTGGGCTCCAATCTGGCATCTGCTACTGCTTACTTGGATGCTCTTGGGCAAACCATTTCTTCTCTGAAAGCTCAGTTTCTTTATATATAAGACTGTGGGGTATGTGGGGATAATACCTATTGCATTGGTTGTCGTGAGGATTGAAAGGAATAACATTTATCAAATTCTTGGTACACAATGATCCATTAACTGTCACCTTTACCTTTCACTCCTCCAACTCTTCAGGATTTTCCCAGAGTCTTATCTCAGTAACAACTTATGTTTTAGGCAGAAACTTGATTTAGATATATTTTTAAGGTATTATCAAAACTCATCCTTTTCCATTGTGTTTTCCAGCTCAATTCAACCTTCGAAAATTGGAACTACACGGTTTATGTCATTAATATCAGGTAAGACAGAATAAATAATTTGATAAATTAAAAGTAGTGTCTAATTTAATGCTTCTATTTGTCTCTCTGATTGTACCAAAATATACATACAAATACACACAGCTACCATATGCATAATCTTTCTAAAACAACTGTATTAGTTCATTGCACAAAAAAACCTCAATGCTGCAGTGATGGTTTTAAAATGTTTTGATCATGCATTCCAGTTGATTTGTATTTGTTTTAAATGAAAAGTGTGTTGTGTGTTTGTGTAACTGAATCAATATATGTTATAATGTGTCAAAAATTAAAATTGGATAATTAACTATAAATAGAAGTTATTAGTCTCTTCTCACACCCTGGTGGATCACCTAGAGCACTTTTTTTTCCAGATCTAATCTCATATATCGACAGTCTGATTGCAACCTAACTTTTCGAAATTATCCTTCACTGTATTTATATTTAGTTCCTCCACTAATCTTCAGCAATTCGCATTGTCCATATATCCTCCTTTGTACCTTGTTTTCACAGTTCTATACCTGAACGAGTTTTCTAAAGTGTATGTCATGACCCCTAAACATATATTCTGTGAAGATAAGAGATTTAATAACACAGAAAAGGGGTCAAATCGTCATATAAGTTCAGGAAGTATGTTATACAAACTGAAGCATATTTTTTATCAGAATGTCTCAATTTCTTTAGTGTGATAATATGAATTGTGAATCCTCAAAACAGAGCAAAGCACACAGTTGCCTAGCTTTATGAAAGAAGTTAGAACCTCAGGACACACATTTGGAAATATTGGCTTAGAATTCCCATTCTGTCTCTTTATTTCAGGTCCCCAAATTTTATTGTTGATGATGCAGTTGGTGAGGTAGATTAATGGTTATATGTATTTGTGTTTTTAGTTTTCACCTGAGTGGTGGAGAGGACAAGATTAAAGTCAAGAGAAGCATTGAGAATGAGCCAAGGTAACAGGACAAAGTCTTATAAAGAGTGTAACATTCTTTCTCTTGCTCACTACTTTATCTGGTAGAGAAATGAAAACAATTGGATGGAAAAGAAAATCTTAATCACATAGCACAGTTATTTCTTTAGCACTACTGTACACTACTTTTTTCTTGTAGTTAAAACTGTAATAGAAGAGACTGGGTAGTAATGTATATCCGATGAAAAATAATTGAGAAATAGGGCATTTAAAATGGATGGATTATTATTTTTAGTATTTCCAGTTTATTTATGATAACCCATTGCCTCTTACTTGAAATTCCAAAGGTACCTTCAAAGAAAATAGCTTTAAATAAAGTGTTTATATATGATAACATCTAATAATATGGATAATAGATGCCAAAATGTTTTCAGCATTTAAAGGCATTAGCTAATTTTCTGAAGTCTCCATTTTAAAATTTATATCAGGATCATGCTTTAATCATGCAGGTAATTTAATTGATATGTCCAGCATATATGACCAGTTGGTATGTAAGGACCAACTGTTTAGAGTACTGTAAAACAAAAGAAAACCCCTAAACTTCCAAATGGAATAAATTTAGTTGTATTTAGGTTATTCAGGTCATGTATTGCATCTCTGTAGATTTTTTTTTCTTGGGACAGAGTCTCACTTTGTCACCCAGGCTGGAGTGCAGTGGTATGACTATCACTCACTACAGCCTTGAACTCCTGGGCTCAAATGATCCTCCTGCCTCAGCCACCTGAGTAGCTGGGACTACATACATGTGCTACCATGCCTGGCTAATTTTTAAAATACTATTTTTGTAGAGACTGGGTCTTACTGTGTTGCTCAGGCTCGTCACAAACTCCTGGCCTCAAGTTATCCTCCTGTCTCAGCCCCCCTGAGTGCTGGGATTGCATGTACAGGCATGAGATGTTATATGTGGCCTCCATAGAATGTTTTAAAAATTTGTTGTAAAGGAAAAGTTTCTATAAGTCATGCTGGATCTCAATAGACTGAATTGATATTAGTGGATATACAGCCCTGATTATGGAGCCTGCTTCTTTTCAGGTGATATCTTCTTACTATGAGAAGATAAAATTTCATATGAGGATTGACCAGAGAGCTTTTTTTTTCTTTTCAATTCAACACTAGAGAAACAAGTGTTTTGAAAGTTATATTGAAAGATGTCATTTTCGTATACATATTAAATGGATTGGATTGAGTCATCTGATTAGGGAAACTTGTTTCTATTTTCTGGTATTTTTTCTTTATGATATGAACACAGTTGTATATTTCAGTACTGTATTCTTGAAGGTGACAAAACTCTTCTCCATTATTTAACCAAATAGTTTTTTTCAATCCTTTCTGTTAGGTCATATTGCATCTTCAGTAATGGATCCAGCAGCAATCAGGATCCCTTTGCTGGACACTTTGTGTAGCAACTGGGACAGCCCTGGATTTGGTAGATATAGCCAGTGGTATACCTTCTTCAGGCAGTCAGCATTCGCTGTTTAGTTTACTTACTGTGGTTCTTCTGCTACCTGGTGATACTAAAGTCAGCCATCGTTAGTACATGTCAGCACCTCAGAAACTCTTCTTGAAGGACATTTAAATTCATGGGATTTCAGTTTCCTGGTCTGTCAAAGCAATGAGTAATTTTACAGAAAATTGTAGGGAGAATGAACTGAAACAGTGTATATAACAAAATCCACATATTTAGGGTTTTTTTTGGTATGAACTCTTGTCATTATTTAATATTTATGTTCATAGCCTTTCTTGCCTCTCTTTTTTCTATTCTCTATGGCTCTTACCCACATTGATGAGGCTTCATAGTCTCAGTTTTTCTCAAAACCACAATCTACTACTTTTACACACATACTTTTTTAAAAAAAACCTTTTCTTTTCAATTTGATTGTATCACTTAACACAGACCGTAGCTTCAGATAATGCTATCATACTCTATTGCCTAGACAGACAGGAAACCAAAGCCACAGAGAGGTTTTTTTTTTTTTTTCAAATAAAGAATGGCTGATAGTAACAACAGATAGAATGTGACTTTGTAGAACCATAAAATAGTTTCAGTTTTCAGGATGAGAGAGGAAAACACACAGATAAGACCTGTGAAAATGTATGGCTCTTCCTGACTTCTTGGGTTTGGGTATTCAATATCACCCACAATGCTTTGGGCTAATTATGTTCTCAGTATTCAAGACAAGTAAAAGGTCACTTTCCCAGCCGTAAGTTCTCACCAGCTGGAGTGGTGAAGCTTGTCTTCAAACAATGATTTAATCAAGGGATACTTTTTCAAGAGCCATTTTAAAAATTGTTAAGCTATCATAGTCACATCTCTATTCACAGCTATCTTTATAGTCATTATGTTTGCCTTATCCTGAAATATGGCTTACATGTGAATGGTAAGCAGTAGATCATTTTAGAGAGAGCTTTTCAGAGTTAATTATGAGAAGAGTAGAGCACCTTTTCCTTGAGATTAGCACAGATATTTAGGAAAGAAAACCGGAGCTATTCTTTAATTTCACCTAGTCTTGAATAACAAATATTTCATATATTCCTTCTTATTTTTTAACACCACAAATAAATTACTACTGCAACAAATACTTATTAATATTCATAGTTTCGTAAATAAAATATGCCACTGCCTCTCCACTGGACATTCCATAACTAGTTTAACAGCAATATTACCACTTTGTGTTTGGTATGTGGACAGTAACTGATCTCAATAATACATCTTATATTATTCATTTCTCCTCTGAATATGAAGAAGAAACAAAATTTTTTGTGAATCTAGAGCCTTCACATATAAGCAAAAGAAATTCTCCTCTACCTGATAAAATAAGGTTCTTACTTTTACCTCAGTGTTAAATTAATAGTTTTGTTTTCTGCTTTTGACTATAGCTGTGATTGTAGTTGAACAGAAAATTATATTACTTTAAATTATAGAACCAAAAGTTTTTAACAGGGCTTTGGAGATGCATTTCTTTGCTTCCCATAGAGGTATTTCCTTTTTAAAGACCTTCAAGGTCAACCATTCTATAACCTTCTTAAGTAATATGCTGGGCAATCACAGAGTCGATTTTGATTATTTATTTTGTGAAACTTTTTACCATACAAAGTACTTACAAATGCTTCATGGAGACAGAAAATCATTTCTTGCTATTCTGGAGAAATTGTACCACATTCATAAATAGTAACACCCTTTATCGTGTTAGTAATTAGAAATAGTTAATTTCTTTGTTTTTTTTTTTTTGTTTTTTTTTTCTTTTTGAGACGGAGTCTCGCTCTGTCGCCGAGGCTGGAGTGCAATGGCACGATCTCGGCTCACTGCAAGCTCTGCCTCCTAGGTTCATGCCTTTCTCCTGCCTCAGCCTCCCGAGTAGCTGGGACTACAGGCTCCCACCACCACGCCTGGCTATTTTTTTTTTTTTTTGTAGTTTTAGTAAAGACGGGGCTTCACCATGTTAGCCAGGATGGTCTCGATCTCCTGACCTCGTGATCCGCCCACCTCGGCCTCCCAAAGTGCTGGGATTACAGGCATGAGCCACCACACCTGGCCAAAATAGTTAATTTCTAATAGTTAGAAATAGTAATTTCAAAAGACAAATGGTCAATTGAAATCATAGTTTTTTTAAAAAAATGTTAATTTGGGGCCACAAAGAAAAAAATATAGAATTAACCGCAGGAATGGTGTTTTCTTGTGTTTATGCTTTAACTAGTGACTAATATATTACTATCAATATTAAAATCTTTCTGAAAAGAAATGGAGTTATATGATAGAATTATACATGCAATAGCCTATAGAATCTATTAATATTGGAATATTTTTAACATTATAATTCACACAGCAGCAGAGAAAGTCTGTGAGCACCTTGGCTAATCTCTTCAGTCTCAACAGGTGATGGTCATCCCTCTATATCCAACTATTCTGTTTCTACTACCAAATGACAACCAACCAATCAACAACAACAATAGTTCTATCTGAAATGTTTCCCTAGGTTGGTGCTTTGGGCCCTTCTAGTTTACAATGCTACCAATAATACTAATTTAGAAGGAAAAATCATTCAGCAGAAGCTCCTAAAAAATAATGAGTCCTTGGATGAAGGCTTAAGGCTACATACAGTGAACGTGAGACAACTGGGTAAGTGACTAATTTTTTATAATATGCATTTTATACAACTTATATATTCAGGTTTACTTGAAACAACAGAAATTTTCTTTATATGCTATTTATTTATGTACATTTTTTTCTGATGATGAAGTTCATCACAAATGAGTGACATAGCAGAAAAAAAATTCAGCTCAGTATCTGTGAATCCAAGGGAATGAAGGAGGTAGATGAAAGTTCATATTTTACTTTAGGGACATATTTTGAAAATACTAACAATACGAACAAAATGCCAGAATGATCTTGATCATCATTGTTGTCAACTTTAGGAATAAAAAGAGTGTGTAAATGTGGATGTGGGAACTCTAATGAGATACATCTTGTAGAAGGAGATTTCCTGTTATAAAACATCTCCTGCTGGGCATGGTGGCTCATGCCTATAATCCCAGCACTTTGGGAGGCCAAGGTGGGAGAATCACTTGAGCCCACGAATTCGAGACTAGCCTGGGCTACGTAGGGAGACTGTCTCTATGAAAGATTAAAAAATTAGTTGGGTGTTGTGCTGTGCACCTGTAATCTCTGCTACTAGGTGGGTCTGAGACAGGAGGACTACTTGAGCTTGGGAGGTCAAGGCTGCAGTGAGCCATGTTCTTGGCACTACACTCCAGCCTGGGCAACAGAATGAGACCCTATCTCAAAAAAAAAAAAAAAAAAAAAAACAGAAAATATCTCCTTCTCTCATGTTCCCTGTCTCTATTAGTGATACCACTGTCTTCACAGGACTAGGTCAGGAATCTGGAGGTCTGTTGGACCTAGAATCAAGTCTCTCCTAGAAATCGTTCACATCCTAAGCTCTAACCACACATGGCATGGCTTGTACTTCCACAAAGAGGCTGTGCTCCTTTATATGCCCTTTCTCTATCTTTGCACACTGTTCTCCACTCCCACCGTCAATCTCATTATCACCTATGTATTTTTAAAGACAGCTCCTAAGTCACCTCTTCTATGGAAACTTTTCTGAAATCAAGTATAGACATCACTGCCTTCGAGCCTCTACTTCATGCTGTCCAGGTGCCTAGAGCATCATACAGACTAGATATATTTATGTTCATATATATATATATATAGTTCATATATAATGTTCATATATATAGTTCATATATATGTATTGTTCATATATATATATATTTTGTAGACAATAATCGCTTACTTAAGATCATGTTTTCTTTTTTCTTTAACTCTTACTTCCCACATATTCCCAGAACCCAGCACATCCCCTGGAACTTGAACACTTATTGAATAAATGAATGAATGAGTCTGCATGAGAATATTTTAGGAAATCAAATATTCACAAATATGGATAACAAAAAGCAGTTGTTTTAATGTTATTCTATGATTACAATTATATTGTGATTAGATACATTAGTAGAGATCAAAAGAAAAGAAAACTTTGACCCTTTGCCTTCTCTACACTCAGGAGGTTGAATTGAGGGAGGCGTGTTCCTCAGCCTTGAAGAGCGCGATTGTGACCAAGGCCAGAATCACAGTGTAGTAAAGAGGCAGGCATCTCCACTTCTGTGAGGAGCTACCCATTTCTATTGGGTGGATGTAACAGTTACAAAGAACTCATAGAGATGGGTGAATGCAAATAATACTAATAATACTAATCATGACAGTAAACCATTTGTGAGTCTCTATGGGAAAATACTTACTTCTTAACAAATGGGGCTTTTTGGAGGGAGGGAGAATGCAACCTGCTACCCTTTCACATATAGGAGTCTTCACAAAGAAGCAGCCTGACAAATGGTAGTTTATCTATGACTGGAGAACACTAGGAGGACCAGCACCATCTGTGTCCTCATAGGCTGGCAAAGCCCAGCACCACTCTCTCCATATACCTAGACATCTAATTTATACCATTTAAATTTAAATTATCCATTTTATTGTTTTTCTGCAAGTGAGTCTGTGGATAAGTGCTTCTACCAATGGAAAAATAAAAGGCTAAAACCTAACAGTTTTAAAGCTCACAGTATACATGGGAAAGTTATTTGAATTTTCAGTTGGTGATGACAGTACTTGTTCCCAGAAAACTGATATTACTTGCTAATGTTCGCTGCTGAAATACAAGAGTTTATTGTTGCTGTTGATGTATTGCTGTTACTTTGATATTCTTTAAAATATAAAATCTGAATCATTGATGTATGAGGCTTACTTAGAGAGTTGTCAAACCAAAAGTCAGATGATTTGAGGATACAGAAATCCGAGGGTTTGTTGGTTTGCAGGTGACTTCCTGTGGCCCCCTTAGCTTCCAGACAGGAGAGGCTATCAGAGCAGCTGGAACATTTTCTATAAAATAGCCACACAACTCAAAGGTGACACTATCGAGTCATCATTTATAGGCTTTCCCCTTTGAAAAAAATCAAATTACATTTTGAATTTTTCAAGATTGTTTTCCTTCTCTATAGGGCTTATTCCTTTGAATAAAACTAGTATCTGCAAATGATTAGAATGATAATGTATGTTTCATGTATATACTTACATAAATGTGTTTTTTACTAATGGTTTTGTCCGATGTAATGGTTTTTGTATTTGAAGTGTATTAAGTGTTAATGTTTTTTCTAACTTTTAATTTTTTTTTACAAATTCTGAACATAAACAGTAATATTTTGGTATTACATTAAAGGAATACCTAATTACCAGCATTGTCATTTTGCTTTCATCTTGCATCTCTAACCTCTAACTTTAAAAAATAAGTGAATATTTCTCATGCTGGTTCTTATGTTCATATAGGTTACTGTCTTGCTGTGGAGGAACCCAAAGGCTACTACTGGCCATCTATCCAACCTTCTGAATACGTTCTTCCTTGTCCAGACAAACCTGACTTTTCTGCTTCGCGGATATGGTAATATTTTCACTGACTCTTACAGCAAAGCTCAACGTTATCAGCCTTCCCAGGGTTATACGTGCAGCACGGTAGTTCTCAGGCATTATATTGATTGCAAAGAAGGGCAGGAATCTCTGTGTATGCCTATATCATTCACTCCTGGGGAATAAAGATAACATAAGTGGATGACTCAGAAAGGGAGTGTTTTCCAGCCGCATGCTAATCAAGCCCTCTCACAGAAAAACTGAAGAATTTAGAAGCCAGCGGGTAGCACCAGAGCAAAGTACCTTGTTTGTGGATGAACCTAGCCTAGCCTTGGAATATGCATCTGGAAATCCGAAACTTTTTAGCTATTTGGACTGATTATTGTTGGAATGGGGAGAGGAGGCAAAGAGGAAATGAAGACAAGATCCAGATTGGGATAGTCTACTGATGGAAACTGTCAGGGTATAGATTTTCTCTAAATGTTTAACAGAAACCTCAGGGACAAGATAATTGCAGGGATTCATGGAACAGCAAGTTAAATCCATTTCTCCACCCACCTCACTCCCAATTAGAGTTTTCTGGGGGAAATTCAGAAATGGAAACTGCCTAAGCATACATACTTTGCATACTGTAAATACTGCTGGGTTTGACACTTTGTAGGGAGAAAAGAAGGGGACTTTAGAGATGTATGGACTTGAGTGAAATGTGGCTCCATCTCTTCCTGGCTGTTAGAACTTGGAAAATTCATTGATTTATTAAATTCCGTTTAATCTTCTGTAAGATGTGGATTATAATCTGCTTTGCAGAGTTATGTGAACTCAAAATCAGATTTTACCTGTAAAGTTCTTAAAGCAGTACTTGGCCAGTGTATCCTAGGTTAGGATATTGCTGGTATATTGTTTCTATGTTGTGTGCTACTGATTTTTTCCCCATAAGAATTTTTAGCATGAAATTTATTTCAATGCATTACAGTTTTATTTTCAAAGGAAACTTACCTAGAAATCAAGGCAAATCCCAGAAGTTATTAACTAATTTTTTCAGTTCTAATATAATTTATAGGAAAACAGGAAAAGAAAACTTGTAGAAGGAAATAGTACAAATAGAGAAACAAACTGGGGTGAGAGAGGAGAGAATAAGGAAGGGTGAGAAGAATGAGGTGGAGAAATGGAAAGAATTTGGGAACATTGTATAGATAGGGTGGTAAACAGAAATAGGCTAGAGAGATAGAACGTAGACATGTAAACAGGTCCAGAGGTAAACAAAGAATTAAAATGAAAACAGAGTGAGAAACTCAGTGTCTTAAAGGGAAGCTTAGCCATTGATCATGTTATAATAAATGTATACATCATGTAAAAATCCCTTTAAACAGTACAAAATAATATCAGTTATATCAAATATTTAAAATATCTATTTTGTTTCATAGTTATGCTACCAACAAATCGGTAGCCTACTGGGGACCTCCTGATATCTCCAGCTGTTCAAGTAAGTGAGCAATTTTCCTTTATTTCTCAAGGACAAAATGACATGACTTCAGGCTTCATGGTTTTCATTGTCTTCGGGAATATTCTTGTGCTATATGATACTGTTTTCATATTAAAAGGCAAATGATTATTTCACTTAAGACAGAAAATACTTTTTGCTCTCATTTTAACTTTCTGTTCTGTAGGGGATTAAAAATAGGAAAATCTAGAGAAGACAAAACTAATATATAAATTGATATTTGTATCAATGTTTTGTAGTTTGCATTAATTTTAAATAGCAAATTATGCTTATTCAGTGATTCTGGGGATGTTTCTCTTAGAACTTTGTGTGTTCATCCCTCCAAGTTATTTGTATCTTACTAAAGAGAGAAGTTAGTCTCTGCATAGAAAGAAATATTATTGCCTTGTGAATATGGGGATGAGGTATACACAGGAAAATCTCACTTCCTTGCTTCAACTGTAAAGTGAAATGTTACACTCTACTTTGGATTCCTGGAAATGCTCAAAATATGCAGGTAAAACTTAGTGTTGTTTTCTTCTGCCTTTGTTTTAGAAGCAAATGAAGTTGCTAACCAGATTTTAGATTTAACTGCTGATGGGCAGAACTTAACCTCAGCCAATATTACCAACATTGTGGAACAGGTCAAAAGAATTGTGAATAAAGAAGAAAACATTGATATAACACTTGGCTCAACTCTAATGAATATATTTTCTAATATCTTAAGCAGTTCTGACAGTGACTTGCTTGAGTCTTCTTCTGAGTAAGTATTTTTTTTTCTGGAGAGTATATTTTATTGGATAATGATGTTTCATGATTTCTCACCTATCTGAATACTTTGTGCCCAGATTTTAGAATTCAAATCTCTGCAAAATGTATTGATAGTCATTCATAGTTAAACAAAGTCATTCACAATGTGAACTTAAAAGTTCTGTGTGGTCTTTTTTTTGAGAAATACAATTTACAATATACATAGCCCCAGAAAGCACAAGCAGTCTTTCATTTTTTATTTGAAAATTCTAAATTTAGTTTAAAAATTCTAAAATTCTAAATTTAGTTGACCAGTAGAGTTATGCATAACTGGTCATTGTAAGTCCACTATACTGTGAACTATGCCACTGACAGCCACAGCCACATGATTGTTGGACTTCTGAAATGAACACACTGGGGCAGATGAAAATGTACCTGTATTTATATGATTCAATTTGTATTTAATTGCTTCACTTAATGTATAATATTAAAATATTTAATGTTTTTCTCTTTCTTCCCTTCTACATTTCTCTGAAGAAAATTTTATATTTGTTAAAAATGTATTTTCTAACAATCTACATAACAATATAAACATTTTTCTAGCGTCTTGCAGTTCACAAAACACTTTTATCGCATTATTTCCTTTGATTGTTGATAAGCCATTAAGGTAGGGAGGATGCTTTTTTATGTGAGAAAAGAGAGACCAAAACAAATGAAAAACAGTATCTGTTCAGGATTATTTAATTGTTGATTTTCTTTAAAGCAGATATTTCTCTTGAGGATTTATCCATCCCTGTGATTCCATGTTTTAACAGATATCACTATGGATTGGGGTAATTTTATGGGTGTTCATGTTAAGATCAGAATATCTGAACACAACTTTATTTTGTTTGCATTTTGCCATGCAGCAAAACTTGTATGTTTAAGAATCTAAAATATCATATTACTTAATAGTGGTATTTTTGTCATTTCTTTAGAGCTTTAAAAACAATTGATGAATTGGCCTTCAAGATAGACCTAAATAGCACATCACATGTGAATATTACAACTCGGAACTTGGCTCTTGGCGTATCATCCCTGTTACCAGGGACAAATGCAATTTCAAATTTTAGCATTGGTCTTCCAAGCAATAATGAATCATATTTCCAGGTAATGAGCCAGTGGTTTCTTTCATTTTAATTAATTACTTAGACATATAAAAACTTGCCGATCGCTTAGCGGTTGCTGCTTCCAAGAGGTCTTGGTCCATGAAGTGGCAAGCAGGTCTGAATGTTGGTTAAGTTTAACTAGAGCAGTAGCCATAAGGTATTGTGGGAGCTCAGAGTGAGTATACTTTCATAATCTGGGTGACAGGGGAGGTCAGCTTACCTTCTACAAGAGGGGTTACTGGAGCTAAGCATGAGTAGGGACCACCATACTTGGGGTGAGCATCAGTTCAGTTAGAGGAAAGAGCTTTAAGGCCCCCAAGGTTAAAAGAAGCATGGTGCATTATCTTTGCCAGTGGTTCTGAAACTGAATATTAGGATCTTCTGGAGAATGCTGGGTGTGGTCTCTTATGCCTGTAATCCCAGCATTTTGGGAGGCCTAGGTGGGTGGATCACTTGAGGCCAGGGGTTCGAGACCAGTCTGGCCAACATGATAAACCCTGTTTCTACTAAAAATACAAAAAAAAAGTCAGCCAGGCGTGGTGGTGCATGCCTGTAATCCCAGCTATTTGGGAGACTGAGGCACGAGAATCACTTGAACCTGGGAGATGGAGGTTGCAGTGAGTCGAAATCATGCCACTTCCCACCAGCTTGGGTGACAGAGCAGGACTCTGTCTCAATAGAAAAAAAAAAAGAATCTTCTGGAGGACTGGAGGACTTGTTAAAACAGATTTCTGGGACCTACTCCAGGAGTTTCTGATTTAGTAGGTTCTGGTTAGGCCCACCAAATTTGCACTTTTAGCAAGTTCCTTAGACATTGCTGGTCTAAGTATCACACTTTGAGAACACGTGATGTAGAAGTCTGAGATAGCAGGTGACAGTACGGCTGGACACATATGCTGGGGCTAGATTGTGGAGAACTTTTTCAACATGTTCAAGCCATGCGCAAGCAAAGAATTTTCAAGTTCCTACTACATACCAGACACTGTTAGCCACCAGAGCAAACAAAATCAATGAAGCATTGTCCTTGACCTGGTAGAGTACAGTATGTGAAGCGCAATCTATCTTTTAACTGTTTAGATAGAACAAACTGAAAATATAAAAAGCCTGAAATCAGGATACAGGCAAGACCTTTTTTCTCCATTAGACTGCAGGCTGTTTTGGGTAATTCTCTTTCATATTTTAAGAGTAAAACTCAGTCAACCTCAGTCTTATTCCAAGACAATTTGCAAGAAAGCTTTCTTTGGCCTTGAGCTATGGTTTCAGGAAAAATGATATCTGAGAGTGTTCATAAAATTTTAATGCAGTTTGAAATAAACAAGTTAACTTCAGTCTCTTTCTCTTTCTCTCTCCCTCGCCCCTTCCTCCCATAGTTATTATCTTTCACTACGTGTTTTGAGAAAACCTCAAAATCTGCTGCTGGTAAATCTAATTCTTATACTTGAAAATGTTGACTGATTTGTAGATTTCTTCCTATGTCTTAATTAAAATCAATGCATTTTCTCCTTTGACACACATGTAAAACCCAAATGAGATCTACAGCTCTGTCTGTAGGGGTTTATCCAGGAGTTGCAGTGACTACTGTAGATACAAAGGGAAGTCCTGGTACTGGCTAATTTGAACTTGCAATTGTTCACTCTCCTGACTATGCATGTGGAATAAAGTTATTACCATTTAATTATGATTACTTGACCAATATATCTCTGTGTGTGACAGATGGATTTTGAGAGTGGACAAGTAGATCCACTGGCGTCTGTAATTTTGCCTCCAAACTTACTTGAGAATTTAAGTCAAGAAGATTCTGTATTAGTCAGAAGAGCACAGTTTACTTTCTTCAACAAAACTGGACTTTTCCAGGTAAGCACATTCATTAAATTATTATTTTTCAATTGCTAACGAAGTTTCTTTGCTCAAAGGAAAAAAACAAAAGTTTAGATTCCTTTGAAATATATCAGAAGGTTTAGAAAAATTTACTGCATTTTCAAAAATGAAAATTTTTAATATAATTGTTTAAATATTTTATTTCAGATAATATGCTTATTAACAAGTTGTATGTACTTCAGTTTTTAAAATAATTCAAGTATTAGGCTAAGGCTTGCATTAAACAATTAGAAATTGAATTAGTGAAGAAATGACTGTTAATTATTACTTTCGTTAAATATTTTATGCTCTCCAATCATTTAGGCCTTTAGAGTTAAAGAAATTGCACACCAAAGGAAAGGGTTTTTTTTTTTTTCTCTAATTCAGCAGGAAGCACTGTTTACATAATGAGCAGCATTCTTGGCTTTAATCAGTTTTCCCATTAGTATTTCAAGTGACCTTTGGTCTTTACACATCCGCAGAGTAGGATGGCATTGTGCTAAGCACATATTATCATTTTTATTGGCATCATTTCTAGATTCTAGAAGGCCCACTGCCAGCAAACACTGGTGACCTCTGTTTGCCTTTACAAGTACAACCTGATGGAGAGCAGTTTTGCTGGACCCTTTTTAAAAAATAAAACTTACCTGTTAAATTCAAGATATCATTGCATATTGAACAATGTGACTTATATGAAAGAAAATAGCAAGTCTCAAGGCCAGAGAATTGTTTGTAGTAGATCTGCCTTTATATGTCATGTGTAGAGGAACAGCCAAGTAGAGATATATTCAAGGAAAAGAATACCATGGAATCCTTGACAGTAATTAATTCCAAAATTTAAAAGTTTTATCAACAAATGTTTTAGGAACCAGCTGTGTACAAATTTTGTGATTTATATGAATGCAATTTATATATTTTATATAAAAACATGTGTAATTTATCCTGAAGGATTTAATAGCTATAAACATATACAACTGCAGTTTTAAAAATTATGGAATATAAAATGTATGACAATGTTACCTTAAAACTAGTATAAAAGGCTGGGCGCGGTGGCTCACGCCTGTAATCCCAGCACTTTGGGAGGCCGAGGCAGGCGGATCACAAGGTCAGGAGGTCGAGACCATGGTGAAACCCCGTCTCTACTAAAAATAGAAAAAATTAGCCAGGCGCAGTGGCGGGCGCCTATAGTCCCAGCTACTCGGGAGGCTGAGACCGGAGAATGGCGTGAACCCGGGAGGCGGAGCTTGCAGTGAGCCGAGATTGCGCCACTGCACTCCAGCCTGGGCGACAGAGCGAGACTCCGTCTCAGAAAAAAAAAAAAAAAAAAAAAACTAGTATAAAAATGCAGTAGGTGTCACAAAGTGTGAATGGTACAGAAAGGGGGTCCAGTGCAGGGGGAAGGTTTAGTCCTGCACTCTTAAATTTGCAACTCTTAGATTTGCAAGGATCTGTCATTGTTTTGAGTCATCTCCACATCATTGTTTCCTTCTCCTTTGGTATTTCCCTACCAAAGTTGTTACTAGGAAGCATATCTGGCCAGGTGCAGTGGCTCATGCCTGTAATCCTAGCGCTTTGGGAGGCTGAGGAGGGAGGATTGCCTGAGACCAAGAGTTCAAGACCAATCAAGCCAACATAGACCCGTCTCTAAGAAAAAAAAAAAAAAAAAAAAAAAAAGGAAGCATATGTTCAGTTTCTAAAGTTAGTTTACTGGAGAATGAAAAAACTTTAAAGATTCTGTGGTGCTCCTCTATCATAGAGGGCGAGGTACGATGGTGTTGTTTTGTGTTTTACTGAAAGGCTGAGTATCACTATTTAATAGCTGAATTTAATAGTGACCACCACACAAAATTAGTTAAAAGCTATATTCTGGATGCTGAATTTTATTTAGAATTTATCTTGTGATTATTCCAAAACAACTGATTTGTAAGCTATGATATAAAGAGAAATTCAGGAGATTTGACAAGAAATACAAGGGAAAGAAAAAAATAGAGATTAACTTGCTGAATAGAATGCTTATTGGTCCAAACCATTTTATGGGACAGATTTGATTTCCTGACAGCCTTATTCCTTAGTGAAACCCGCAGATGCTGGCAAGGAAACAATCAGAGAAGAAGGTAGATGTCCTGGATGGGACTTGAATCCAGTATTACTTTTAGGTATAAGTTAGTAAACATGTCAAGCTGTTGGCATGGATGTGAAAGATGTATTGCTTTTTATTTTTCACACCATATTTTCTTTATACTTCTCTGAAAGAAAACAGCATCTATTTTCTGGAGTAGGGAAATGATCTAATTGTTTCACAGCTTTTTATGAGTTTATATTATTTATGAGTCTGCATTGTTTCAGATGTTAACTGGCTGACATCAGTCACCACAATCAAGAATGTAGTTTTATGAACTCAGTCTTACAATATTGGCTCCCAGCGTTCCCTCAATGTATTTATTATAATAAGGGAAGTAGCAAACCTCCTTCAGGAAAGCCAGCAACTTGATGTGATAAACAGGATGTTCTAGAACTGAAGATCTTAAGTGTAAAAATTACTGACAGTTTGCTTATTTTGGAGCACCAAACTAAAATAAAAGTGTGTACTTCTGACTGATACACGCGATTTTTTTTTTTCTTTAAAAGGATGTAGGACCCCAAAGAAAAACCTTAGTGAGTTATGTGATGGCGTGCAGTATTGGAAACATTACTATCCAGAATCTGAAGGACCCTGTTCAAATAAAAATCAAACATACAAGAACTCAGGTAAGAAAATGCTCCCGATAGCATTTGGACAGAGGTGGACTATTTAAGATACTAATGGGGCCTTTTTTTCTACATGTTAAAAAGTAACTGACCCTTTTTTGTGGAGTAGGACCCAGTTTTCCATAAAGAGAGAACAACTGGTCAGGTAGTGCTTTAAAGTCACAGTAAATTGAAGCAGCTGGAGAAGTTAGTTTTATCTAGGACTCAATAATCAGAAAGAGAAGGGGAGTGAAGAGAAGGACTTCTTTTTTTAAGATACAACATATATTGCTTCAAATAAATTAGATGCAGATGTAGTTGCACAATTCTGCCAATAGAGGTATTGTTGTTTCTTTGTTTTTCTGTGTATGAAAGAAACGGGAGGGTGGACTTATTTTTTGAGAGATTAGCAGTAGTTTAGTCTTTGCAAGTGTTGCTTTTCTTGTTGCTTCATTACCCTTGTCATCTATTTGTTTCATAAAATTAGATGGAAGTTCTTTATTGTCCCAGATGGCCCAAGAACAGGTTTTTCTCACTTTTCTAAAGGGCCGTCATCATGATTCTGCCATGTATTAGATAGGCAGGAAGGCAAGCCGGAAACGAGTGTGCTGAGGATTGAAAGCCAAGTCACCTAAGATCTAGCCTCCTATGTCATGAACCATCTTAGACTTCTGTGTTCAACACTTTGGCCTCCTTTGTTTCAGCCCTTTCATTCATGAAGGAAGATTTTTTAAAATTGTGCAACATGCATAATATAAAATGTATCATCTTAATCATTTTTAAGTGTACAGTTCGATAGCATTGTGTTCACATTGTTATGCAACCGTGACCACTATCCATCTCCCCAGCTGAAACTGTTCTCACATTAAATACCCATTGCCTCTTCTCTCCTTTCAATAGCAACTGGCAATCATCAACCTACTTTCTGTCTCTTAATTTCACTACTCTAAATACCTCATATAAGTGGAGACATATAGTGTTTGTCCTTTGTGACTAGCTTATTTCATGGCACAATGTCTTCAAGGTTTATCCATGTTGTAGCATCTGTCAGAATTGACTTCCTTTTTAAGGCTGAAGAGTATTTCATTGTATGTATATACCAGATTTTGTTTATTCCTCCATCGATAGACACTTGGGTTGCTTCTACTTTTTGGCTCTTGTGAATAATGCTACTGTGAGCATGAGTCTACAGGTGTCTCATCGAGTCCTTGTTTTCAATTTGTTTATGTAAATACCCAGACATAAAGGAGAATTTTGAAGATGATGTGAAATTTTAGTGTCAAGAGCTTTTCTAAATGCTAAGAATGAGAGTAGAATCAATATATTTAGTGATGGGACATTTGTAGTAACCTACAGATAAATGAGTAGTTAGTGTGATTCCTCATGAGGTTAGAGTTGATTTTTGCTTGAATTCTCTATGGGAGAGAAGAAGATCCTGCCTGACATTTTTAGGTTGAATTGGCATGTTAATACTAATCTATTTCTTTGTGAAACCCTTTGTGTTTTTATTTTTTTGCCATATTTAAATCATGGCATTTTAAACACAATTTCACATGTTTATTCTTGTGTTAATATAGGAAGTGCATCATCCCATCTGTGCCTTCTGGGATCTGAACAAAAACAGTAAGTTTTAAAATACTGGTTGTCTTAATATAGATAACAACTGAATTTTAAACATTGTTAGACACCCCCATTTCCTTTAATTCCACCCCAAACCAGAGTGAGTCACAATGTAAGTGTAAATGGCAAATGAGTTACAAAGTTAGTTTAGGTAGCTTGGAAAGTCAGTTCTAATTTCTGTAACTTTTTAGTCATTTCAAGAAGAAATAGGCAGACTTCACTGTGTTTTCTTTCATTTTTTCAATTGAACAGCCTCTTTAACATCAGTTATTTGTAAAATACAGCATACAATTTTATTGCTACTTTTGACGAAAGTAGACGCGCACTTAATCTCATTCTTCTAAGACACATTTGAGGAGATTATTTGATATATGTAAGGCAGACAATTTAAAATCCAGCTTCCAGACCTCTAGTTATGAGGGAGGTGAGAAGCACACTAAAGGAATGTAAATATAGAAATGGTTATAATGGACATGTATTACTTGAAAGAGATGAACAGCCTGCAGCATTAGATTTGACTATCAAGAAAGGAAGGCAAAATTAAGGGATGAATCAATCAGTAGGCATAAGGTGTTGAAATCTCTTTGAAAGGAAGTACAAATAAAGAAGCCTCTTCTGTTTGTCCCCTTGTGAGGATTATTGTGGCCAGATTCATTCTGATATCAATGCAGGCTGCTTTGCTGATGAAAACAGCCTGAAAAGGGTGAAAAATTTTTTGATAGTCCTTGTCACAGCAAGACAGGTATTTTTTGGTGGAGGGGTTTAGTTGCATAATTTTGAGAAGATCTTTACTCATTTGCATAGTTAAAAGTATCGCTTTATATCTTAAAATCTTTTTTAAATAAAAGGATTCAGTACATTGACAATATGTGTTACTCATATTCCGTTTTATACCATAAAAGTCAGATAAGGTGGGTTCAAGCCATTTACTATCAGTTACCACCAGTAATGATTGCTGTGTACATAAATAGCACATTCCAAGAAAGCAAACTTTCTTTGTTATTATGTCTTCATGAAAATGTAGATTAACCCTCAGAAAAAAACTGTTGGTTCATTAGTGTGTAATGTATTTGAAGAGGAGTATTCTTTATATGGAAGTTCATTTTAAAATATGTTAAAAATTAAACTTGAATCAAGCATTTGTGGAACTCTCGAGTTTGAACCCACTGATTAGATCACCTCTAACTGCCCACCCAGAACTAACATTTGACGATTGTAGGAATCCAAATTATTCTAAGCATCGAAATCTTTCATAATGGTATCCATTTTATAGATAAATTCTATATGGCAGAAGAGACTGAGGCAAATTTCTCTATAGAAGGTCTCATCCATTATAGAGAAGACACTGACCTGTTGTTTTCACACCATTTGTTGATTCCTTCAACAGAAAGTTTTGGAGGGTGGAACACGTCAGGATGTGTTGCACACAGAGATTCAGATGCAAGTGAGACGGTCTGTCTGTGTAACCACTTCACACATTTTGGAGTTCTGATGGTAAGGGGGGGATTTCTAAGCTCATTTTGACATGCTATAACTGTGGATGGCATACTCCTTTTTGTATGTATTTTTAGATTATGTATTTTGGGAATTATTTCCTGATTAGTTTTCATCTGTACCATGAATCTTAATTCTTAATAAAGAATCTAATTAGCAAAGATCACATATTAAAAATACGTGAAAGTAATTATAGAAAAGAACTTTCTCCCTTTTTTTTATCCTGTAGCATTAACAGTGATGATAAATAATCTCAGAAACATGAAAATCCCCATGAAACTTTTTAATTAAGAGAGAAACAGTATCAAGGAGATGGACAGGGAGACAAGTGGGGGAGGGAGAGAAAGTTAAAGAAGAAAATACTGGGTGTTCCTAACATGGAAGGGAATTGTGAATAGTGTGATCAAAAAAAAATTTTCTTATGTTATCACTCACTCAATGTATTTGAACGTTGCTTTGTACCTGGTACTGCACCACGTGATCTCCCTCCTAGAGATTGCAGTTTGTTAGGACAGACTAGTGTCTAGGGTTAGAGTGGAGACTTCAGAGCTGCAAGAGAGATGATGGTTATGATGTTTCTGTCATTCTTAGGCCTCTATATCATTCTTTCCTTCCTTCTTCCACGCTCCTGTTTTATCTTATTAGCCAGCTTGCCATACAGTTTTAAACAAAAATTAGATTGCATCATTGTATTTTCTTATCTCACCAAATTTTAAGATGCACCACACATCCAGCGACTTGTTTGAACTCATCCATAGATTTATACCTTTACCTTTTATCCGGTATACTTGTGATTTTGCAGACACTTTTCTGGTCTTTAAGGTACACTCTGGGTTGTAGCATAGCCTTTATTTCTGTATGGTTTTCATAAAGGGACCAAACTACATTTGTTTTTTAATAGGAGATAGGAGTAATGTAAGCTGAGGCAACAAAGCTTTTCAAATTAGAATCACAGACGTCAGGTTTTGTTTATTCCCGCCTTTAAATCTTGCACCCTTCTTCCTGTGGGGACTGGGAGGAAGCCGTGAGGATCTGTGGGATGTAGTATTTGGCTCATGAATCTAGTCAGCCTATGTAAATGGCCATTGTCATGGCAACCTTGCAAGTTGTAATTTTCCTGACAATCAAGTACATAAATGCTCTGTGGAATAAGAACAAGTCATTTAAAAAGGTGACGAATCATAAAAGATACCTTTTTAACTATCTAAATACAAGTATTTTGCTTTTGCTGCCAAAGCGTGAAAATGAACAATTAACTGTTGCATGTTTTCCTTAAGTAATTATAAAAGAAAGTTCCGCTTCCTTCCATGTTCTCTTTTCTGCAAAAGTGATAGCAGACATTCTTTCAAAGACCACTTATTTTTCATGATCACTCATTCAGCTATGTAAGCTTTAGCTTAATTCATTTAAATATTTCAACTGTGTGCATGCTGTAAGTCTAATATTAAATAGATAACCGTAACAAAATTTAGTCTTCAGAGATGATTTATATGCAGCCAGAGTTTGCCTGCCCATGACTTCACATGGCCAGTTCCTTCATATATTGTCTAAATTGTATTATGAGTTTGTAATTACGTATTTTTTTTCTGCTGCCATCTGATTGAATGGTTAATTTTATGTATATGTATGTATATGAAGATAAGCATCGTTCATGCTATCTTTCCATTTTCCACCTTGTCTGTTTTTGTAATATTAAAAATTGCTGGTAGAAAATCTTTTCAGAATGTATCCTTTTTGGTGTTGTTCTCTTATCTTTTCAGTTTTTCCAGACCAGCAAGATTTTGTTAAGAGTTTTTCTTGACTTAGAAACTCTTTATTCACTTGTATAAGATACTCTCAGAGTCTGCATTGTCCCATGACACATTCACCAATTCACCATATGAGATGCTAAAACAGTGCACCTCATACCTATAATTATATCTTCTGATCTACAAATATTTTCAGAATTTAATGTCTTCTGCTACAGTTCTTTGTACTAAAACTGGCTTTCATGAAGATTAGTACATTTTCATATTGGCTATATCATAAAAGTTTTCGTATTTTCATTCTCTAAAAGAACAAAACAACATGAAATTGTGTATAAATCTGTATCAATAAATAGCCTTATTTAGTTTCTATTTGAAATTCTGGATTTAATTGTGATTTGCAAGTCATAGGTTTTTCAAGGATTTGTGACACATCACTTAGCAATCTCTCAAAACCATGATTCATCTCTCTGGGCTGATGAATCATTGGTTGAGGTAGCCTATCTGTGAGTCAAGTGGCACCGACTCAAACCCCATCCCATGTACCTTGGGTGTCCTGTGTTCTCCCAGTGTTTTAAGGGATTCCTGGGATAAGAAGATAGGGGAAGCCCCCTCAGACTCTGAGCCTTTGCTTCTGCTGAATTCCATCACTTTGTACGTTGCTTGATGTCGCAGAGATACTGTACCTGTTCTTTACTGCATCAGTGAAACCTGAGACTAACCCACATTTCTTTCTCTCTCTCTCTCTCTCTCTCTCTCTCTCTCTCTCTCTCACACACACACACACACAGAAACACACAAATTAAGGCCTGTGTGTGAGTAGCAGATTTTATTGGCATTTCGATGAAAATTAAAGACAATTCACATATAGAAGGAAAAATAATAAACATTTTCTCCATAATTTAAAACGTAAAAGTTTACACTAGATATTCAATACATCCCTTCTCTAAGAACACTCCATTTTTGAACATCTATATAATGGAGGTACCTTTCTCCTCCAACCAGGATTGAGTGATTGGTCTTACCTCAAGATTTATTCCTATCCCAATCCCCCATTTAAGGAGAAAGATTTTCCTACCAAGTCCAGACTTTGTAAGTCTCCCTTAGCACATTGAAATTAATACTTTATATTAATACACTGGAAAGTATTTACTTCTTTCCACTCCACAACAGCTCCGAACAATTTAAATTATATCCTTTCAGTACTATAGGAATAAAAAAGTCTATGACCCCCAAAACTCTTAGTGGCATCTCATTTATGAAAATAAAGACTGTCCCACCTCATACATACCAAGCATTGAAATGACCAGGATTAGGAGCCTCCGCACCACCCGTAGAGCATGGCAGTCACCGCACCAGCACAGCCTCTGGCTGAGCTACTCGCTAACTGGCAAGGCACCTAAAGGCTTGAGGGTTTGACCGTATAGACTACCAGGGTCTCCATTTGAACTGGTGCCCCAAGCCCTGCAATTGTTAGGAATAGGCCTGATGGTTTATTATGCAAGGCAACCATCTCCTCTCCAGTTTCTGTTGACGGTCCTGGTGGTTTTGATCTTCAGGTTATATCGGTGTGCAAAAAGCTTGGGAAAGAAGGTAATGATGAAAAACAATGTATAACCGCTTACAGAAGTAATGTTTCTTTTTTTTCTTTTATTTATTGATTGAAAATAATATAATAAATGGAAATTTTAATATTGATTTACACTGTTGGTTTTAGTCCCTGAGAGTAAGCTGCTCTAATGTTAACAGTGAACTTTCTGGTGAAACAGAACCATTCTCATGAGAAGAGAGATTCTTACAGCTGCTTCCCATGTTTTATGTAGGACCTTCCAAGAAGTGCCTCACAGTTAGATGCAAGAAACACTAAAGTCCTCACTTTCATCAGCTATATTGGGTGTGGAATATCTGCTATTTTTTCAGCAGCAACTCTCCTGACATATGTTGCTTTTGAGTAAGTATTTTTTTAATCTGCCAAACCCTTTGCTAACTGTTCCAAATGTGAATAAGAAAATTGCCTCGGCTTTGAAAAACATTTATACACTGTAGGGTGGTTCAATGCTAATGTTCATGTTTCTCATAAAATATATTATGCAACATGAATTTTCTAGCTATAGAATTTTAATTTATAATTACTGTATTTCTATTTAAAAAATGCATTTGAATCTGTTAGAAATGATTAACATTCAAGTAAGTAAAAATTATATAAGGTGCTTTCTGTATTGCAAAACATGAAAACATTTGTTTTATAATCTTATAAAATTAGTCCTGAAACAATTTTTTTAAGATCCTTAACTCACTAGAAATCAAGAAGGTTCAAATAATTTAGGGAAATTATATTTTAATAAAAATGTCATCCTTATAACTCTAGAATTTTTCCTGGATTAAAAAAAAAATCTGTTGAAACCCAACTGGGAATTGTATAAACAATTGGAAATAATTTTGAAGTAAATTAATATTTTTAAAGTCTTTATAACTTGCCAAATACTCATAAATATCCTTAGCCCCTCCTTTTAGCAGAACCACATCAGAAAGGTGGTGCTACCTATCTTATTGCAGGGTTGTGTAAGATATGAATTTATACAGGTCTGTGCTTAAAAGATTGATATACAGTATTAGTTCTGTCATAGATTCCTTTTTTCATTTTTTAGGAAATTGCGAAGGGATTATCCCTCCAAAATCTTGATGAACCTGAGTGCAGCCCTGCTGTTCCTGAATCTCCTCTTCCTCCTAGATGGCTGGATCACCTCCTTCAATGTGGATGGACTTTGCATTGCTGTTGCAGTCCTGTTGCATTTCTTCCTTCTGGCAACCTTTACCTGGATGGGGCTAGAAGCAATTCACATGTACATTGCTCTAGTTAAAGTATTTAACACTTACATTCGCCGATACATTCTAAAATTCTGCATCATTGGCTGGGGTAAGCCTCTTCAATTTTTTTTTGGCTTTGTTTTTCCCTCATGAAAATTACCAGATTCTCATAGGAAAAATTCTTATTTAAAAAAAATAGCACCATTAAGAGGAACCTCAAAATTGTGAATGCCATGGACTAGCTATACATAGCCTAAGGAAGGGACATCTTCACAACTTTATTTTTTAAAACTCATCAACAGCACTCACTATATACACGAGTAAAGGAAAAGCCCTCACTCCTGAGTCACCACAAACTTATTTCCTGAGCCCAGAGCCAGCCCACCCAAGTCTGAAGAAGCAGCTGGCAGACAGTGGTGTCTTTCCCATGATGCTTTAAAATACAAAGGCCAGCTCAGACGGCTAGTTACACTCATCCCCAGACACATGCCTATGTCTTGGAAACCAGAGAAAGAATGTTGTTCTTGCGTGTGCAACCAGAATACTTACAGGATTATTGCCTTGAACTTTTTGTAATAACATGAGTCCTCAGTCAGACATAGGTGGTTGAATTAACCTGTCTGAGATCTTCTGTTGTGTTCCTTTGTTTTTGCAAGTTTCATATTGAGTCAGGCATTTTAGAGCGTTCTCACAGGTCTGTTTCAGATGGAAATATAAAAGTGAGAGATATTTTCAAGACCTTCAAAACCACCTCAGGAGGCAATAAGCGCACTCTTTGGAGACCTGGCACACCTGCCATAGAATTTCCCCACTGAAATATACATGGAAATACTTAATCTCTGGAGAGAGAAGGCTACAAAGACTTTATAACCCCCTTGCTTTTCCTCCCCTTTTTCTAAAGAGTTTTCTTTACATAGAAGGAGGCAGAATAGGCTATAATGACCTTGTCTGCCTAAACTCTGCCACTCTTAATTAATGAAACCACATTCACTAGTGCTAGATTTGATACAAATCAGGTTCTGGTTTTCTAGTGAGTCCCACTAAGCAAACAGAATTTTATTTAAATATCTGTCATTTAAGAGTAGGTTTGGATTGTTGCCAGTTAGAGTTGGACATTGAACCCCAAGGAGGGGATTATGTTGTTAACCAAGTTGCCATTTCTAAGAAGTTTGAATCTGGGATATGGAATGTTGACTTGCTTGCATTTCTCTTCTTTTTATCTCTCTTCTTTACATTTCATTAGCTGTCTTATGAAGCAGTTTCAGATGCTTCAAAAGAGTTTGTGTCATGGTGTTTTTCTAACAGGTTTGCCTGCCTTAGTGGTGTCAATTGTTCTAGCGAGCAGAAACAAAAATGAAGTCTATGGAAAAGAAAGTTACGGGAAAGAAAAAGGTGATGAATTGTAAGTAATAAAAACTTTTTGTGATGAGTAGATATCCTTTGTTTCCTGAAATTTAGCATTAGTTAATTTCCATGCCAATAACAGGGCTTTCATTTTAAAAGGTTAATGTTTATTCGCATGACTGCCAGAGTCTCTGCTACACCACAGATTAATTCAGTTGAATGCCCTGAAATGTTTGAGACACTTTTTCATATTAACATTGTACTCTGTCATATGGAAGAATTGAGAAAATGCCTAAGAGTCTGTTTTTTTAGCCTCGGAAGACCCATTCTATTTCAGAAGATTTCATAACACTCTCACCTCCTCAGACTCACCCACATCTTCAAGAGAGTTAAATAGCAGTATCAGACAGAGAGTGAATGATTCAATGCCAATGGGAATGTTATGTCGAAATTTAGAGAATGGAGAGATCAGCAAGTTCTTAAACAATTTTGAAAGTTCTTTTCAGATTGTGAGATCATTGAGATTAAGGTTTTTGTATTGTTCAGTTTGGGCAGTTACTGCTCTCATATTTTATTAATCCACCATGGGTATTCAATTAAATATATGTTGATTGAAAAAATTACTGAATGAATAAAGAGCCTATTTCTGAAATGGGACCCACAATGCCACATATCTGTGCACATTTCATGGATGGATAACATTTACAACAGCTGGACGCAGTGGCTCACCCCTATAATCCCGGCACTTTAGGAGGCCAACCTGGGTGGATCACCTGAGGTCAGAAGTTCGAGACCAGCCTGGCCAACATGGCAAAATCCCATCTTTACTAAAAATACAAAAATTAACTGGACATGGTGGTACATGCCTGTAATCCCAGCTACTGCTCAGGAGGCTAAAGCAGGAGAATCATTTGAATCTGGGAGGCAGAAGTTACAGTGAATTGAGACCGTGCCATGCACTCCAGCCTGGGCGACAGAGTGAGACTCCATCTTAAAAACAAACAAACCCGCTTACATCACTTATCCAATCTCTGTCCCATTCCTTCACAGTCTTCCCTTCTCATATATTTGTAAAGTGGCACTCGAAAGACCCCACAAGAACTAGGGAAAAATAATGGGGTTAGGTCAGGAATTCCAGAATTTTAGAAGAACTTCTATGTGTAACAGAAATATTAGCTCTAGGGACAATCTGTATTGTTTCAGGGACATTTATAACGACATACATTAAAAGTAGAAATCAATAAATAATTTCTAAATAAAAGAATTTAGAAGTATGTTCATCAACTCATTCAGAACTTTAAAGTACTATTTAGTAAACTACTATACCATTAGGAAATTTCATTCGTTGATAATTTACTATATGCAAGAATCATGTTAGTTTCTAGAATTCAAAGATGTGCAGGACAGCTTTTGCCTTTGTGGAGATTTTGTTCCGACGTGGAAGACATGGCCCAGAATAATAACCATTTGTGCTAGAATTTCAAGATGAATTACTAGAATTTCAAGATGAATGTAATTGCTTTAAATCATTTATCCAATTTTCGAGGTGTCTTAAGAATTTCCATAGAATTGATTAGGCACTAGGACATCTGCAAATTGTATTATTTGACAACTTTGCATATCATACAGTTTTAAAATTTCTTTCATCTACTATCCAGTCTATATATTCTAAGTATCAAGTATCTTCTTCTCCATATCACTGGGATGTTTTGTAATCATTGTAAGCTAGGTAATTGTGCATGACAAGCATCTGTATATTAATCTCAATTATAATAAGGTCTTGCCTCATCTACAGCAATGATATTAGTAGCAATTATTTTACCACAGTAACAAACTCACAACTAGTTGTGACTTAAGTGAGTAGGAGTTTACTCTGCACATGACAAGAAACACGGTAGTGGCAATCACTGGTATTGATTTTGTGGCTAAAAATGTCAGGGCCAACAACTCTGCAGGTGGCTTGACCACTGTGTCATTGGACAGAAGATGCTGGCTGCAGCTCCATAGTTCACTTGCACGTTTGAAGCTGGAAGAAGGAATAAGGGCTTTGCCAGTTGAGTCTGCCAGTAATAGCTCTCCCAAAAATCCTTTGGCAGACTTCTACTTTCATATCACTTTATAAAACGATGTCATACGGCCACTCCTTAAATACAAAGGAGACCAAAAATGAGTTTTTAAATTTCCCATTCTTAGTGTACAGGCACCCAAGAGAAAAGGAAGTTAGACATGGCTTGGAGCAAGTCAACCAAAGTGTTTTCATATCAACTCAGAATTCAGGAAGCCACCTTGTCTTCTTTGTCTACCTAGATAGTAAGACAATGGCCATCCAAAAACAAAGGAACAAAAGACCTATGAAGAGATTGAATAAGAAACTGAGGTCCAAGAAAGTAAAGTGACTTTCTAAAGGCATTTGAGAGGAAAATCTGCAGTAGCCCAAACTAAGCTGAGAAGAGTCTTAGGTAAACAGGACATGGTAATACATCTTTTTTCTTTCTCATTTCTTTTTTCTTAAGCTGTTGGATTCAGGATCCAGTCATATTTTATGTGACCTGTGCTGGATATTTTGGAGTCATGTTTTTTCTAAACATTGCCATGTTCATTGTGGTAATGGTGCAGATCTGTGGGAGGAATGGCAAGAGAAGCAACCGGACCCTGAGAGAAGAAGTGTTAAGGAACCTGCGCAGTGTGGTTAGCTTGACCTTTCTGTTGGGCATGACGTGGGGTTTTGCATTCTTTGCCTGGGGCCCCTTAAATATCGCCTTCATGTACCTCTTCTCCATCTTCAATTCATTACAAGGTAAGATAAATTGTACATGAATAGTCTCTGCTTTCTATTTTTGTCATATTAGCAAGCAGCTTCACTTTTGGACAGATGCCATGTTAAGTTTCTGCGTCACTATTTCAAGTGCTGAATATAGTTCCAGGTGCACTGTGGTCACTTGTTAAAAGGGTCTTGAATAGATAAATGAGGTAGAATGTTAATTCTGCCTTTTTATCAGTGATATATCCCAAGCACCTAGAACACTGTACCTGGCAGACAGTAAGTACTCCATAAATGCATATTATTTCATGAATGAATATGGAGCAAGGGAAGTATCTAGCTGAGAACTGAACAGGGAGTTTAAAGGGATACACAGACAAGTTACCTTCCTCACAGTTTTGCTGAATGTTGGTGCTCTTTATAGATCCTTGTCCCCTGTAGATTTACCATTGATGGCCAGAAGAATTTTTAGAGTCTATGTAAGAACAGTAGCAGTTCACCTTGATTTTTGGTTCCTTTGATTTCAGAATAAATACCAACACTGTAGTTTAGAAACTTTTATCTTTTTATGAGATATATTGAACTTTTCACAGTTCAACAATTCAACAAACATTTGTCAATGATCTGCTTTGCATAAAAATACTGGGCTTCCTTCAAAGAGCTTGCAGTCATACGTCTTATTCCATAATACATACCATAGTGTACTCTATAATAAATTTAGCTTTTAAGCTTAAGTGAATATAAATTGTCTTTTTAGATCATTAAATGGCATTCTTTAAGATTTTGTGAATATACCCTGTAGTGTTGATGAAACGTCTTAATGTGCAGAAGCACCATGAGGCCAACACTCCAAAAGAAATTAGAATGCTTGGAATGTTTCTGAGTAGAGCAGTGCAAATGGCTTGACTGAAGCTATTGGTCTTGCAGTTGTAGATGTCTGGGGAAGAAATTGCTGAATATATCTGAGCTGGGGTGGAAAGCAGATTTGTATTACGCACCAAATGAGGTGCCAAGGTGGGTACTCCCTGCAGGTGTGTTTTAAGAAAGTCTGTACTTACCTGCAGGGGACAGTTGGTTACTGCCTATCTCCCATGCTCTTCCACTAGCTTGTGAAGTGCAAAAAATAATTGTCACATGGTAGGTGCTTAATGATTGGTGAATTAATGGATTGCTAGATGGAGAAAGAGGCTTTGGGGATGGCCTAATCCAATCTGAGATGCCTCTGGCATAAATATGTATTAACTACTTCAGCAAATTTTATTCAGGTTCATTGTCTTATAACAAAGGAAATATGCAGATTCGCTATCTTTAGTCAATAGAATAATAAGCCTTAAGTGCACCTCCAAAAATTGGAAAATGAGTATGTAACATATAAATACATCTTTATTGGGATCTAGCTCTATAAAGTGAGTATTCCTCTATTTACTCTCTTCTATAATATACAACATAAAAGTGCCTGAATAAATATTGACAAAAGTATCCATTAACATTAGAAATTCCATGGTTTTATATTTCAGGATTGTACATAAAAGGCACATTGATCTGCCAGCCCAACCTTGGTTTTGCTTTTAGAATTTCCTGGCAGTTTCAGTAACCTTCAACAGCTATAGTTGTCTGTTCAGCTCTGTTTCCATTAATGAGAATTGGGATGTTTTATTTTTCCCAGCATGGGTCCCCTGTCAGGAGGGAAAAATGTTGTAAACCATCATCAACTCAGTGTTCTTCATAAATCATTGACTTTTAAGACTAATTTTAAATCATATAAATGCAGAACAGATTTCAGCACATTTAGTTATATTAAAACACCTCCCAGAAAGAAAATTTAAATTAAAAAGCAGTGATGCAGAGCACAGGAGTCTACCAACAATTGCTTGCTGCCCAGACTTGTGCCGAAACTTCTTAGGATGCTATGGAAATGTACTTAATGGTTTTTATCACTGAGTCATTTTCAGAACCTTCCAAGAGAGCCTTTGTTGTTAGAAGTATATGCTTTGTTAAAAGAAGCCTGTAGAATTCAGACAGCTTAAAGAAATGATTCAGTGAATGCGAAATGAACTCAGGTAGTAAGGAGGCAAACTACATTTTATCAAATTTTTTCTTTTTGATATTTGTCATTCCAGCAAAAATCATGATGTGGTCCCTCTGCCTCATGGAATTTATATTCTAGTAGGGGAGACAGGTTAATTAAATATATTGCTCTATAAAAATTACCATGTGACACTGAGAACATTTTACAAAAAAAATGATATCTAAGCTGCAATCAGGAGGATCGATAGGAATTAACTAGGAGAAAGATGGGAGTAAGAGTAGGAAGAAGAATATTTGAGATACTGGGCATTTCATGTGCAAAAAATTTGCTGTAGTTGGTGATTACAATGTATATTCAAGGTATTAAAAGGAAACTCATATATCCTGAGAACACCAAAGGGGCAAGATAGTGACAAAGCAGAGAGGCACAACAGAGAGGCAAGGACTAGACCAGAAGGCTCTGTATTTCAATCTTTACAAACATAATAGGAAGTCTTTGAAAGGTGGAGTGACATGGGGGGGTGACATGATTCAATGTGCACTTTGTAAAGATAAAGCTGGACATAATGTAGTGAATGGATTAGAGTTGCCCAGTAGTATCTGTAGGCAGAGCAGGTAGGAGGAGACTCTCACAGTGTTTGGGGAAGAGGTGGTCCAGTATTTTAGACTGTGGTGGGGATGGGAGAGCTAGAGAGATGTGCACAGAGCCAAGGGAAATTTAGGAAGCATGCTGCTACAAAATACTCATCATTGATTTGCTCATTAAACTCTTACTTTTCTAGAATGATTAGAGTAAGGAGTCTTCTTGTTAATACAATATTATAGTTAATGGATGCCTGTCATTATAATATTTAACAATGGCTAAAGCTTTAGAATGCAGAGCAACATCCTGAAAGCTAAAACTATGCTAAACATATTTTAGTCCTTCTTAGATTTAGCTTGCAGGGGAGCACCTTAAAGTCAGCAGGGTCACCATGTAATGTTATGGAGGTGGGATGTGTGGGAGCAAGTGTTTGAGCTGGGTCTGTTGTGGTGTCAGGGCATGTATTAATTCGTTTTCACACTGCTGATAAACACATACCCAAGACTGGGCAATTTACAAAAGAAAGAGCTTTAATTGGACTTACAGTTCCACATGGCTGGGGAAGACTCACAATCATGGCGGGAAGCAAGGAGGTGCAAATCGCATCTTATATAGATGGCAGTAGGCAAAGAGAGAGTTTGTGCAGAAAAACTCCAATTTTTAAACACATTAGATCTTGTGAGACTCATTTACTATCAGGAGAACAGCCCAGGAAAGATTTGCCCCCATAATTCAATCACCTCCCACTGGGTTCCTCCCATGATGCTTGGGAATTGTGGGAGTTACAATTCAAGATGAGATTTTGGTGGGGACACAGCCAAACCATATTATTCCACCTCTGGCCCCTCCCAGATCTCGTGGCTTCACATTTCAAAACCAATCATGCCTTCCCAACAGTCCACCAAAGTCTTAACTCATTTCAGCATTAACTCTGAGTTCACGGTCCTATGTCTCATCTGAGACAAGGCAAGTCCCTTCCACCGGTGAGCCCATAAAATCAAAAGCAAGTTAATTACTTCCTAGATACAATGGGGGTACAGGCATTGAGTAAATACTGCCATTCCAATGGGAGAAATTGGCCAAAAGAAAGGAGCTACAGGTGCACTGCAAGTCCAAAATCCAGCAGGGCAGTCAAATCTTAAGGTTCTAAAACGATCTCCTTCAACTCCATATCTCACATCTAGGTCACACTGATGCAAGAGGTGGGTTCCCATGGTCTTGGGCAGCTCCATCCTCGTGGCTTTGCAGGGTATAGCCTCCCTCACAGCTGCTTTCACAAGCTGACATTGAGTGTCTGCACCTTTTTCACACACACAGTGCAAGCTGTCAGTGGATCTACCATTCTGGGATCTGGAAGATGGTGGCACTCTTCTCACAGCTCCACTAGGTGGCACCCCAGTAGGGACTCTGTGTGGGGCTCTGACCCCACATTTCCCTCTGTACTGCCCTAGCAGAGGTTCTCCATGAGGGCCTCACCCCTGCAGCAAACTTTTGCATGGGCATCCAGGCGTTTCATCTTCTGAAATCTAGGCAGAGGTTCTCAAACCTCAATTCTTGACTTCTGTGCACCCACAGGCTCAACACCACATGGAAGCTGCCAAGGCTTGGGGCTTCTACCCTCTGAAGCAACAGCCCGAGCTGTACCTTGGACTCTCTTAGTGGCGGCTGGATCAGCTGGGACACAGGGCACCAAGTCCCTAGACTGTACACAGCATGGGGACCCTGAGCCTGGCCCACGAAACCACTTTTTCCTCCTAGGCCTCCAGGCCTGTGATGGGAAGGGCTGCTGCAAAGATCTCTGACATGATCTGGAGACATTTTCACCATAATCTTGATATTTAACATTTGGCTACTCATTACTTATGCAAATTTCTGCAGCTGGCTTGAATTTCACCTCAGAAAATGGCATTATCTTTTCTATAGCATTGTCAGGCTGCAAATTTTCCACTTATTTTCTCTGTTTCCCTTTTGAAACTGAATAGTTTTAACAGCACTCAGGTCACCTGTTGAATGTTTTGCTACTTAGAAATTTCTTCTGCAAGATACCCTACATCATCTCTCTCAAGTTCAAAGTTCCACAAATCTCTAGGGCAGGAGCAAAATGCCACCAGACTCTTTGCTAAAACATAGCAAGAGTCACCTTTGCCCCAGTTCTCAACCAGTTCCTCATCTCCGTCTGAGAACACCTCAGCCTTGACCTTATTGTCCATACCACTATCAACATTTTTGTCAAAGCCATTAAAGTAAGTCTCTAGGAAGTTTCAAACTTTCCCACATTTTCCTGTCTTCTTCTGAGCCCTCCAAATGGTTCCAACCTCTGCCTGTTACCTAGTTCCCAAGTTGCTTCCACATTTTTGGGTGTCTTTTCAGCAGCACCATACTTCTGGTACCAATTTACTGGATTAGTCTGTTTTCACACTGCTGATAAACATGTACCCAAAACTGGGCCATTTACAAAAGAAAGAGGTTTAATTGCTCTTACAGTTCCATGTGGCTGGGGAAGCTTCACAATCATGGCAGAGGGCAAGAAGGAGCAAGTCACATCTTATGTGGATGGCAGCAGGCAAAGAGAGAGCTTGTAAAGAAAAACTCCCATTTTTAAAATCATCAAATCTTATGAGACTCATTCCCTATCACAAGAATAGCCCAGGAAAAACCTGCCTCTATAATTCAATCACCTCCTACTGGGTTCCTCCTGTGATGTGTGAGAATTATGGGAGTTACAGTTCCAGATAAGATTTGGGTGGGTACACAGCCAAACCATATCAGGGCATATACATTACTTTTGATAGATTTCTTGTCATATTTGTTTATGTCTTCAAAACTTTGACTCAAGCATATTAAAAAATCCATTTAATCTTTCAGGATTCTTGGAAATATATGAAGGGGTATGTATAAACACATATACATGTGTAATTATATGGGTACTCACATAAATTGGAAGAGTCTATATATAAAATTTTATATATGCTTTATTTTCATTTTTATGTTTTATATTTTTATTTCTAGCATTTATTTTTATTTTTATGTATAATTATAACTGTATAATTTAATTGCCAAAAATTATGTTAAATGGGTATCAGAAAATTGTTACTATCTGTTTGATTATAAAAATTTTACCTACTTAAATAAGCAAATGACATCATAAATTGAATTACGGCTGAAACCAAATTTATTATTTTCTAATTATCCACAGGATAATGCTTTGGTCTTTTAATTTTACCAACAGTATTAGTCAGTTTTCACATTGCTATAAAGAACTTCCTTGAGACTGGGTAATTTATAAAGGAAAGAGGTTTAATTGACTCACAGTTCCACATGTCTGGGGAGGCCTCAGGAAACTTACAATCATGGCAGAAGGGGGAGCAGGCACATCTTACATGGCAGCAGGCAAGAGAAAGCGTGTGAAGGAGGAACTGCCAAACACTTATAAAACCATTAAATTTCATGAGAACTCACTCATTATCACAAGAACAGCATGGGGGAACCATCCCCACGATCCAGTCATCTCCCATCAGGTCCCTCCATTGACATTTGGGGATTATGGGAATTACAATTCAAGATGAGATTTGGATGGGAACACAGAGCCAAAGCATATCACCTACTTAATTTGATTAAGTTACAGAGTAAGCATTTTGTTGATTTTTTTCCTGCAAAAATTAAAAGATAAATGTACCTTCTCTTAACATACTTGAATTACACATCTGTCTGCTTTTGCTATTTTTGCTGTTTTCCAAGGTAAAACAGGCATATCACTGTATTAAAATTTTTAATTTTTTCTAAAGAATACAAGCAGAAAATTTTGTGGTATACAAATTGCTATGCAGCAGAGAGTATTCTATTTCCATTCAAAAAAGAGCTATTACTAACTATATATTAAATGAGTAGAGGATAATATAATCTCTTACCCTTATTCAGCATAAGTAATTTAGAGAAATGCATATTATTATTATTGTATTGGTAAACTAAGAAAATTAAGTCAAAGTATGAGATGAAATATGCTAAATATCAATGAAGTGTCACTTGCCACTGGAGGCTGAGGTTAGGGGCCTCACGAAAGTCGAGCTGTTACGTAATCACATGTATAATACACATATTGAATTGGTGCCAAGGTAAAGAGATGACCCACCAATTCAATCCCTCACAAGTGAAACATCAGGTTGGCTGAGACATTACACGCTGCAAGGAAATAAATTACTCACCCTTTGGCAGGGCATTTTGTGCCACAGAGAAATAATTTTCTAAAGGGCACCTTGGTAGTATGAAAGGAGGATTTAAGAAGTTTCCAGAGAGAGCCATAAACCCTTCAAGATCCCCAGCCACATAGCTAGCTGACTGTGTCTGTGTGACAAATGAAAACAGAAGCTGTTTAAAGATTTGGACACAGGCTACTCAGGAGCTCAGAGGTCACCTAGACTAATATGGTCAAAAATCAGTGGTACCTAGAGTATGTGGCTACTTCCCAAATATCTGCTATAACTCGTTTTTAACCAATTTTTCCCATCAAAACTCCAGAACTGATCAGGTACAGTGGCTCACGCATGTAATGCCAGTGCTTTGGGAGGCCAAGGCAGGAGGGTTTCTTGAGACCAAGAGTTCAAGACCCACCTGGGCAATTTGGTGATACCCTATCTTTACAAAAATAAAAATAGAAAAACTAGGTGCAGTGGTGTGCCTGTATTCCTAGCTACTCAGGAGACTGAGGCAAATCAATTGCTTGAGCCCAGAAGTTCAAGGTTACAGTGAGCTATTATCATGTTACTGTACTCCAGCCTGGGCAACAGAGTGAGGCCTTGTCTCGGCGGGGGGGGGGGGAAACAAAAACAAAAACAAAAACAAAAAACCTGCCAGAGTATGTTATGCTCGTGACCTGATTAAAACACCAGTCATTACTACCCACTGTAATGCATCTCACATCCCTGAAGTTATCTATATCTGCAGTCTTCTCTTTAATTGTATTTCTGGATATTTATTATCCAAGGGAAGAAAAAAAGTCAACTTAGAATATTTATCCAGTTTGTTGATGATAATTCTGCTGAAAGTGTCAGTGGTCTTTAGTTGCTGAAGAACTCTAAGAGATGAGGACCCAAGGTTGTCTGTTTCCCCCCTCTCTACCTAGATGCTTCAAAGGGACTTTTTAGAACACCAAGTACATTATAATATGCATTGCCTTGAATTTTACTGTATAGTAGTATCCAAGGAAACTGTTTCTAGAAATTCTTTAACTTTTGATAACCAGAAAGATATGAGAACATCCCTTTGGCTACTCATTTTACATTTGCCCAGAAAGCCATGGATCGTTGTTTAAAACAAGCGAAAGGAATGAGTTCTATGTGGGAGCCAAATTTCTAGCCTAAATATCTAAGTGTATCTTTTCCCCCCCTGAATCGTTAAATAGCTCTAATAAGACCAAGGTTGAACACAACCCCATACAATCTACGGTAAACATAATATCAATACTTAGAAATGGGTCTATTATTATTTTTCAAACATGCTACTTGAATGTGTTCTCTGGTAGATGAAAGGATTAGATATCAAAAGTTAAATTCACTACTTGAGATTTTTCAGAATGTTTCTCACTCCAAGTTTTGAAAACCTTCTTGGCTACTTATTCACCACCTTCCTTCACTATATTTGCTGAACCAGCCTTGGCCCATAAGAGTCTTTCTCTTAGGAGTATTAGACAAGTTGGCATTCGATACATTTTCTGTCCTAACAACCCCCGTAGGCCCACTTTCAGCACTTGTGTGTTACTTGCAACACCCTTTCTCCATTACAATTAAAATGTTATTTATTTTAAATGAGGAAATTGCAAATTTTACTGAGAATTAAAACATTTTCAATTCATAATTACAGTTTTTTTTTTTTTTAAAGGTAAGCATATACCTCTGGTTAGTGAAAGATGGAAGTGAAAGGAAGGCAGGGCTAAGGATGGGATGAAAGTTTACAGAACTGATTAGGAGTCTGCTCATCTAACAAGAGTGAAGGTTTTTTTCCTTATTGTACTAGCATAGAATGGATTCTTAAAGAATCAAGGCAGTTATCAAGCTGAAGAAACTAATTCTAAGGAATTTTGGCTTGGATTATCCAGAGTGATAGTTTTCCAGGCTAAAATGCACCAGAAGAGGTCTATCATGAACTCCCTTTTGTGATATATGAAGATTTCTTGAACTGGCACTAGCTTTTCAGGATGACGTAAAAGCTTTAATTCTGTGTTCAATCTTTTGGGCCATTTTAGCTTCTACCTTTCATGGACAATGTTAAACAAAGCTTCAAGTACCATGAAAAGTAAAACCTGATTGTCCTGGTTCTGGTCACATCTTAATGCTCTTTCCAGAAAGCTAGAAGAGCATATATTTCCTAGGTGATATGAAGATTAGCAAAGGGGAAAAAAATGATAGAAACCAAAGGGCAGGCGTGGTGGCTCATGCGTGTAATCCTAGCACTTTGGGAGGTTGAGGTGTGCGGATCACGAGCTTAGGAGTTTGAGACCAGCCTGGCAAATATGGTGAAGCCCGCCTCTACTAAAAGTACAAAAATTAACCGGGCATGGTGGCACGTGCCTGTAATCCCAGCTACTCAGGAGGTTGAGGCAGGAGAATTGCTTGAACCCAGGAGGCAGAGGTTGCAGTGAGCTGAGATCGCACCATTGCACTCCAGCTTGGGCGATAGAGCCAGACTCCATCTTGAAACGAAAGAAACAGAGATTGAAATGAGAAATCAGACAGATTTTCTTGGTTGTCAACGTAGAACTCCATTAAAGTTTGTGATTTTAGTCCTGCTTCTAACACCGAAATCTATAAGTAGATGGAGGAACCAAAACAAAACAAAAAACAAAAGCCTCAACCTCAGAATTTAAGAGGGAATAGCCATGTTTTCTCACATTAGCCTCCAGGTACATTTGACTCTCTGTCTTCGTTTTCTACTGCTCCTTCCTGAAGTGTTCAGAATTTCTTTCCATATTGCTTGTGTGTGCTGTTACAGATCCAGGTGCCTGCCACACTGCCCGCTACTAAACTCTAAAAGGGATATTTTGTCCTGGAGGAATTTTGGTATAATGTTTATTGCTAGACTAACTTAAATTCATGGGGAAAAAAAAGGGCTAGTTACTACAAATAGTAAAATAACCTGTTATGAGAATCCTATTCTTATTTAAAATAGAAATGTATCTCAAGATTATAGGATTGACCATATATATATTATAAATACAATACCTTAAAATTTAAAGTATATTCATTCCTAAGAATTCTAATTTGTTACTCTTATTATCTAATTTTGTTCCATAGCATCACAATTCATAGTGGAAGGTAGAACATTTAAATGACTTCTCCTCTCCAGTGTTTCCAAAAATTATTAAGTACCTGTATATTTACAGACCACAATGGTTACTTAAAAATAGACAATGTCATTTAGTGTTATATAATTATGATACAGGACAGCACTATATAATCTAAAAAACTGTTTTATTAAGTCAGTCTTATCTTAAACATTATCCTCTCTGACTGTGGTTAGCATCTGATTCTCAAAATAATTCACATTTTAGTACCCAACAAGGATAAGAAACTGAGTCTGTGACCTGATTCTTTTCTGATATCCTCAGAACACCAGACTCAACTTCTGACTTTTTTTTCTGGGATATATAGCATGCAGAAAAACTACTAGGTGTTACAAAAGAATAATAGAGTATTAAGGGAAGCAACATTCAGCAATTTTTCCTTCTACCCAGAACTAAAAATCATTTGCTAAATGTGAGGACCTCTAATAAATAATACCTGGATTAATGCCTAGGAACGAAAGACCTTCATTGAAGTTTATATTCCCCTCCAGCTCTAAAATGTGTCTCTGTTAAACAATTGTTTAAGAATACACAGTTACCTATATTTCTAGCTGTGTGACAGAAATACCTCCAAGAACAAATTCTGGAAATTCTGACCCCGTTAAAGGAAAATAGAGTAAGCTGAGACAATGCGGACTTCCTTCTCTAGAGCTGCAGCCTCCATCATCTGTAGCCTCTATTTACCTTACCTCAGGCTTCCTTCAGTCCACTCTACTGTGTAACTGCCACACTGTCTTCAAAACTTAAAATAATCTAGTAACCAATTCAAATTATTTACACACTTTTGCCTATTCAAAGTGCTGGTGGTACAAAGTATATTTGCTTATTGAAAGGATTTACTATATTGGCAACCTGACTAGGGAATGTAGTAAGTATGGAAAGGCTTTGAAAAGCAATGAGATTTAGTCATGTAGAGTGTGAGAATGAAATCCTAACCGAGTGATATCTATTCCTTAATTCCTGTGAAGGAGGATCAGCCTGCAAAGCCTGCTCTGAGGGATTCTGAGTATAGAAGAAAATCTTCCCTTACTCTGAGACTTGTAATGCCCTAGCATAGGCCAGGACAGTGTGCAGCCGGTGCCCTCTCCAACTCTTCCTCCCCAACCTGGAGCACAGAGACCTTCACGAGATGCTTGTTTGCATTCTAAATAATTGAAATTGATTTATATTTATTAGAACTTTTCTTTTGTTAAATTAGAACTTCCCAGCCAGTCACGATGGCTCATGCCTGTAATCCCAGTGCTTTGGGAGGCTGAGGCAGGAGAATCATTTGAGGCCAGGAGTTCTAGAACAGCTAGGGCAACATAGCGAAATCCTCATCTCCACAAAACATTATTTAGATGTGGTGGCACATGCCTGTTATCCTAGCTACGTAAGAAGTTGAGGCAGGAGGATTGCTTGAGCCCAGTAGTTCAAGGCTGCAGTGAGCTACAGTTGCACCACTGTACTCAAGCCTGGGCAACAGAGTAAGACCCTGTCTCTTTAAAAAAAAAAAAAAACTTCTCTACCCTATCTAACATTTCAAAGAAATAGATCATTAGGATTTATTTCCTTTACAAATTACTTAATTACCAATAAAGTATTAGTAATAAATTATATAGTAATAAAATCATATTTATGTAAATATGTATATAACCATATATTAATATCAAATGACAATAGTAATAACTGCAATGCACTATTACTTAGGTCGTTGTATGCCTTATTCATACCTCTCAGAGATAACGTATTTGAATTTCCCAAGATTTTTTTTTTTTTTTTTTTTTTTTTGAGACGGAGTTTCATGCTGTCACCCAGGGTGGAGTGCAATGGTGCTATTTTGGCTCACTGCAACTTCTGCCTTCTGAGTTCAAGCAATTCTCCTGCCATAGCCTCCTAAGTTGCTGGGATTACAAGTGCCAACCACCACATCTGGCTAATTTTTTGTGTTTTTAGTAGAGACAGGGTTTCGCTATGTTGGCCAGGCTGGTCTTGAACTCCTGACCTTGTGATCCACCTGCCTCGGCCTCCCAAAGTGTTGGGATTGTAGGTGTGAGCCACCACGCCTGGCCCCCAGGAATTTTTTTATGGGCTGGTCATCTACTTGAAATCAATGACCAAATGTAGTCAGTACTTTTATAGTGGCATTTTTCTGCAAGTCAAAATATGTAATGCTTCTTCAGTAATTTAAATAGGAATTTATAGAAAGCACCTATTAAGTATCAGGGCTTGTGCTCAGAGCTTGTTAATCACCAAACAACAAGCTAAACCCAGAGGAAAATCAGCCTAGTCATTTTACTGTGATCAGGACCCATCATGTAGAAATTAAGCTCCTTTTCTATAATAATATTTGCTAATAATATAATTTATTCTGAAAACTAAGGGCTACTTTGAATCTTTGTATTAAGATATAAAACATAACCTTAGACATATTTTGCAAATTTATGCACATCTAAAGAGAGTACTGTTAAGACTTTTCCCCACTTTTTCCATTGTGCAAGCTATAATGTAGTTTTCTTGATGAATACTCCATATTCAAAAGGAACGTATAAGTTTTAATGATCCCTTAAAAGGAGTGTCATAAGTTTTACATTTATGCCGTTCCATAATAGACTCTTTGTTCTATGAATACAAGGATGGTCTACCTTGTTCGCCGTTGAATCTCCAACTCCTAAAACACAGTGCCTCCTGCTTAGCAGTCCTTAATAAATTATCACTGAATTAATTACCCTTCCTGAAAACTTCCCTCACTTCCCTACTGAACTTAAGGTTCAGTTCAAGCCCCAGATCCCCTAAAAAGCCCTCCCTTATGTAGATATACTGCTTAATATTTTACTGGGACACAACTTCAGCAACTTATTTGCATGCTTTTCAGAAACTTTTCCATTAAATGTGTTTTCATTTCATTCCTATTACCTCTTAATTTGACTGCTCACTCCTATTTTAATCTCCCCATCTCCAAACACATTTAACACATTAGAGTATACATGTAAGCATTCAATTAACTCATGTAGACTACATGGTTGATTGATCTTGATTACCATTCATTCCATCAATAAACATTCATCAAGTTCCTGCATAATTCTTGAAATAGTCAGCACAGCATTGAATACACAAATATCCCTGTTCTCTTGGAGCTTATTATCTGCTAGTAAGAGACCATCAAGCAAAGGAATAAATGAATAAATGAGGAATACAAGAATGTCAGATACTGAAGAGTGCTGTGAAAAAAAGTACATATGTGAAAGGGAGTGACTAAAAGTTAAAATTAAAAAAAATAAATAACGGTTGCTGAGGGCCTCTCTGAGGAGTTAACAGTTGGTCTGAGACCAGAATGATAGGTAGGAAGGTGTTATGGAAAGATCTGGGAGAAGAGCATTCAGCATGGTATTGGGCTGGAATGAGCTGGACACATTGAGAATTAAAGGGATGTGTGTGTATTTGAGGGTCATGATTGTGAGAACTTCTGTTCAGAACATCTGGGATGTGAAATGCTGCCAAGTGAAGATACAGCCCAATGAAGATGTCCTATGAGCAATATATGTTGCAATCCTGGTGGGGGTTAGGGGAGAGAAAGGGCAGAACCAAATATAAAAATCACTATGTAGTGCTTATATTTTAGAAGTGTTAGTACCCCAAGTGGCAGTGTAACCATAGAAGAGATAGAAACCCAGGACCTAGTCAGGACATGTAAACCTTTTTTAGAGTAAAGCAGAAGAATCTACTAAAGAGACCAAGAAGGAATCCCCAGCAAACTAGGAAGAAAACTGGGAGAAAATGACCTCAAGAATGAAGGGCTGTTTGATTGGGTTGAGTGCTGCTGAGAGGTCTAGTAAAGTGGTCATGGGAAACTCAGCAATATTGGAGTCGCCATCATTCTTACAAGAGTGGTCATAGTGGGGTCACTGATGTGGATAGCAATCTGTTTGGACTGGGTGGAGATGAGAAGGTGTCAGAAAAAGTGGAGGCAGTGAAAGTTAACCATTTCAAGAAGTTTTATTGGGAAAAGGAATAAAGAGATTGAAGCTGGAAGAAAATTGGAGGTTAAGGGAAGAATTTTTTGTTTGTTCTTTAAAAAAGTGTTTTAACAGTATGCTTGTAAGTTAATGGCAATAACCAAGTATAGAGGAATAGAGAGAAAGATTGATGGCACCTCAAGGAGAGGGTTAAAATGCAGAAGCAAATGCCATGAAAAGTTAAAAGGGATTGACTTCTATGATACAAATGACAGATTTTGATAAGCACAAGAAGTGACTATAAATATGAAGACTCTCTCTCATTATGGAAATATTTCTGTATTAAAATCTTGAAAGGCTAAAGTAGGCCAGGTGGAGCCACATGATTTTGCTGATTTGGTGCCATGTTTCACCTGCAAAAATACCACTTTTCTATGGCCCAAGCTAATATACTATGAATATAACTGTAATATACATATGTAAAATAGCTCAGAATACACAAATTGAAACAGATGATGAGCTTATGTGTGTTTTCCATTTTCTATTTTGTTAAAATATGTATGGAAAGTTTTAACATAATTTTAGGACAAATATATGGGAAATACTAAATACTTCTAGAATTGAATGTTGCTTATTTCAGCTTGGCTTTTAGGTTAAGTCATAATGAATGCTGAACAGAACAGGCAAAGACAGAATCAGATCCCTGTGGTTATTTTAGTTTTATCAGAGCCTTTATGTTATCTTCTAAAGGATTAAAGTGTCTGCTACATACTGTAAGATTCATTTCTTTAAGATCTTTGTTTCTTAGTGACTTTGATGTAAAAAAATTAAAATTAAAATGAATCCATGTATTTTATAAGATTTATCTTTAAAGATGTGTCAGTTGGCTTAAATATTTATATTTTCTTTTGTCACAGGCTTATTTATATTCATCTTCCACTGTGCTATGAAGGAGAATGTTCAGAAACAGTGGCGGCGGCATCTCTGCTGTGGTAGATTTCGGTTAGCAGATAACTCAGGTAAAGGATTGTTGATTAAATTTTACATCTAAAAGTAGATGGGAAAGTTTGTCATTCAGTCTTCCATTGTCAAAGCAACCCAGTCCCAGTGGTAGCAAGCTGTTGAAGTGGAGCATGTGAAGATGCCTATTTGGAATCATAGAATATCAGGGCTGGAAGAGATCTGAGAACTTTAGGCCCAACCCTTCTATTCTGCAGAGGGGAAGCATGAGTTAAATGAGTTCCCCGAGGTTTGATGTCTAATTTAACAACCCATATACCCAGAGCTTCCACTATGCAAGACTCACCTTTCCACATTTTTAAGACCCCTGATTACATTATTAGGCAAATAGATTTTTTCTCAGTATTTAAAAAAAAAAAAGAAAAGAAAAAACTGAAAAAAACCTACTTTGTCTTTTTTCTTTATCTTTCTTTTTCTTTTTACTGTTAGTGGTTACTTCTCATCCTTGGTATATTGAAAGTGAGATTTTAAATAGTACATATACAAGATCAAAGTAAGAAATTATCAATTTCCTCTTATTGTTTACATGTCAGTCTCCTCTCTGAGCCATTGCCAGCATATCAGAAAATCAGATGCTCCAGATAAATAATGCAGTGATGATTTTTTCAGAGCAGTTCATATTCCCTGTAAAGCAGATTGATACAGTGGTGTCATTTTTCTTTCAGATTGGAGTAAGACAGCTACCAATATCATCAAGAAAAGTTCTGATAATCTAGGAAAATCTTTGTCTTCGAGCTCCATTGGTTCCAACTCAACCTATCTTACATCCAAATCTAAATCCAGCTCTACCACCTATTTCAAAAGGAATAGCCACACAGGTGAGTCTAAAGATGTCCTCAAGTTTAGTTCTCATCACATTTTTCATTGCAAAAACTGGCATATCATGAAGATTGATGAATCACAGTGCCTGAGAGGGTACCTCTTTTAGATTTATGAAAATAAAAATGTTTGAAGATGTCACCAAACACCTTTATGAATATTTTGTCCTTTTAAAAATTTTGTAACCCAAACTCTAGCTATATAACCATAATAATTCACTCTGTATATTATTGTAACTTCATCATTTAATTCAAAAACTTGATTATCTTTAAAAATTATGGTATTTTATTTTAAAAGTTATATATTTTTAAAATTAAAAATTGAATTACAGGTTATTTCAGCATGGTATGATAGTTATTGGAAAAGTTGTCATGGGAACAGGAAGAAACAATATCTAGGATGTACATTTTATTTAAGAGTTAATTCCTTAACCATTGCAAATGTTATTGATGACTGCCCTTTAAATTGCTGATTACATATGAAAAGAACATAATATTTGGACGGTGATACAGGGCTATAAGAATCACTGTCTTTCATAATATCCTGTTTTTTCACGATATTTGCAATTACTGCACATTCTGACACTGAACATGTATGTGAAAAATCCTGAAGACACCATGGAAATAAAGAAGAATTTAAGCCAGGTGCTGTGACACATGCCTGGAGTCCCAGCTGCTCTGGAGGCTAAGATGGGGGGATTGCTTGTGCCCTGGAGTTCAGGCTGCAGTGAGATATGATTGAGCCACTGCACCACAGCCTGGGCAACATAGCAAGACCCCATCTCAAAAAAATAGTAATATTTTGCAGCACTTGATAGTGAATGATGTGAAAATGTGTAACCTTTTCATATTTTCAAAGGGAAATAATAGAATTGCTGCTTTTAAATTAAACCCCTGGCAGACAGCTGTCAACATTTAAAACAGAGCACTTTCCTAATTAAAGATAATTCTAAAAGGATAATGGAAATAACTTTTTAATTTTTAATTTGTTTAGCTATTAAACATGAGCAGAGGTGAATGGCACAAAGAAGATTAATACTTGGCTTTTTGCAAATAGGGAGTAAGGTGTGTGATGCATCTGTAATTATTCATATTGCAAATACTTGAATTGCAGATGACCCTGGTGTACATTTGAATGCTTATACATGTCCCTGTTTGCACCATCTTCTACGTCTTGCCACTGGAGTGGCCACTGCCTGGGATTCATGATAGTACTATGGAAAAAGTGTTGAGTGTTTAGAGAGTTCGTTAATTCCAAAATTAATTAAAAATCCAAGAACTTGGAGCAACTTAGGACAGCAGTTCTTAAAGTTTCTTGGAGTCTAGGACATTTTGACATTTTGGGGGGAACTGAATGAAGGCTATTCTCTTCCAGAAAAAAAAAAGTACATATTTTGAATCATCTTCACAATTTTGCATAAAATTAAAGAAGTTTGTGTACCTCTGCTTAAGAATACCTGTGTAAAGAAATTGATGGCAGGTGTATAGTCTAAGATAGATTATTCTACTTATTTGGTGGTTCCTTGGCACAAAATATCTTTTGCTTATAATGAATTTTTTTCACTTTATTTAACCATACTTAAAATTTGATACTGATTTTGCCTCCCCTTCTGAAATACAAATACTTAATGCCTTATCAGTTATGAATAAATAGGAATTAAACCAATCGAATTGCTTTCCTCTTAAACAGCTGAAAATAGCTGGCCTGAAGAAATGCCAGTCTTAAAAGAGGAAAGAAGATAACAAGGCAGTTAGTTTGGAACATGAGACATTTTGAAAATATTAAGGAAAGAAAGGGCTATAGGATTCGGGGAAAAACAGACTAGAAGATAAAAGAGGAAATGC